>NC_139340.1:902500-1282500 GCF_056507025.1 Lutjanus erythropterus | reverse complement strand
TTCTTTTACTGATCAATAAACATTCATTAAAAAAAAACATGTCCTCTATGTATTGATTCTAACTTCATTCTGTCAGAATATTAATCTACTACACAGAGACAGAGACACTGATGTCAAGCTGAGGAGGAAACTGTGTTTAGATTTTTGGTGTATCCATAAACATCATCATCAAACTTCTGTATAAATTCATCTGTGTGAAGCTGAATATTAAAGCAGATTATTTGGTTAAAGGAAAAGTGTGTAATTTTCAGTGACATCTAGTGGTCAGAATGCAGATTGCAATGAAGTGAATTTCCCCCAATGCCACTGCTCTGTTTTCAAGCGTAAGGACGCCGTCACATAACAAAGACCAGACCAGAGCGGCAGCTTCGCTGGAGGATGAAAAGGAGCGATTTGAAACTTTCCAAATGAGCCGTGTGTAATGTTTCTAATAAAACTGAAGAAACTGGGTGTCATTTAATGCTTCAAACAGGTCTCACAGCTTGAAATCACCTGTCAGTGTCTGCATTAATTCCTGGCCAATAAACGGCTGTTCTGGACCTCCTCTTGCATTTTTCCATACCAAGGTGCCCCTCATGCAGCCTTTTCAGAATCTCTGGTCTCAGTGACTAATTAAAAATTGCCATCTCTTAAAATGTACTTTTTGAACATCAATTCTCTCTGAGAGATGTAAATGTCTCAGTGACTCTGTAGTTCAATGTCTTTGACAGGTTTATATAAAGTACCTGCTTTAAGGTGTGTTCTTGTATTGAGAGGATCAAACTGCGCATGTGCAACTTATAACGAGAGTATTTTTTTAAATGTTTTTTTTAATGTTTTATTACAAATATACAAAACAAACATGGCGGCAGTAATTCATCACATATCGTGAACAACACAAGGTGACTGCCAGAGGGAACAGCGTACATAGAACCATCAATATAAAAAAAATACATAGTTTTAATCAAGAATAGATGAATAGAAGATACACAAAAGATAAATGAAACAAACACAAATAAATAAATAAATAGATAATTAAAGATAGGTAAATTACAAAATACTTAAGCGGGGGTTATGGGATGAATGAATGTCAAATAAAATGTCGTTTTCGCGATCATGATTGTTGTCTTTCCTTTCCATCGACCACTGAGAGCATTTGAAGCTTATATTCTATGAGAATTTAGAAGCCACGCCAGCGGCACATCTGTCTAATGCATGGGAATATCACCAGTTAATTCAACCACCAGTTAATCTGGAACACCCCGGACCGAGCTGTCCTACCTGGGTGGGTGTCACATGACCAATGGAGCGTGACATGATTGGCTGGATGTTGGCTGAATTGAGACAGGGATCGATTGCTTCTCCCTGATGACCCGGATGTTGAGTCTGGTTCTTTTTACACTGAATTTTTTGATGTTGAATTTTTTTACACTGAATTTTTTGATGTTGAATTTTTTGATTTTGAATTTTTTTACACTGAATTTTTTGATGTTGAATGTTTTTATTTTGAATTTTTTTTACACTGAATTTTTTGATGTTGAATTTTTTTACACTGAATTTTTTTTAGAAATTGAATTTTTTTTTTTACACTGAATTTTTTTTAGAAATTGAATTTTTTTTTTTACACTGAATTTTTTTGAGATGTTGATTTTTTCACACTGAATTTTTTGGGGTGTTGAACTTCTTTACATGTTGAATTTTGAAAAACTGAATATTTTGAGACAACGATTTTTCTTTTACACTGAATTTATTTCAACAAAATAAAATTCAAACAAAAAACAAAAAATTCAGAGGCAAAAAAAATAGAAATTTGATGGTTTTTAAAATTCAAAGTCTGATTTTGATGCTGAAAAAATTCAATCTTAGAAATTCATATTCAAACTCAGATGGCACAGAAATACTTCCATAAATCAGCCAATAAACTGCCCTCTGTAAAGTAAGTTTTGAATGTAAATGTAAAAATGTACAGTGGAAAACTAAAATGTAGACTACAGTATGAATAAAATATAATGCATTTGACATTTGTTTTTGCACTGTTCTCTGTACCACATGGTTCGTTTGTATACTGCTGCTGCGACGTGCACATTTTAAATGAGGTATCCATCCATATGTCTACAGTATGAGACAAAACTCAGAAAGACATTAAACACACAATACTGAAAGAATAACACTTTTGTTTTGATATAAACAGTTATTAAGTCACAGACAATGAATGTGTCCTGTCTGTGTGTTCATAAGGCAGACAGCAGGTCTTAGTATCACTGCTGCTGCTGTACTGAACATTAATGACCACAAGATGGCAGATATGTCTCAGTTCATCTTCACAATGACACACCTCCTAAACAAATATCTCACCATGCAGTGTGAGAACGTTGCACTGGTTTGTACATTAGCCAGAAATGGCAGATAATACTAGTGCCTTGTGTATCTATTGATCATTTCTTCATATTAATAATTGTATCTTATTTATGTCTATTTCTTATTTACACATATGTATATTTCTTTTGCCAACTTCAGTGTGTTCATGAGCTTTAAGTTGTGACATGGAAACAACATGGATGCTACAAAGAGGACAAAGTGGGCCTCTTTTTATCGCTCAGAGATGGCAGCTAATGTTTATAACCTGTCATTACATGGCTTTATTATATGCTCAATTCTGATTGGTCAATTACAGCATTCCAAGATCTGATATTCTGTATAGCAGATGGTTGCTATGTATAACAGACCATTGCTGTGGTTGTAATCAAAGACTCTGGAATAGAGCTTGAGATATGTGTCCAAACCTGACGGGACCCGTCCTGCCTCGTCCCACTCCCATTACAGAGTAAAAAAAAAAAATCCTGTTCAGTCCTACTCCCATCACAGAGTAAAAAGAAAAGTCTTGTCCCATCCAAATCTTAGAAGGCTAATCCTGTTCCATCTCATTCCTGTCAAGTCCACACACAACATTACACATGTTTTTATATATGAAAAAACTGACCTATTATAACATGATAATTAACTTTGTTAATAGATGAATGATGCATTAATTAGCACTCATTTGTATATCAATGTTCTTGTTTTTGTGTTTACATTAACACGGATTGAACTTTTGGCCGCTACAGGCATTTCTGTCATTCTTCCTCATTAATGTGCAAATTAATGCAAAATTTGTACTGAAACGTATAGTCAGACAGGTAGTCTGTAGAAAAAGGCAGCAAAATGTGATCTGTAAGCGTCTGTAAGCCGCAACATTAAAATTTGACCTGAAAAGATGGCATTTACCTTTTTTTTTTTTTTTACCATTTTGTAAATGGTGTCTTTTCGGGTCAAATTTTAATGTCGCAGTTTACAGACACTTGGATTACACCACATGGGCAGTATGGAGACATTTTGTGGTGTTTTTTTTTTGTGTTAATCTTTACATTTTAAAACTGGTCACCATTCACTTCAATTGTACTGGATTTGGCTGCAACGCTGCTTTCTGCTGAAGATCCAGGAGTGTTTTGTGAACTGGAGATCTTCACCCATCCTCACATCAGCACAGGGGTGAGTAGATATTGAGTGAATTTTCATTTTTGGGTGAACTATCGCTTTTAACAGGTATCTGGTTTGCAATTTGATCTCAGCATCATGTCTCACATTACGTTGTCACATATCAGCTCCTGCAGACTGTGGTGTGGTGCGGTAAATATTCATGTCATGGATGTCTAATGTTCTAATGTGACTGAGATCACACACGGATGTCTCTGCTTTATCTTGAACTTTAGCTTTACTGCATTGGAAAGGTCAAAAATACAGATATAAATGCAAATGCACACGTTGTCTTATAATGTTCTTTATATTATCTGATGTAAAACCTTTGCAAGGTCATACGAGAATCCATCCTGCCAGGCTCGAAGTTATCCATTAGTGTTTGCACCAAAAATGGTGCAAGCCAATCAGCATCCTAGGGGAGACTACTGGCAGCCATGGGCATGGTAGAGATTATTCTTCATTAAAAAAGGAGCAAAAAACAGCAAAGAAGACTTTACTTGATGTAAAAGATGTTTTCGATCTTCTACAGACCAACCTCAGCAAGAGATTGATTTGATTGGTTGAAGGTGGCTAGTGGTTTAAGTGTGCCTGCCCATTTCCAAACACTTTCTGTGGATGACTTCCCATATGGTTCTGTGTAACAAACCATGTGTCAGGTTATGGCCTCTCATGAACCCATGTCAATACAGCTGTCCTATCATAATAAATGCAAAAAGCCTAGGAAAAGAATGTTAAAGACCTTCTGTCTCTCAGTGTTTATCTGTTCCTTCATTCACACTGAAGAGACAGTCAGGAGAGGAGAAGTTTTGCAAGTTTGTCCTTAAAATCATCATTTAGAGGTAGAATCCTTAAGACGTATATGTAAATCTGAGCCTACATGCTTTCTGACAGTTCTCTTCACTGGATGGTAAACGTCTTGTGTCGCTGTAGTACTCACATCTTCCTATCTCGTCATACGAAGGAGCCTAGTTTTCACAGATCCAGATCCAGGAAGGAAAGGTCGTCATTTCATAATGAATAGGCGGGAGTGAAGAGCCTGGCTACTCACTGTGTCCCTGCATACATCAACTCCACTGAGCAGAAAATTAAAATGGAAATTTAGGCCTTGAACGGAGTCGAGGGTCCCATTGACCTGCACTGTATGATTTATGGCAGCTGATTACATCACCTCGATGCTACCTGGACCACTGAGCTCCTTCTATGCTCCAACTCAGAACCTTTCATCACAAAATACAGTGTTTATAAAATCACATTGATCCACTTTTTATTGATTATCAGTAATTGTCAGAGTAAACATCATCATTCAATTCCTTAAAAGTTGTTTGACTATTGCGCAATGAAGCTCAGACTGTCAACAGATTTGTTTTCATATTTACAATCAATTGATGCTATCAAGATGAATGAGGGAACATGAATTGATTCTTGTGCAATCCTTTAATCAGACTGCGTACACAACAGTTGCATGAATATGGTGTGACCTAATGATATTCACAGACCCAGGGACAACTGGAACCATAGACATTCATGGAATAGATAGCAGCCACAGGCCTAAATGCAGGCCATAATAAAGGTACTGGATAAATTGAACAGGTAGCACCAAAATCTTGTTAAAACTTAAATAAAGAAATTATGTGAACTTAGGGCCATAGGAATACAGGGTCCTTCCATACTGAACCCTAGGAACACAGGACCTTATGGACATAGGATGCTGGGAACATAGCACCTTGGGAACTTTGGACCATTGAAACATCGGTTTTTGGGGACACAGGGCCCTGGGAACATGGGACTATAAGACCCTGAGAACACAGAGCCCCGGTAATATAGGGCCCATGAAACGTAGAAACCTGGGAACATAAGCATCTCGGAGCTTAAGACTCTCGTATCATCAGGAACCTTGGTGCTAAGTATGCTAGGAACATAGGACCCTGGGGATTTAGGACCCTTGAGCTAGACTGCACTATCAGGGTTGAGTGCTGAGTCACACTTAAAAAGGTGAAAATGTCACAATATGTTGGCAAGTTATGAATAAACCACCACTACACATGAACCAGTTTAAACCAATTCAAAACCATTCTGCAACACTCAAATTAGCATTAATGTTATATCATGTATGCAGCTGCTATGTACCATTACACAAACACTTTCACAGGGTCCTTGTTTTAAAACATGTGAGACGAAAAAAATCAAATGTCAGCTGGAGACTTTTCAGCTCACTTAAGTCAAGTTAGCATTAGCTTAGATCACCCAGCTACACTTATAAAATCATCTTTGAGTCTTGATTTTAGCCAATGAAATTCACCATCATCAGCTAGAAATGAGAAGATGCTTTTGTTTACGTCTCTAAGGAATCACAGACCTCGTGTTTCCACAATTATTCCAAAGTTCGATGTTAAATCTGTCACCGTTATCACCGTAAACTGCATAAATGCAGTGTGAGAATGGAAAGCTTGTTTGACTTGGCAACAATGAATTTGATGTTTGTTTGTTTTTTGAATTATATGCAGATGTTTCCAGTCAAAGATCCAGAGTATAGAATATAGAATATATAGAATCTTGGGAACATTAAGAATGTAGGACCTGGGAACATAGGACCTTGTGAATATAGGGCCATGAAAACATAAGACCCTAAGAACATAGTACCTTGGGAACATAGGATACTGGCAACTTCAGACCCTGGGAACATACGACTTTGAGAGCTTGGGACCCTGGGAACATAAGACTTTGGAAGCTTAGGACCCTGGGAACATACAACTTTGAGAACATAGAACTGTGGGAACATGTGACTTTAGGAACTTTGGACCCTGGGAATGTACAACTTTGGGAGTTTACAACACTGGTAACAGACAACTTTGGAAACAAAGGACACTGGGAGCATACAACTTTGAGAACTTGGGACCTTGAAAACTTAAGAACCTGGGAACATACAACTTTTGGAACATACAACTTTGGAAACATATGATTTTGGGAACTAAGGACCCCAGGAACGTATGACTTTGGGAACTTCAGACCCCGGGAGCTTTGGACCCTGGGAAAATACAACTTTGAGAACTAAGTACCCTGGGAACATAGAACTCTAGGCACAAAAGATCTTGGGCATTCATGACACTGGGGACAAATGATTTTGGGAATAAAGGAGCCTGGGCACATACAAATTTAGGAACTAAGAACCCTGGGATTATGGACACAAAAGTGTGTTTCTCATTAAAATATGCATCTGCTTCATGCACTTCAAGAAAGGTGTGAGAGAAATCCACACCAGTGGGGAAATACAAGATTTCAAGGTATTGTTTCTTTCTGCTCTTTTATTGTTACATAGTTCTTTAGGGAACACTAAAATATGACATATTGGCAAACTATACCAAGAAATATTGATAGGAAACACAATGAGCTCATCTTGAGAGTCCAAAGCACAAGACACAGGACTCATATTAGGTTGTTTTGTGTCATTAGTGGATAAACTGCAGCCTCTCTGCAGGTACTGCAGCAGCATCGAGTGTGCAGCCAGGTGAAGCTGTTGCTCAGCATGAAGAGAACTATGGCATAAAATCACCTGAAAACAGAACTGTTTGTGTCTGCTGTCTTACATGTTTACAAGCAGGAGACAAAATATTACACCGGCAATGCAGACATACGGGTTTAATGATAATGTCATTCACAAAGTTTGGTCCATGATGTGACATAAGAGAGGAAATCAAGCAAACACCACTGAGGCTTAATGGAAGGAATTATACAGATCGATTTGGAAAAAATGGTCTCCGTGGGGGAGTGAAGGATTGGTTACAGGACGGTGACTCAAGGCAAACAGATCACTGGCCACGGCTCTGCCAGGGCT
This sequence comes from Lutjanus erythropterus, assembly GCF_056507025.1. Lineage (NCBI taxonomy): Eukaryota > Metazoa > Chordata > Actinopteri > Lutjaniformes > Lutjanidae > Lutjanus > Lutjanus erythropterus. Next base: position 1,275,173 of record NC_139340.1, on the reverse strand, counting down.
AACACCAATGAGGCATCCCTCAGTGTTAATGAGGCTAACCATCTGTGTGCCAAATTTGATTCCCAGCATTTCTCATTGCCATCACAGCAGGTTTTATCCTTTAATTGTCACTGACTGAGCACAGATAGTTGCTTTCTCCTCTGCTGTTGGTTCATGTAGCCCATAGCCAGGCTCTGGAAGCTTGTGATGACCACAAGTCAGCTACATTTTGAATATAATTGAAATGTTTATGACTTCACTATTCATCATCATTAACGAATACTGGGACAGTGAAATCTTTGTCAAACTGTCTTTCTTTCTGAGAGTGGGGTGATGAGATCTTATCTTGTTAGTGTGTTACACAAAGTTAGAGTCATGACATGGTTAGTCTAGCCTAGCACAGCCAGTTTAAAGGTGCAAAATATAAATAAAAGAATAATAACGCTTCAATTCCCAGGTCCCATAATTTCACAGTAAATAGCTTATAATTACCAAGTAATATGTTTGAAATGTCATAGAAATTACCTCCAAATTTCATACTTAATTATGTGATAATTGGCAAGTACCATTTTTGTGTAGTGGGTAATAATTACCAAGTAACGTATTTGAAATTTCTTAGAAATTACCTACAAAGTACCTCCAATTTGTATGGTTAAAAATGTGATAATTAGCAATTGCTACAACTTGCATGAAAATGACAATGTTGCTTTGTAATTATCCCCAAAATGGTACATGCCTATTATAACATAATTAACCATGTAATTTGGGGATGATTTAAAGGTAGCTTGTGGGTAATTTTTAAGAGATGTCAAATATATCACTTGGTAATTACCACCTATTTACATGGAACTATGGGACCTTGATATCGAAGGGTTACCAGATAGAAATAACAAGAAAGAAAGAAATAATAGGTTTGATGTGATGTCAAAGATGCTTGTGTATTGTGCTGCAGAGATATGTGCTGAATTTAGCATGCTAACCAGCTAGCCCTGCCACATAATACTTTGTAGAGAATATAGTCCAATAGTATAGCTCAGACAGCTGGGAGATTTGTTCAAGTGGAGAGCTTGCTACGTTCCACAAGCTCCCCTAGCTTTTTTATTCTTACAAATAATCAAAATCAACTGCAAAATGTCAAGAAAATAAATATTATTGCTCCTATTTTCCTTATTAAACAGAAAAATACAGCCATACACCTTCTGGATTCAAGTTTGCCTCTTCTACAGAACAAAGACTAATGCTATCTTAACTGTCTTTTTAACTCATCGTAACACACACTTCCAAAATCAACAGAAACAAAATAACTCTCATCAAAACCAGCTTGGTTTGTCTTTACACTGTTCAAAAAGTCACCCCTCTGTAAATTACCTTGGTACTGTATTCCCTATCATCAGTCTGCTGGCCTCCATCAGTCTCAGAGGCTGTGTTGGGTCCTGGTCCGGCCATGTTCACTGGGATTAGCAAGGACAATATTAAGGAGAGGATGTCGCTCTTACCTGTAATCAAAGAAAGTCGCACCAAACTCCTTTCACAATGCTCTGAATTTAAAGTTCTCTTGGTTCTCAGCACACAGTCTTTTCTAGTCCCTGGTTGGAGCCACAGTAAATCACCCTGCTACTGTACTCCCTGTCATAAAACTGGCTTCCATCTGTCTGGGAGGTTGAGCTCAGTACTAATCCAGCAGTGTTGCCCAGCTCTAGCTCATGGAGCTCCTGTTTGACATTTGTTTTTCGTTTCTGGACTTCCTTTCCAGGCACATGGTCAAACTATCCAAAAGTAGTTTGACTCATGGGATGTATCTTTCAAAGGGAAACAACAACAACCCTGAGCAAAGAATCTGCACAATGAAAATGGCAAATTACTACTTGGTTCATGAACAGTACAAACATAAACAAGTGAGCAGCTGTTGGCTTTTCTTTTGCAGTGATTTAGACATTTTAATTCCAGGGCTCGTCTCCTGATGTGCAAATGTTCCACCAGTATCACTGACGTTATTTTTCAGGAGCATCACTACATCCTGGGCTTAGCTCCACCCAAGACAAATGTGATTGGTTTAGAGAAATTCAAAAGTGCCAGAGCGTGTTTTTTTCCCTTATAGCAGAATGATCTTGTGTGCAGCCAGACCTTTCTCCAGCACTCAGTGCTGTGGAGATAAGTTTGGCTATGCAAGACTAGTCCAAAAGCAAACAAATCCAAAAATGGCAGGCAGGTAATCTAAAATCCAAAATCAAACAGCGGACCTAAACACTGGTAAACACTGGGAAAATACAAAAGCTAGGACTGCTTCTCTAGAGACAAACTAGCAAATGAAGGGAGGAAACACACGGACTAAATACACGGGGAGGCTAATCAGGGACAGGTGAAACTGATCGGTAATGAAAAAAGGTGAGAAAAATACAAAGACAGGAAGTAACTTAAACAAAGACACAATGAAACAAAAAATAACTGAACTGAAACGCAAAATCATAACAGGTATAAAACAAAATACAAACAGAAAAGGGGTCTTTTTGCTCTCATTCAAAACTTTTTCACTGTTTTTATGAAATAACTTTTTTCTCTATCACTTCGGTTTTATCAGTCATCCGCTTTTAATTAGTGATTTAATCAATAATCTTGCATGTACTGAGTCATACTGTTGCTGCAAAAGTTAGATTATAAAGTTATCAGTGTGTATTTTTACAACCCCACTGTAGTTTTACATCTTTGAGAAAAAGCAAACTGTGGTCGGGGCATTTTTCTGACCATCTGCTGAGTGCTGCTGTACTGTACTGTATGTACATTAAGTTCATGCAGAGGCCCATTAAGTGGCTAATGGGGTTTGATTGCTGGGGAAACGAGCCATGACAAATGAGAAGATGTCCTAATGGATGGACAACTTCAGCCACTGAGCCAGAGTGTTTGATGGAGGGGGGGGGGGTGTGCCCAGGCTCTGCTCCAGATCTGCTTCTTCAGCTCCAATACTCTGAAGGAGAATCATTTATCTCATGAATGAAACCAGGTTTTCACTTAAAACAGAACAAAATGCACATTAAGATTGTCCTGTTTAATGGTTTGGAGACATTCATTTCTTGAGATTTGTCTATAAATTGTTATTTTTCTAAATGATGAACGATGTTCTCTGTGTTGCTCTACCCTTCAAATTATGATGCTGTAGGTACCACATGGCCCTTTTCCATACACAGAGCTGGCTCAACTCGGTTTGGCACAGCAGAGGTTTGCATTTACTTTACAACAGGGCTACCTAACTGAAGACAAGCTTGAGGAGGCTCGAGCCAAGTGGCTGTAAATTGGATAAACCATTTATATACATCTCTGGGAGAAACATGCTCTTTCCTTAAATTCTTCACAATAAAAGTCCTGTATTGTTTCGTTATTTAAATACTTTTATTATAAATCAGCATAAACAGGTTTTAATTTGGAGAGAGTTTCATCAGCAGCAACTCAACATGACTCCTACACAGCTGAAAGCAAAATGAAACAAAAATAATGCAGATACCTGAAAGTACAAACAGCTACACAAGAGAGAAACTACAGTTCAAAACATAATGATTCTCTTAGAAGCTACAGAAGCTTTCTACTCTCCTGCACACACATGTTCGAGGGGGAGAAAGGAGGCTCATCACGGGTCGGTTGCAGCTCACTTGGTGGTGGGTCGGGCTTGCTTTGGCCCCACTCCATCTCAGCACGGCTCAGCATGTTAAAAATGGTAATGGAAATGCAAATCAGCTTGAGTCAGCACAGCCAAACACACCGTTGGAAAAGCCCCTGTAGTGTGAAGCATAGAGGCACTGACCAAGCTGCTGTATTTAATATGCTAGAAGTGAGAATGGACGGGTAAGTCAGGGAGACTAAAAAGTGTGGTCAGTTTGGATTCCCAGCGCCTGGCTTGTAATAAGGCAGTTCTGACCGGTCGAAGAGATGCGGGCTAATGGGCACATTGACCCGCTTGACAAGGTCATTTACGACAAACTGCAACAGAAGCAGATTATTTAACCATATTTTTTTTTAAAAAGTGAGTGTGTTGAACCAAATGATATGCATGGACAAAGGAGAAATGCTGCAATGTTGCTTTGAGAAGTGTGTTTGGACGTTTAGTGAAGTCCGCTTAACGTGATGTGAATGATTTTAGGTATAATACCAATTTTAAAACTATAATTAATAGTCACAATAGTTTTGATTTGTGGGAAAAGCAGACTAAATGGCTGCTCAGGGCAGGGCCTTTAGCTTTTATGTAAGTTTTACCATTGCTTGTTTAATTTCTATATCTGTACTTGATATAAGAAAATAAGTGGAACTATCACCTCAGAACAGGAGACAGAAAGGACGAGGTCTTGATATAAAGTAGAAAATTGCTAAGAAATGACTATTCAAGTAAAGTGGTTGAAGGGAAGTCTTAAAATTTGTCGAGGACAAGGTCCGTTTTACACAGCCCCTGTCAGAGACTTAGCCTGGGAACATAATTTGCAGATAAATTGCGGAAGGTGGAGAAGTATGAGGAGCTGTTTTCACTAATCCCACTTCACCTTGAAGCTGTTTGACTTCTCCATTCTCTCATTTTTAGCCACACTCTATCAGCTCAAATCCCACGGCCCGGAAATCAACTGCTTAACTTCGCTCTCTTACACGGACGAGGAAAGGGAACGGAGGTTCACCTGTCAATATAGAAAGCTGTGTCTTTTTGCAAGGGGGGGACTGGCTGTCCCCTGGTGATGCAGAGAGGACAGGTAATCCACAGCGAGATTATCGGCCTCTCTCATGTTGCACAGGTGCCGGTGGCTGATATGACACAAAGTAATAGGCCTCTAACAGTCCATGTGGAGATGGCGGTTGGGACGGCTTTAGATAGCAGCAGATAAACAGCAGCTGCCTAGCAGTATGTCAACAACAACAAAAGCAGTGCAGCATTCACTGGATTTGACTCTAGGTCGTCATTTTGACATCACACCGTCACTATCATCAGAGGTTTACAACTGTTTCTTGTTTGCTTGAATATTTCTTAAGTTAAGTGGAGGCTTGTATTGTATTGTTATTTGAATCTGACCAACAAGTAGCTGAATGTGGCTATCAGTGTGCATCTGTAGTGACCACAATGCAAGGAAGCCAATAAGAAAATAAATAATAACTTTCAAATACATTATACAAACCCTGACTCTAAAAAAGTTGGGATACTGTAAAACTTTTGAACATGTGCAGAATGTGTCTTAGCATTGTCTTTAAATAAGCAGGGACGTCTCTGAAAAAGACGCCTGGATGGCAGCATATGTCTCTCTGCATTAATTGGGCCTTCACAGGTGTGACAGTTACCCATGATACCATGGGTACTAACATGGGTGGAAGCAACTAATTACAAATACTCATATTACAGTAGGTTTTTTTTTGTGGGGGGTGGGGGTACTTGTACTTTTATAAGTAGATTTTCAAGTCTGTACTTTTACTTGTACTTAGTATGCATTACAAGATGTAATCTACTTCCAAAGTGTTTTTGAGCCCATGTAGTATCCTTTATACAGTGATGTGGGTTTTTAATGCTGTGCTGAAATTCAATGTTGTCTTTTCTCCTGACCCTTTGCATGTAAATGAATAGTGTTAACATTAGCTGATTCAGGAAATGAACTGACTTGCGGATTCACACTTTTTAAAATAACAGATTTTTCATCTCTTGACTTAGGGGGAAGTCAAATATTTTCACTTCTAAAGGCTCAAAGTTAAGTCACTTCATTGAGAACTGTTTTTATTGAGCTACTATTTCCAAGGTCAGTAATGAACTCAAATGCTCAAAAACCAAAGCATAGAAAGTTTCTCTGATGTTTTGCTGTGTTCTGACACATTTCTGACTGTACTCTGGCCCTTCATTTCAATCTGTTTCAACGGCTGGGTATCCAAGATGACTACAGTTGCCATCTTCCATGATGGGTCAAAGCTTTCAAAGCTGCTGCCTCTAGAGTCTACAGGGGCTGAATACTGAAAATATCCATGAGTATTCCTTTAACATTCATTTCAAAGCACCACTACAAAAGTCCTTATTTAAAGGAGCAATATGTAGCTATTATGCACGCAAAAATAATGAGTCCAAATAGTGATTTGGAGCCATTTTAAATCCTGTTTAATAGACAATCTCTGGTTAAAGCGAGTTGTTTCCACCCACCCCCTGCACTCTGGATGATGAGTTCAATGACTGTCTGTCTCACTGCCTGCCAAACTCCATTAGCATTTTGCTCAATTTAACCGTTATAACCATCCACACCTTCTTCCAAGATTATTAATGATTTCTTATGAACCATAAACAGACATGTACTCATTTGGTGAAAAAACAGACATACAAAACAGCTACCCTGGCCAAGAGCAGGACATTTCAGAGATGGACACTGCAGCTGTAGGGTTCATGTCAAGTGACACAAGTATTTCAACCTCATGTTTGCTTGATTTCTGATGACATATTGTGGTCATTTTATGATTTAAAAGCAAAGACAACCATACAGAATGACTATAATAGCATTTTATTAAATCTCTAGCTCAGTGACTTGACTCAGTTTCTACATATTTTATATTTATAGTTTTCATGCTTTACAGGTAGAGCTCATGCATTAGGTCCCCATGTCTTGTTATATTTTATGGGGCAAATCAATAACATAGTGCATGAACCCATCAGAACTGCAGAGGCTCACCAATCACCAACATAGGGACATACAGTGGACCATCTTTTCCCATTCATCCATTCACTTTTGCTTCACCTCAAAGTCAATGAAAAAAAAAAAAGTCATGGTTTTCCCTTTTTAAAAAGTGCATATCCTGTGGAGACGGAATCGGCTGGCACCTCTAAAAACCCTGAGGGCCCAAGCCTGGAGCCAGGAATGCTTGAGACTGGAAAAGGTTTGCACATGCTCAAAGTTAAAACATATTTTTCAGCAATTAAATAGAAGCAGAAGGATACGCATTCAAAATATATAAAGAAAAGACTTACATTAAACGTAAAATAAGTTAAATATGCCCTGTGTGAGTTTGAGGCTGGAGGTTTACATCCAGAGGACGTTCACAGCAAAATCAAGAATTCAGAAAATAATTAAAGTTAAAATTTACATTTGCTATAGAGGAAACAGGTGATTCTGGGGTTCTGTCGCGTTTGGTTTGAAAGAGTATAACATCACACATAAAACAGCACTTCACACGTCATCACAAACATACATCTGAATGATCTGAGATACAAGGTCTGTCGAGGCAGATTAAGGTTATAAAAGGAAACATCTGACTGTGTGGAAAACAATAAAACAAATAAGTCTCAGAAGTTTGACAGATGCTGACATCATCTTTGGTGAGCTTTTACTGGTGATAGTGGTAACTGAAGAGTTGACACCAACAACACGAGCAGGGTCTGGGTTTACTTACTGCATACTGACTATCACTGTAGGAAAGATTCACACTGACTCTGAAGTGTTTGAGTTTCATTGCATAAGGGTTGTTACTCTGATGTAGTGCAAGACGGATCGTATTGGAAGATGTTTTAGCGTCTGTTCACACCTGACAGTTCTGTTCAATCTTATGGTTCTTTTGTACAGAAAAGGCACAAGGGGAACAAAATGACAGAAGGATTTTCTCTTTCGAAATGTCGACAACAAAGCAGAAATATCGAGAAATGGGTCAAAATGTCAAAGAAAATATTTCAATGTATAAAGTCAAAATGTTGAAATGTTGAAAAGCTAAGAAAAAGTCAGAATGTGGAGAAAGTTAAAATGTCTACAACGTTGAAATCTCAAGAGTACAGTCAAAATTTCAATACTGAGGAATAAAAGTTGACATGTTGCAAGTAAAGTCGAAACTTCAAGTCAAATGTCGAAGAAAAAAAGTCGAAATGTTGAGATCGTTGTGTCAATGTTCAGTCAAAATGTCAGCAATAAACTAAAAACTTTTTGGAGCTTGGATGTTGAGAATAAAGTCAAAAGATCAAAATACTTCTTGACATTTCAACTTTATTCTCAACATTTCTACTTTTTCCTGACATTTATTACATTTACATTTTTTCCAACATTACAACTTTATTCCCATTTTGAGAACAACTTGACATTCACTTTATTCTTGACATTTCAACTTTTTTTTGCAGTATTTCAACTTTATTTCCAACATTTTGAGTTTTTCTCAACATTTCATTTTATTCTCAATATTATGACTTTATTATTGACATTTCAACTTTTTTTTTGACATTCAACATTTTGACTCTGTTCACAATATTTCAACTTCATTTTCAGAATACAAATTTTACAAAAAAAAGTCTTCCTCCTCTCATTTTTTCTCTTTATGCCAGTCTTACTTTAAAAGAACAATGCTTTAGGTCACAGTTCTTTGATTGACAGGTGCCGTGGTGGTTTCTTGGCTTCGTCCCCTTTCATGAAATTTGTTTTTAGAGGGAAGATAGAAGTTCTGCCTTTAAATTATGATCATAAAATGATCTTTTCAGAAACCTGTGTGAGATGTCACGGACACTCCATCTATGGTATCTTACAGTCTGAACTAAATCATGTACAGTATAGAAGAACAGCACAGACAGGTCCACCACGCTAGAGTATAATTAAATGGAATCAATTTGTGTTGACCCTCTCCATACAAAAACTATATCAACATAAGCCTTCTTTGAAATGGAGGGTGGACCTGTGGATGACTGTCTTCTAATGTCATACTGAAGTCTTTTGGACATTGGAGTGTGCGTATTCTTAGCTTAAAAGAACATAAAATACCATTGTGGCCTCAAATTTGCAGTCAAAGAGCTGCAGCAGAGCAGATAAAAGTCTGACACAGTTTGACAAACTGCAGGAGGACACTCTTGAGTTCTCACAACACTGATAATCTGAGATCACAATACTGAACATGATAACAAACCTTTTACTTCCTATGAATTTGGTATAATCATACATGCAAAATGAATATATCACTAGTCTTTTAGAAACAAGTGCCATTTCAGCTAACAATGCTGTTTACCAAGGTTCCATTCCAAAGTCTCTTTTTACATTTGTATAAAGTTGCATAACTGACTGAATATGAATCTTTTTCTCAGGTGTAGTGCTGGCTGAGAGGGAGGAGCATGAGACTATAAAAACGAAGGAGGAATGTTAAATCCAGGGGTTCTGACATCCTCGTTCTGCTCACTAACACACAGTCCAGGGAGACGATTCCACCACTCGAACTGTTTCAAGGAATAAAGCGAGCAGTTGGACATGTTTTTGTCAAAGACCACCATCAGGAAACCGTCACTAGCTCAGGTGGTGAGAGCAAACTGGTCCTGCTCTATAGGTTTCTTCACCCAGGCGCCCAGTCCAGCTTTGTGGAAGGCTCTGAAGAGGGTCTGCTTGGAGTTGTGGTACTCCACCGCCGCCTGCTTGGCTTCGTGGTAGCTGCTGGGCCTGACTGTCCTGATCCGCAGGGTGGAGGACAGCTGCAGGGACAGGGACACGTTAGACAGAGAACAAGATTGTGCTGTAAAGTCACGAACAACAAAAAAAGAATTCTTACCTCTGAACTATTGATATTTTACTAGAGCTCACATTTTTTACACTGCACCTAGCTCAGGGCTAAGAACTTTGTTAAACCCAGGCTAAGAAAGCTGTTAGCCCCAGAGTAAAAAGCTTTCATATGGACTTTCCACACTGCATATCTTAGCCCTGGGCTATCCTTAACCCTGGGCTAAAAGTTAAACTTGGGCTAACTTAGCTCCTTTTCACGCAGATATTGTTAAGACAGGGTTAAGCTAAGCACAAGGCTATGTGATTCACACTGCCCTTCTACTAGTCCTGGGTTATATTTCACATTGGCACTTTTAGCCCTGGTTCTGGTCGATTTTCCCACAAACTCTGGGCTATCGCTGCTCTGGAACAGGGCCAGTAAGCCCTAGGGTAAAGTCAGGGTTAGCCCACTTTGTTTTAGGATCTTATCTTATCTTCTTAAGCCAGGGCTAACAGCTCCCATAGACTGGGGCTCACAGCTTCCTAAGCTGGGGCTAAGTGCAGTGTTAAAAAAACTTTAGCCTAGGGCTTGGTGCCAGGGTTAGCCCTAAGTTTCCCCCTTCCCTTGAAAATCTACTAAACACAGGGCTAACAGGCGCCAGCGTGGAACAATGTGTTTCTTTAAGAGTAGTCACAACATTCTGGAGTGTAAAAATAAGTTGCTGTTTAAATGGGCACTTAATCCAGAGCTAGTAGTGCAGTGTGAATCTTTCAGCCCTAGGATTACGTTAACCCTGGATTAAGAGTGTGTGTGAATGAGGGTTATCCCAGTGTTAACTCTTATCCCAGGGCTATCATTAGCCTTAAGAATATTGAGAGGAAAAAAGAAAGGTTTCACATCAACACAATACTGGCTCATTCGAAAGTAGCCCAGGACGTGCTGGTCTGTTTTTCACACCGTATCAGGGCTAAGAATAGTCCTGAGCTAGAAACTGAGTTGGGAAACAGCCCATAAGCTTAAGGGAGACCTTAAGATACAACTTACGATGCACTTGGCGCTACAAAGGCTCTGGGAAACAGGGCCCAGAACACATGACTAATGTTTACATTCTAGGATGGTGAGTGCAGCCTTTGGCCCTGTTTCATACTGGCCGCCATGTTTAGTCAATTTTCAGGTGATAGCCTGCAAGCCCTAGGGTAAAGTTAGAGCTAGCTCACTTCGAAATGTTCCACGATTGTGCCAATTTGAAAGCTTTCTTAGCCTGGGACTAAGACAATTCTAAGAATGTTTTTAGCCCTGGGTTTAGTGTTTTCATTGATTCTGATAAGATGAAGATATAAAGTAATAAATATACTGAAACCTTAATGACCTCTGAGGTGTTGTTGGACCATTTAAACAGTAAATCTTACAATAACAGGGCAGGATGAAATAAAACCTAGACACAACATCAAACATAACACAAACAAAATAAATATTATCAATGATAAATACAATAAATTAACCAAGACAACATAATCTGACAGTGTCTTTGTTATGACAAGTGACAATCACACTTAAATAAACTATTTAGCTTTATGTGTTAAAATAACATGATGTGGTCGAGTTTGACACTGGTGGACATAAGACTGTCATAATTGTGTCCTGAGTAATTCCCCTGAACTTAGCTAAAGTGGTACCATTTGAACTTGTCATAAAGATATCATTAAATGTCATAAGGTGAGTTTGACCACAGACTACAGTACTTATGTGATTAACAGATATGACAACAGTCAGAAACATTCATAAAGACTCCTTTGTGTTTGTAAAAGTTTTCATGACATGGTTATGATAGTGTCATGCCAGTCTTATACACACCCCTACAAATTAAGTGTTACCGTTTCATCTAAAGCACATCGTTATCTTGGCTGCAATAAAATGTTTGACATCAGTATTTGCTGGTACAAAGTATCAGCATGTTACCTTGCAGTGCAGGCGCATCCAGCGGCTGTAGAGAGCGTGTTTACAGAGTCTGGAGGGGCGACCCAGGTCATCTTTCCCCGTGGTGGCATTGATCACCTCCAGGCCTTGGTCTCCCACCGTCCAGTTCACACTGAAGTTAGGGGCTTTTCCTGGCTGACGAGCCTCTGCGTTACTTATTCCTGTAGAACATGAAAACATGGCGGGGTTTCAGTTCATAGTGTGAATAAAATGAAAATAGATTGAAAATAGAAATTGCATGGAAGGACATATTACAAACTATTTTTAAAAAATGTCATTGTACAGGGATTTCAAACGTAGCATGTTTTGGAAGATTCCTTTAACTTTTTTTATTAATTAAAGAAAGTGTGAGCCCTAAGATTGTTGCATCATATTCTAAACCACTGCACTATACTTATTATTCTTAAAATAATAATTATTATTAATACTAAATTAGGTTGAATTTAAGGAAGATTAAACTTTCTTTAAACCTCAGTTTAGTTTTACTCTAAACTTTAAACTCCAATTTAAAATGTGAACCAGTATTAAATTTAGTGTAGTGTGTTTTAACCTTTTAGCTAGCTAACAAACAATGTAACATTTTGGTAACTTTTTAGCTAGCTAGGAAACAATGCAACTTTTTTTTGCTAGCTTTCAATCAATGTCAAGTTTTCTGAACTTTTTAAATATCTATCAAACAACGTAACAATTTGAATCTGTTTTTGCTAGTAAGCAAACAGTATAAGATTTTGTTAGCAAACAATGTATAATTTATTAAGTTTCTAGCTGGCTATCAACAATGTAACTTTTGTACATTTTTTCGCTAGCTATCAATTAGTGTAATGGTTTAATTTCTTTTATGTTTTGTTGTTTCTTTTTAGCAAGCTAGAAAACTGCAATCTTTTGCTAATGTTTTAGCTATACCACTAACACTGTGATATTTTGTTCACATTTTAGCTAGCTATCAAACAATGTAACATTTTGTGAACTATATAGCTAGCTATCAAACAATGTAACATTTTATTAACTTTTTAGCTAGCTAGCACACAATGTAATGTTTTAATTTTGTAGCTAGCTAGCAAACAAGCATTTTGTGAACTTTTTAGCTGGCTAACAAACAATGTTTTAACTTTTTAGTCAGGTAGCAAACAACTTTTGGAGCTAGCAACAAACAACCCTTTTGTCCGCTTTTTAGCTAGCTAGCAAATAATGTAACCTAAACAAATACAGAGCAGCTGAAAGCTTACACCCCCCCATACTTACGATATATTTGTTGTTATTTCATCTCCATATTATCATCTGCTTAATTTTAAATGTGGATTTATTCATTTTGATACTCATTTTTGCAAAACTCTGATTAGAACTAATCTTAGATTCAATTCCATCTTTGCTTCTCCCCTGGTTTAGTAAAGATGTTGAACAATCATGTTTCAATTTCTGTTTGGTGGTTTATTTAATGCAATGAACCGAGGGGAAAAAAAGACATTTACACAACAACCTCTTGCTGAAATACAACCCTCAAACTGGCCTGATGTTGCATAAAAGCCATGACCAGTGACAACCCTGTTTTTCACACTTCTGGAGGCCTGGTACACTTGAAAATGTCACATCTGTCCTGTCAGTGTGGAGAACAGGTGACAGATCAGTGGAGGTCAGTCATTTGTAAAAGAGCAGTGTGTCTGTTTCTCACCGCTGAGCAGCGGCCTGTTCAGGCTGAAGGACTGCGGCAGGTCCTCGATCTCAGTAATCCTCTGGTACATGGCTCTGGAGAGGTGGTCGGCATGGTACAGGCTGCCCAGGATGATGCTGGAGAAGTAGAGGGGCTCGGTGAAGTAGCTCATCAGAGAGCCCTGGAATCCAACCACGTTCCACCTGGAGGGGACAGAACAAATCATTTTGTTCAATCAGGCAAATAACTATCAGAGTTGTCCACAAATTTGTGGATTCTTGTCCTCTGAGACAAAGAGACAAACAACACAAACCTAAGGGAGCCTGAACAGACACAAATCTCCAAAAATCAACATTGTTCAAATACATTCTCCTTTAAACACAAATGTGATTTCAGCTCAGAGGAATCCTGAGCTGTTAGCGACCTCCTGGAGATTCATCGAGAAACCTAATCAAAGCTCCAGTGGCCTGATGACACCTGAGAACTGCAGCTGACAGACAGATATAGAGTGATTGCAGCGTGACACCGAGATAATTCACCCTCTTTACACATGCACATAATCATCAGCATCCCTGCTGCTCTGCTTAAAAACACCCTCCAACACGTCGAGTGGCTCTGCAGGGCCGGGTTTCATATTTAGAAAGGGAAAACTACAGTAAGCACTACAGCTGGATTTTGCTGGACAGCTGGATAATGTTGATTCATTTACTCTCATTGTTTACTGTAAATTTATTCTATGTTTCCTTCACAACAATATTCTAAACAGTGCATATATGAAAACATTTGTTCTTAAGCCATAAAAATTGGCTGTGACAGCAATAAATACCCAATCCCCCTCCCAGTTGTCTCTTTATTTTGGCTTAAAGGGCCACCTGCCTATATGACACGTCCTTAGTCCCACCCCTTTTTGCTCTTTGCTCCAATAACAGTTCAGCAAACTTGGTACCAGTCAGTAAAAGCGAGCACACATCATAAGTTAAGTTTGCTAATGTTAGCAAAACTCTAGCTAATGTTAGCCACTATGCTAGCTAATGATTGATGTACATTAGCTAGCTAGTTAGCTAGTGTTTTAACTTAGGATGTGAATATATGTCACTTTCTCACAGAAATGTTTTTAACCATCTTCAAAATTTGGTTTTCTTTGCAACATAAGGTACATAAGGAAGAGAAACTTAACTGAGGTACCGAAGTTTCTCAACTCTTATTGCTCTAAAAGGTAAATCCATAATCAAAACTAATAGGGGACCACATATCACCAGTGTACCTGTTAACTTCTGCTAATTGTAGCTGCCCTTACCTACATAGCTCAGCAGTGGGGAGGCAAAATATTTTCACTCTGTGAATTAAGAGTTTATTTTGACCAAATCAGAGTCGCTGGCTGTTGGAACAGCAGATAGACAAAGTAAGACGTTTTGGTAAGTTTTATTTCGTTTTTGTTGGGTTTGAATGAAGTATCTTCTTCAATTAATCTAGTCGTGTTTGTTAAAAGAGGTTGTATTTTTCTGTTTAACAAAGTATATATTTATTTATTAGTTAGATTAAAAAAAGTCTCACTGCTAGTAACAATGCAGCTAAAACCATGGGGACAGGCCTGAGGAAGGAAAATATTGTGAATTGATAACAGAATGAATGCGATGAATATTCCCAGTGTTATAAATAAGTTGTCTGCATGTTGTCACTGGTTGCTCAAAACTCAACATTTGGCTATTATAGGAACATTTATGTGTGTGGACAGATAGTGAACCAACACAAACCTGGCAATCTTGTCACTGCAGGACATGGTGAGCAGCCTCTCCCCCTGAAGGACCCCGTCCCATGTCTGAATGGTGTTACTGGAGCGCACTGGGATGGTTCCTTCACCAGACTCGATTTTAGTGCGGAGCTGCCCGCGGGCTTTTCTGTTTGGATGTCTGTCTCCCTGATCTGAGACAGGAGGGGAAAACAACTATAATCAACATTCTCGGGCGAAAAATGTTTAAGTGATCATTAACTCACCCTCCACTCCAGCTTCGTGAGGAGAGAAGATGCGAGCGTCTCCACAGGGGGACGTGCTGATGTACAGGTGGAACTGGACATTCTCCTTCAGTCTGAAGCCCTGCCTGTTGTCACACTTGGTGAAGATGGACTTGTGGTGCTCCTCTTCGTGGTTACTGGAGACAAAAATGTGAAATTGAAAGAAACTGTGTAATACCAAATGCTGCAAAAAGCCTCTGATTGGCTGACAAGTGGCAGTAGAATGTAAAATCAGAATGACTCACACAAGATGCATGTTTAAGTGCAATGAAAAGAAAACCTGACGCAGTCATCAGTTGTCTGCTGTACTGTGACTCACCTGAGGAAATGCTCCAGCTGGGAGTACAGGTACCTGATGAGTGAGCGACGAGCCACGATCTCAGCGTGGCAATCGTTGAGCGCCAAACCTCTGTCACTCATGTATTCGCCGTTGATGCACTTTGTTCCCGTAGACACGCAGATGACTTCAGCTTCCTTCACATCTGTACCTGTACAACAAAGTACAAAGATACAAGTAGGAATGGTTTGGTGTGATCATACACAAACTGTTGTACAGGGAGGGACTTGCCAGAGATATTGACTGCCGTTTACAGTAGTACGTCCCCTGTCATGCAGCTAGCATTAGCATCTAGCTGACTCATGCCGGACTGGAGGCTCCCAGTGAACACGGGAAGGACCAGGAATAAACACAGCCTGCGAGACTAATGGCCAGTTTGACAGTAATACAGTACCAAGGTGGTTTCCTTGCTGGATTTGGACCTGAAACCCTGGGACTGAGTCAGCAAATAGGACAGATAGTTGCGTAACTAACCAAGCTAACTAACTACAACAGCTAAAGTTACCATCATTTAGCAGTTAGCCTACTTTAGCATCAGGGAAAGTCAGCTATTTGTGTGTAAATTGCGCTGGAACTGTACTCTGTCGTAATAATGGCCTTGTAACGTTTAATGACATCTTTGTGACAAGTACAATATATATAACTGTAAACCACCCTCATATGACAGTATAATGTAATGTTAACACATAAAGTGTTCTTTCAAGTATAATTAGGCCTGCTATAGCATGTTTATCTGCTCTTGACAATGTCAAATTGTCATAACAAGACATTTCAGACAGTGTCAGCTTTGCATTAAAATTACATAACTGACCGAAGGATACTTAATGACAACAGTTATAAACATTCATAAAGATCTGTTCAAGTTCATGACAGGTGTCATGTCGTGGTTATGATGGTGTCATGTCAGTCTTATGCACACCCCATCAAATAAAGTGCTGGTAACACTTTAATTTCCAGGTCCCATAATTTCAACAATAATAATAATAATTTCATGGTAAATGTCTGGTAATTACCATGTAATATATTTGAAATGTCATAGAAATTACCCCCAGACAACCCCCGAATTTCATGGTTAAATATGTGATAATTAGCAAGCACTGTTTTCATGTAGTTGGTGGTAATTACACAGCAACATATGTGAAATTCCTCTGAATTTACACACAAATTACCCCCAAATTTCATGGTAAGTATGTAGTAATTTACGTGTTGTTTTTATGCAAGTAGGTGGTGATTGCCATTTCACATATTTGGACTTTCTTTGAAATTAACCACAAATTTATTTATGTTACTTGGTAATTACCACCAACTACATGAAACCAGTACTTGCTAATTACCATATAATTAACCTTGAAATTTGGGGCAATTTTTAAGAAATTTCAAATATATTACTCGGTAATCACTACCTATTTACCATGAAATTATGGGAACTGGAAATTGAAGCTTTACCAAAGTGTTAGCTAGTTTACCATTAAAATGTTTTGGCACCATTTTTGAGTTTGGTTGATCTGCTGCTTTAGCAATGATAAAACCTCCTGGGAAGTGCAGTTGTTAAAGCAACTAAATAAACAGTGGATAAATAAATGCTAAAATTTAACCGTCCAGCAAGGCAGTAGAAACCAACTTGGCTTAGAAGATACATAGAAAACCCAAGTATGATGTTTTAGTCTTTAAAAAAAAACAACCCCTGGAGAACCAAAGGCTAATAGAACAGTTTTTAGTGAGAAAAGCTGTGTCTTTGACTCTAAACGTGGGGTTTAAACTGACAGAAAATGTTTATAGTCTTCTAACATACACTATGTGAAAGAAAATCCAGGGTCAGAGTTGGGTTACCTTTAATATTTTACATAAACAATATTTTACATAAACACACAAAAGCATCACAATCACTAGAGAATGGAGCTGAATCAGGTCCCTGCAGATATTTTGTGCAGAACAGGCTCAGCAAACATCTCTTTAATTACTTGACTCTATGTAAATTCTGTACTGCAGTGTCCCAGTATGAAACCCCCCTGATATTTACTGCTGCAGCCTCAAACCCTCAAACCCAACTGTTGACTGAACGTACAACAAAGTAGTTAGAAAGTGCTGTGTCTCAACAATGTTCGGACAGTTTAATTAAGAATAATCTTCCTGAAAAGTTTTAATCTGTTTTCCATAATATATTTAAAAAGACACTTAATGTGACACATGTTTTTAATACACCAACTCAAAATAAGCATTTTATAGACAACTTAAAGTGCTGGAGGAAACATGGCTGTGTGAATGCTAATTATTATCATATTATTTGGGACTGTAATTGAATTCATTCCTTTTCAAGGATATACATATGGTAATAGAGACTGTGCTCGACATTAAGATTCCATTCAGTTTTGATGTATTGTCAGATACCAAAAAATATGATTAAAGAAGACACAAGTATTTTTTTTGAATAATTTAGAAAAATGGTTACAGGCAGAAACACCTATATTACAAGAATTTATCGAAATTATTAAGGGTATTGTCGTTAAAATATGTAGATTCCAGTCATATCGGGCCAAATGCCTTCAGTCCTCTAATACCTCAGAACCTGATTATTTTATTTTGTAATTTATTTCTTGCATGTAAACAACGGACAAAATAATTCCTTTATCACACAGTGAATTAATTAAGATGTGAAGATATTCGTTCCAGTCTGTCTTTCTTTTTTCAGTTTTCTTTTTTTTTTTTGTTTCTGCTGTTGCTTTTTTGTTTTGTCATTTACTTTTTGTTTGTTTTTGTCTCATTTTGATTCTTTTAAATAGTTAGCTGGATTTTAAATGTTCTTTGTTTTGTACTCGTATTTCTTTACAGTTGATTACACACAAAAAAAAAACTGAAAGGACACAGTATATATAATAATAATGGTGTAATGATCCACTCATGCATCCGATGCATCAGACTTTAATGTGTAAGATATGAGTGCATCGGTTCAGACAACCTGTATCGGTAAAAAGTTGAATTTTCTTTCTCCTGTCTCTGCCTGCACCGCTCTTACTGGACGCCTGCTGCTGCAATCGCACAAAACAAGCGCTCCCCCCTCCCTCTCCTGTGTCTCCTCTTCATTTCATCAAAACAGGCCGCACTGAAAACAGCCACAGAAGTGACATAACGCGCAAGCACGCAAGAATTTTTGAGTTTTATAAGAAAGATGAGGAACGCTGCTGCAGATCATTTATGCAAAATGTACCAGACAGCAGAGAACAGAGAGACGGGTCGGACCCACAGAGACGTCATGTCACTGTGAGAACAGGTAACACAGAGCATCACTGTTCCTCCACACTGATCAAAACCACACCACTCTTCATATGAAACAGAGCAGCACATCATCTTACTGCAAAAATACTGATATTTTAAACAGTTTTAAAGTTTCTCATTTATCTCATTTACACATAAGACTCATAATAAATATATAAACATCACTTTAAAGTCTCCTTTCTCTCTGTTTCTACTGTTATTATCTTTAGAAAAACTATCAGGATTTCTTTTTATAACTAACAGCGCTCCACAAATGTAGCATTAACTGAAACAAAATGTAAAGATTCACACATTGCATTGTCTTGTATTAAATCATATCGTATCACATTGTGACAGAGATGAATCAAATCCAACCGAATCGTTGGCCATTTAAAGATTTCTAAGATATATCATATGTTGAACATGTATTGAGATACGTATTGAATCAGTCTCAGTCAGTGAGATACACACCCCTAATAATAATAATGATAATAATACATCAATATTGACCAATTTGAACTATGGAGTCTCTCAGGGTTCTGTTGTTGGTCCTTTCCTTTTCTCTTTAGTATGTCACCTGCTGGCCACATTATACACAGTTATAGAAAAAAAAAATCCACTGCTACACTGGCATATTTGCCTACATGCGTCACAAATTTGATCATCAAATTGATTATATAATTGTCATTCTGTTGGTCTGTTACAGGCAACATCAACTGCGTGTCTGTCTGCCCTCCCTGAGGTTTTTTCCATTTTCTCCCTGTTAAAAGGTTTTGAGTTGCCCAAATCATTTTAATTGTGTGTCTTTGTTTTATTGTTAATTTTTGTTTTAGAGTGTTGTTAGGTACAGCTAGAAGTTGCATGTACATTGCATCAGTTGCATTCTTTACTTAAATGCAACAATGCCTACATGTATTGTCAAATAAAAAAAAAACATAAAAATGAATAAATAAAACAAATTAGTGGTTTTTGGCTGTTAAAATATCATTCAACTTGACTGAAAAAGCAAATTACCTGTTGTCATGACAACACCTGCTAATACTTTCCGACGAGCATGCGGAGAGGTGAAGTTGTCCGTCAGCTCGCTGAACTTGTCGACGACCAAACGGGAGACGGCGTCTGCCAGGACCTGAGGTGGCAACCAAAGAAAATATGACAGATGAAGCAAAATGGGAGAATGAAAGCTGGTTGAAAACGTGGGCTGCTCCAACTACAGTCTTCTGTTTTTTTTGTGATGTCAAATGCCAAAAAGCAGAAGACCACAGTGCCAAAGTGTGATGAAAAGCAAGTGAAAGCTTTTCTTATCTGCTCTGAAACTATGACTGAATATTTCAATTAGGAATGCTGCACTGGTGTGAATGACAGGCAGGGATCTTAGCAGCTTAAAACAGTCAAATCCTCTGCTTCACTGACTGCTCTGTAAGTAAAGAGTGACTTGGAAAGGCTGGTATAATGAACAGCAGTGTTTGAATAGCACTCAGAGGGTGATGGTAATTAAGATAGCAGCTTTGTTATCGCTGTGTGGGGATTACAGGCACGGATTAGTTTATGTGTAAATAGATTCCCAGTGTATTGAACTTGTCTCTCCTCAAGCCGTCTCCATCTTCAATCAGACTTTGTCAGGTTGGTCACGAGCGGTGACATTTGTAGACAAATCTCTCGTTAGACGACAGAGACCTAACAAGGCGGTGTTTACAGGAGACGATCAAACAGGCCGCTGCCCTTGTGGCTTTTCTTCAAAAACAAATCTTTATATGTGACAATTTTCATGCCTTTATTTTGTGATCCTAAAGTTGTTATAGGACTAGGACTTGGTATCATGAAATCTTCCAAAGCTGATAACAGATTCCTTTTTTTGTGAAATGTGGCTAAAAGTGTTCAGTGTTGATTTTCTTTTTTTATCTTAAGGAATATACACTTTTTTTCTTTTAATTTAAAATTTGTTATCCTCAGGTTAATGATATCTGAACTGGCTTACTTAAGGAGCACTCTATGAATAATAGTAACCGCAAAATTGCTATGTAACATGTAAAAAAAAAAAAAAGAAAAAAAACGTCAATTCTGGGATGTAGGTACAAGGCACAACCTTTCAACTTTAAATTCACTATACCTGCCAACCCTTCCTTATTTCTCAGGTTTCTCCTGCATTTCAAGACCTTCTCCCTGCATCCTCTACTTTTGTTGTTTCTCCTGTATTGTGCATGGACCTAAAACTTTATTATGAGTAATCCTCATACACAGATCCATACATTTTTTGTGTTTCGGGCTTGGTTCTATGAGGGTGCAGAAGCATGCATCACACCCTCAGTTTAATATTTTGCACTCTCCATTGAAATTTGAATAATAAAAGCCACACACATGGTGATAGGTGCACAGACTGTGCTTCACCATGTGCACCTTTAATTTTGGTTCATGTATGTGCACCACAGTAATGTACAAAAGGACTGTGTGAAAGTGAATATAGCTAGGTGTTGTGATTATTTAACACTCTCAGTCAGTTACATCACTGGTCTCATAGCTCTGAAACAACTGAGCCAATCACAGTTAAACGTGATAACAAAGGCCAGCAAACAAGCTTTACCTCAGGCAATGTCTGTATAACATGAACACAGGATGAAACAAGCATTTTGTGCTTAAAAGAAATTTGGAAAACAGGCTATATCCTTCATAAAAAGCAGAATATGGAGTATAACTGACCACTGGGATGTGTGTAGATGTCTGTATGGTTATACTGTAGCAGCCTGGTGTTGTTTTCAGGTGATTTAATGACCTTTTACCTTATAGCCTAATAAACTAACCTATTGTGTCACTCTGTTTTCACCTAAATTGCCATTCAATCCCAGTCCTCCTTTGAACAGAAAAACAAAGTGGACACACTTAGTATAAATATCATTGTTCATATTTTTGCTGTTTTTATGGGTAATAAAATATTAATAAATTAGCTCTTCAGTAACTTCAGTTATGGTGAATTTCACAATACTAAAATTCATCACTTCCTATTTACTATTCATATTGTGCCTCAGGGAAACAGGAACAGAACTTTAAAGTTACTCAGCTGTTAGAAATGGCTTTTTTTTTTCAATGCTGTATGTCTGACACTTACATAATGGGCTGGCATTGTATATTTTCAACTTGTAGCACACAGAGGATGCAGAGCAGAGAGAATAATTGTGAGTAGCAGAAGAACTGCAAAGAAATGGAGCAAAGTTGCTTCTGCCATTCACCTTCTGCAGTGCTGCTTTTCAAGACAAGCCCTTTTTCTAGTCATTTACCTTCCTCCATGCTTACCTGAGGCAGGTGAAGCTGCAGTCCTTCTCTGGGTATCGGCTGTCTTGATGGAGCCTGATCCAGTTGCATGTTAAACAGAGCAGACAGAGCAGCCTGGGCGGCCCGGGCCTTGGCCAGCTTCTTATTCCGCCCAGAACCCTGGAAGTTCTGAGCATCTACCGTCACAGACATAACAAAGTTCTTGGCGTGGCTCTCCCCACTCTCAGACACAAAGTCATACTTGAGGCCCGGCCGCAACTCGTTGAGGATCATTACGGGATTCTTGCCACTTGTCGGGGAGATGAAGGTGGAGGGGGCTGGAGGTAATGGGGCCTGGACCAGGTTTGGGACAGGGGAGGGTAGCAGCGGGTACTCTATCCCCAGTGAGCTGAAGGAACCGTTACTGTTGGATCCGAGGTAAAATGGGTCATCTACAGGAGGGGATGTCTCAAAGGCGTTAAAGAGCATGTCCGGAAAATCTGCCTGGTCTGAGGTGAAGTCCGTGTGGACAGACAGAGTCCGGCCCATGGCCATGTGGGCTTCAGATGCGTTGGGGAACTGGACAAAGGAGCGCAGGGCCTTCTCTGCTGCGTTCAATTTCGCTTTCTTCTTGGTAGGTCCGGAACCCTCGAAGAGCTGCCCATTGACCTCCACAGTCATCACAAAGACGGGCGCATGAACGGGCCCGGTCTGCGAGAGCAGTTTGTACTGCAGCCCTGGCTTGATTTCATTCAGCTGCATCAGGGCATTCTTAGGCAGAATGGGCCCTGGGACTTTCTTACGTTTCTTGGGCCTGTACTTGGAATGTGCATGCCCATTATTGCCCTCCTCTAAGGGACGTTTCCGCCCACCCCCAGCACTCCCATTGGGGAGTTGAGCAGCCTCAGCTGCAACCCCCTCTTTGGAGAAGAGGTTGTCCAAGTTCCGATTTTCCTTAACATCTGTGCTGCATGAACCTGCGGTGCCCAGAAAGAGTAACTTACAATGCCTTCGTTGCAGGATCTTGTAAATGTAAAATTTAGAGATTCCTTTATCTCTCTTTGCAACTGAACAAGTGATGTGTGTTCCTTAATCAATACTTAAGTGGTGACATTAGAAGAATATAGTGCCATTAATCATATTGGTACAAGAATATTCTAAACACATTCATTAATTTAAGACAACAAAAACTGGTATCAATCTGTATACAACACTAGGAGAAAAATAAGATGCAATTACATTTAAGCAATAGATTCTGGCAACATTTAAGGTAAGGCATGAAATTAGCATGAAAAGCAAAACATGTATTTCAGATATTTGTTGCAATACTCCATGTTAAACTTAGCAAATTACAGGGCAAACTGTATATACAAAGAGCTCTGTCTGAGGTTTGGGAACACATATCACCAGGCCCTGTTAACAAAGCCGATGGAACTTAATGTAAATTTCCATTTATAACATCCTCCAGCAAAAGCTCGATAGGTTACTCCTTTCGGTGCTCAGGACAGAAAACAATCCTATAAAATGCAGGTTTAGAGGGGTTGTGGGGAAAGATGGATGGGGGTGCAAACAAGGGTGTCAACTTTTCCCAAAATAACTCTGAGCCTGAAGGAGAATACCAGAGAAATGATATTAACTTTTAGCATTTGATTGATTAAATATGGCCACTTCAGACAGAAAACCAGCAGCTACCGTACATTAGCATAAATGTGGGTATAAATACAACAACAAATGAAAAACAATGAACCACTGCACAGGCACGGCCGTGAACTGTTTTCAACGTGTAAAACCTACAGCAAGTAATTTGACACAATTATGTGCCAACTGCAGGGATGGGTTCCAATAACTGGTTCAGTTTTGGATCTGGCTCCAAGTTGGTTAATTACCACAATTTGTTAGGCTTGTTGGCAAACCAATCCCTTATCAAATCTTTCATTCACAGTCTGTCTTACAGCTCTTTTGCCTTTTTCTCACATGACAGCCACCTGCAAAGAAAAACTAGAATTACCGCCTCTGTCAGCCAGTGAAGTTGCATTTTACATCCATGGCTGTCCAGACTCATCAAAATCACTGAGCGATGGACTACAGTGCTCATTGTCACCAATTAAAGTAACTGACCAAATGTGACATATGGTCACAATCCCCTTTCTGTTCCTGACTAATTAATGGCGTTGAATAATGGCCAAAAATGTGTGACGTTTGACCAGCACATTCTATTATGTAATTCTTGAGTCCAAGTGGACATTTGTGTGTAATTTGAAGAACTTTCAATAAGGCATTCCTGAGATAACACATTCACAACAACAACGTGGTCACATCGACCTTGACCCTTCACCTATGATGACCAAAGTCTAAACCCTTCATCCTTGAGTTCAGATAGACATTTTAAAATATTCCGTGAAGGCATTCTTGAGAAATTATGTTCAGAGAACGGGCAGACGTACGTACGGACAGTCCCAAATTATAAATACTCTGGCCAAAGCTCAGTCCAGAGGCGTATAAAACTGCTTACTCTGCCTCACAGTTGTTAAAAAGACTGAACCACTCTGAATTAAATGTACCTAAGTGCAGATACACTTCAGTTCATGAAACGTCCAATGACTGGACTATCAATCCCCATCAAGGGACTGGTGTTGGAAATGAGCTTAAGCAGTAACACTTTATATTAAGATGCTTGCAATAAGTGTTAGTTAATAGGAAATAAGACCCCTGTAAGATGCTAATTAACATACATATGTGTTAATAAGACTAATTTAAGTTTTCATATTAGCACATTTACAAACACTTCTAAGATACTTCTCAACAATGTTCATTGAGGTTAAGTAACCCTTTATTATGCACCTATTAATTTTCAATATTATTTTCACATTTTTTTCCTTTAGTGGACAGTGACACCTGCTGAGAGACATGAGAAGGGCGGGATTAAGAGGGTATCTTCCAAGCTGCATTTGAACCCAGGACACCTAACTCAACTAAAGGCAGGAAACCTGAAATAATAATAAAAATAATGATAATAAAAATGATGGTTAATCGTTAATAGGTGCAAAATCAATGATTAATTAACTATAATAAGCTTTATTCACACTGAAGATCCGGTACCCCCTGCATGCATTGGTTAACTGTTAATAGAGCATTATTCCTACCTTTTAGCTAACAGTTATTACAAGCACCTTGATATAAAGTCTATATATAGTCTATAAACACATGCACAATACATGCTTATACAACTGTTAATGTTTTCCTAATAACTAATAAACTAAACTAAGCTAGTACAGCCCAATCCCCTGAAGTGCACCAGGCTCTGAAACCAATTTGACACAGTGACCTAACATGGTAATGACATCACACGAAAAAGATTTTTTTTCCCATAGGCTACAATCAGCTGTGAGATGGTGGATAAATATTTCTGAGTGCCACAATCCCCACAAAATGAGTAGTTTCATTATCTGATTCGATTTATTTGGTCTGACAACAATTGGGAAGTCTAGAGCTGCAAGATTAAATCATTTTATCCTAATTTAGGTTAAGTAAGTGGAAGTCTCTGGAATGCCTTCAGGAAGTGGCTTTTTTGGCTTCATGTACCACTGAGCAGCTTTCACTGGAATGAATGGAAGCCGCCTCCGACACTGTATCCTTAATACATCTATAGTACAGCCCCCAGTGAGCAGCAAGTGCTGCTTTCCCTCGCAGCAAAAGAGTCACAAGAAGCACCCTTTTACTTCAGTAGAGTCTCTGTGGTTTAGGTATATTGAGGAAAATTAAAACAGTACGTAGTTTTTAACTAAGATGTCTTCATTTACATCTAACCAACTAGCTAAAAAGATTTGATAAGGGATTAGAAAGATTTCTCATTTGATAAGTGGATTGGGAAGTAAATTTTTTTTGCTAAAATGCAACAGTACCATGTCCCCATCCCATCCAATATGAGTGGTACATCACATTCTTTTAAACCAAACTGTACAGTGCCTGGACAGAGTTGAGTTTCAGTCACAGCAAGTCGACTACTGTAGACAAAGTAAATAACAAGCATGCAGAAAGGGGACGGAAATCAAACATGGAAAACACAATAGCATATAATGCCCTGAGCAACAAGAGGGGGACAGTGATTATAGGTCTGTTGGGGGAGTGGGAACATACTGTCATTGTTACTCCATTCAAACAGCCAGTGCTGCGGCTCAGCGGGCAAACATTTTCACTTCCAGCAGAAACAGAAATTCTCGTCATTAGATTGCGTGAGAAGTGAATCCATTGGTTATGTCAAACTACAAGGTCAACTGTCGAGGGATCTAAATGTGTCTTGGCATGTCCAATTTGTAAGGTCAGTCCAAAATACATGACCTGGCATCTCTTTGATTTCTATGACTTATGGTTTAGAATTTAGAAGCAAAAAGCCCTTGAACAACCTTGACCACTTCCATCACCAGCCTGCGAACCAACTCTCCCTACACTGTCAGCCATAATCCACATGTTCCCCCGCCTGGTTTCACTTTGGCTTTCACAGAACAGGGACGGGATTACTGCTGTCTGAGCACAAATAAAAAAGTGTTTGAAGAGGCCACATCAGTTAACGTCAGAGTGAAGCATCAGCGCGCCGAATCACGATGCAAAAATTGGTTATCTGGCTCACGTCTTCACAAGCTGACTCCTTTCAGTCGACCCTGACAAAAAGCTAGATTCACTCACTCTTGAAAATGGAATGTCGCCTCTGCCTGATGCTTGATCGTATCATTTTTGCAAATAAATAGCCAACTTATCAAACCATAGACCTTTCCCTGTGAATGAGCCATCACAACCAAAAACAGGCACATGAAAGGTGTCTGATCAAAGTAATGCTTTGTGTTAACTATATTTGCTTTCCCTGCATGTTAAATTCACCTAGAACCTTGCAACATCCATCTTTTCCTTAAAATCCTATTGAGGCTTATCATGGGTCAGATGGTTTTAGGGCTGAAATAGGTCTACGTTCCAAATCCAGGTGGCTCTCAGGGGGCTTTAGGGAGCTTTTTTGTTGAGAGCAAGGGGACAAGCTTAGAATCTGGCATCAAAATGGAGAGAAATCTCACAGTAGATACACCCTGACCATGGGATTAAGCTCCGATCCTGCCTCCTGAGCTGGCAAAAGGGGAATGGATGGTACACTTTCAAGGACAGTCTGAGGCGAAAACAATATGCAACAAGGATACTGAAGCTCAGGATTCTGGATTTCCTTTAGATATATGCATGCATCTCGTACACATCTTGGACATTATGGGGGTCCAGCATCACAATATATACCTGGGGCAGTAAAAGACTTTATGCAAATGCTTATTGATACAGCTATTCTGAAATGGAAAAATGGACTCACTCATGCTTTCTGCTTCGTCCCCCTCTATGTTGAGCACTCTCTGTTGGTTCCGAGGTAGCCGAGCTCCCACTCGACCTGGAGAAAACAAACAAAATTTGCAAAGCAAACAGTTAGATTTGGTGGAAAAGGGTCCGCAACATGGATTTTGATAATTAAATAATCAAATCAAAACAAAAGTTTGATTGCTGGTTCTCTTTTTTTTTCCCTCAGGTAGGGGTTTGTTGAGACATTCATGGTATCCAGAGGATGACATCTAAACACTTTAGTGATGGGCTGTGTGATACTTAAGATCATTTTTTAAAATATATGAAAGTCAGCAATAGGAAACTGGAAACCTCAATTCAGCTTTCTATAATGGCACTTTTCTTCATCACATCAATGTATAATTAAGATTTGAGATTTTTTTTTTTTTTTTTTTACGTGTGGATCGTGAAATTACAAAACAGTATTTTAATTTCTGGTCATGCCTCAAATTACCTGAGAGGGTGGAATCTAAACCTCAGTCTCAACTTAAACTGTCATAGATCGCCATAATATATGTTACACACATGCATGTCCACATCAGGTTTAATTGTAATAACTTTGGTGATTCTCTGACTAATGCCATTCCCATCAGCTGCACAGTGTTTAGTTCTTATTAGCAAATACAGCTCGGCATCTCAATTCATTTCCAGGGGGTGTTATCAACATGCCTTTTACAACCAGTCAGAGCATCAAAACCTGTGACATTAACACTGACTGCCACAAGCAAGTTCGGGCGGTGCTTGGTCCATTTTCAAGTAAGGAAGAAATGGTGGCCTGGTTGCAAACTTTTTCAAATTACAAACATTTAAGGGCAGAAATAGGTGATGTAGACACTCCTCTGTCAGCCTTCATGTCAAACCTGCCCCATATGAATAAAAAGTTGACTGGCCTAGAGAAATCAGGACAGGTGGAAATCGGGAGAGTGGCCAGATGTATCTCCATTAGCATTTAGCTAAAAGCACAGCTATGCCTAAGTACAGCCACACAGAGCTGATAGTTTGGCTATAGACAGTCTTGTTATGCAGATACCTTTTTATGATATTTTATAGTGGTTTCCTCTTTTTATGTGCCCGTCCTTTGTTTCCCATCATTATTTCATTCTTACATTATTTTATTTACATTATCTTTTTTTAAAAGATGTTTTCTGCATTGTAAAGCATTTCGTGTTAAAGGACTGAAATCCATCATTGTTTCCATGAACACACAACAGCGGACAGACAAACGCTCACTGTTAACCAGCTTGGCAGAGAAGACAAACACTAACTGGCAGGTGAAACAGGGTTCCTGGTGAAAACATTAACATTCAGTAGACAGCAGACAGAAAAGCCCGAGCAGCCTTTTGAGACTGACACATTTGACTAACCTTCATTTTCTAACAGCTTCTTATTCATTCCATATAACATGCTGAATGTTTGAATATGAAAACCTTTTTGAGCATTTTGTCTTTATGAAGCAGTCATCACAGTCAAGCTGATGGGCAACATTTAAAGGTAAAAAGGGTTGCCAGTATCTTCGAAAAATGTGTCCACAGAGGTTTTCTGTTTTCAGAGCGGTGGCTACGTTATGCAGACATACATGAGGAATTTGAGGCACCATGATATCTCCTAGTTTCATGGCTGGCAGAGAGACAAGTGTTGGTATGTGGAGCTAATTAAAAATAATGACCTGTGTGGGTTGTCTGTCTTATCGGACATCTCAACTGCTATTACTATGACCCTCACAGTTTAACAGACATTTAGTGAGATCTATTGGGGACTGCCCATTGGTCTGATGGACAATTATTCTGAAATGTCAGTAGTCTGAAAAAATGTCCCATTGGACACAAAGCCACTTTTTTTTCCAACCAGTTATCCCCAAACTCCAATTGTTTCAAAGGCTTTTTGCTTTAAAAATGCACAGTCTTGTTGCAGTTGTTTGGGTTAGGGGTTAAGGGTTGGGGTTGAGTGTGTTACTGCAGGAAGAAAGTGCATTTGGGTTCAGGTAAAGGGCTGTTGAACAAATGGACTTTCAGTACCAGGACATTTTTCGGACTATTGAGATTTCAGAATAATTGGCCATCTGAATAGTGGCACAAAATTGGTGTATTAACTTTCAAACAAGCAAATGAATCCAAAAACTCTCAAGGGACTATTTGGGGGTAGATCAATTAGCCCTTGAACTAAATTTAGACCCTGTTTTTTCTGGTAAAAAACACACAGAGTTCCTAAAAATGTTCCTACTTCCTGGGGAAAGTCCATGCAGTTAATGGCAACATATAATATGATGTTCATGAGATGTTTGAAATATTCATAACTAGGGTTGGGGACAGTAAGTCAGTACTTTTAAGGGTACCAATGAAATTTCATTGCTACTACTAATTACCGGGTACTGTTAAATCATTAAAAGATACAACAGATTTTGGTACCTGAAAGCACATCTTGTAGCAGAGAAGAGTGACATGTAGAGACAAAAAAAAAGACTCACCCCTCTGACTAAACTTTAGAAAACTCAGTGCAGACACTCACTGCAATATTTGTAATCTGAATTGCAAAGTCAGGGAGGGCAACACATCTAACCTTTGGAAACATCTGGTCAGACATGAAATACATCTAAAACCTGAATACTGTGGCGTGTTCGATAGCCAGGAAGCTAGGCTAGGCACAGTGGCAGCAGCTAGCACACCTACAGGTGAACAACTTCAGATAATTAATTATCTAGCTGGATAAGTTGTTGATGGTGAAAACTGGGCTTTGTCTTGGTTGATGTTAGCTTAGCATTTTTAATAATAGCAATGTTGAAATTAAGAAATTGTGACTTATTTTTTACTTTTATTTTCATTATGACAGTACAAGTAAAGCAGCAAAAAAAAAAACATATTGTAGGTATCAGTACCAAATTTCAGCTACCAGTACTGACTCAAAAGTGAACCGAACTCAACCCTTACCACACCCAACCCCCCCAAAACACCCCACACAGCTGTGGTGTAATTGGCCATGACTCCCAGTTTAACTTACTCTAAAGAAGATCCGTAATCTTTCTTAAAAACTGCATAAAATGAACACATTCATATTCGTGTCTGGATGTAATATTAAGTATAAATTAGCCTTTACTTGGTTTTATCTGTTACTATGTGCATGTTTTGCACTCTGCCGATCATTCACATAATCAGTGCACGCTGTGAAAGATCAAAAATCTTTCCACAAAATCATTAGACCAACACTGTTTCTACTTTTTGTAAGATGGAGCAGTTCTATACCAGGGCAACAAAGAAGAGAATATCTGATATTTTGTTCATAAAAAGAGCCATAAAAGCTCTTTGATAACACTGAGCTGATGTGTCTCAGGTAATAAAACTTTCATGTAGATTGATCTAACAGCAAAGTCACATGAAAGAGTCTTTTTAACCAGACCAGACAGAAGTTTAATGTTTGAAAAGTTGAGAATGCTTTGCACTTTACTTAAAAGCAGCTGCTATCAAAGACTTTCGAAACCAGACGTGATGAAAAGATACTTCATTGTTTGATATTTGGCTTTATGAGATCCATGCAAATGACACAAAATAGAGCGATCACTGTTATCGTGCCATTAAAGTCCATGGTGCATATTTCCTTACAAAACCTTTGAGGAACTTTGTTTTAACATATCTAATATTGACATTTCCCTGTTAGAACCGATCCATCCCCATTCCCTAAATGCCTCCTCTGCTTAAATGTCACAACTCATCACCCAGCTTATTCTCCCCTTCAGCCAGCCCCCTCCACCTCCACCCTGCCCAAAGCTACTCCTGTCAGACAGAGGTACTCTTCTCTCAGGTTGATAAGAGACACTGAGCTGCCATTATTTCCTGCAGTCTAATCAGAAAACTGTCAGTCAGTGTGCCGTCCCTGGACATAAATAAACAAACCGCGGCCAGCTGAATTACTTGATAATTATTGTCGATTTACAGAGATACTGGTGGCTGCCGGGGGTTCACTCCTCTGGGCAGATTATTATGTGGGGCTCTTAATGGTTGAACAGTCGGTCTTTAGACCAATCCTGAATTTCTCAGCTCTGGTGGGTGGCATGAACTGCATCACTGATGTTGCATCCTCACGATTCTTACATTTCAGAAGGAAAACTGACTTCACTGTGTGAGCAAAGTGCATAAACTCTAACAGGCTGGGAAAGAAGCCAGACGAGCAGCAGAAAAGCAGTACCCTCTTAGAAGTAAGGGTTCAAAAAGGGGGGTTTCTGAAGGGCGGAAGTTCTACTCAGGACCATTTGCTTCTGAAGCAAGGGTTCATCAAGGGCTCTTTGTAAGACTAGGGTTTCTCTAAGAACCCTTTTCATCCATAGAACCCTTTTTGGAAGAAAGTTCTTCAAGGATTATTAAAAGAATTGTATTTTCACAATACATACAATCCATCAGACTCAATCATTTTTTGCCTCAGCTGTAGAATACAATAAGGTTCTTCATAGAACCCTCGGTAGACAAGACAGTTAAAGGTGAAACCCTTATAAAATATATGTATAGAACCCCCAGGGCTGGTTCTACATGAAACCCTTGGAACATTAAAGGATTCTTGGTAGAACCCCTAGGTGGGCTCCAGATGAAACCCTTGGAAAATAAAGGAGTTCCCAAGGGGACACCCTGGGTGGGTTCTAGACTAAACCCTTGGAATATAAAAGGGTTTTCGGTTGAATCACCTGGATGGGTTTGACATAATACCCCTGGAATATAAAAGGCTTCTCATTAGAACATCCTCTGTGGGTTCTTGTAAACACCCTTAGAAGATGGAAAGGTTCTGGATGGAACACCCACAGAGAGGGGATTTCTGTAGACTCTCTTATAGGAGGTGGAACCTTTCAATGATGATCCTTTTGTTTGGGTTGTAGGTTGCACCTTCTGAAAGGATTTCAAGTGAAATTTTCATAAAGCTTCTACCAGGAACCAAAAAGGGTTCTCCTATGGGGACATGCTTAAGAACCATTTATGGTTCTAGTTAGGTCTTGTATTTCTAAGACTGTATGTGACAAAGAAACAATACATTTAAAAAAAACATTTCCAAAATTAATTAATGATGCCATATTCAATATATAACTCCCAGACTCGTAGTCACAGACTAATAGAGCATAGTTTCCCAAACCAAAGGTTGCCACCCAAAATGGGTCATGGACCTATTTTTGCTGGAGCACCACTTCATACATACTGTATTTTCTCAAAGTGACCAGGTACTTTATTTATCTCAACTGCAGAGGGTATCAGGCCTTTATTTGAAGCAGGGTTGTATTAGAGGGAGGCTTTTATTTCTTATTTCCAGTGCAGAATGAAAGACAGAAAGCAACTACCAGCAATGTCAACCCTTTGATAACATCAAAAACAGAGGGCAAGGATTCTACCACAGTAGTAAAATATAGCTGAAAGGTAACATCCACCTTAGTTAACTGTTAAAACTATAAACCAGTACAAAACTGAAAATTAAGGTACGAACATAAACTACGATGTTCTGAAAAGACATATTACTAATACAAACAAAAAAAAATAAATAAATAATATTAAATTATTAAATATTTAGTATGTGGCTTCTTTTTGACCTTTTTGTCCCATTTGCCCTGTTAAAAAAACAGCATTATACTGTTTCTACAAACTAAGCACTTCCTGTACCCATTTCAAATTAAAAGCCCTCTGGCAATTCAGTAGACATCATTGTTTTGATGTACTTTTATGGCGAAATAAATACATTTCATATACATATTCGCTTCATGGTTTGATGTGTTTTTTATATTATTGGAAATTCATGATGTATTTTTGTAAAGTTGAGTCCCAGGCAGACACCAAATTTCTCTTTTTGGTCTTGAACTGTACAACATGAAGACCTTAAACACTGTAACAAATGTGAGGTTCATTCAAAACTAATGGTCAGATATGAAAGCACAAAATAATTCTCCTAAATACAGTGATTTGGTTTGGTACAGTTTTTCTGTTCTAATTCAAGTAGATATCTTTAAGAGGATTTAAGCCGGTGGTGGATTTCTGCCAAGCAGTGGCAGCGTGCCAAACAAGATGTGCTTTCAGACTGTCCATTAACATGGACGAGTTCCATGTGCGACAAGTGGAATGCTAAAAACTAATTTAAAAAAGAGAACAATAATGGCTCCAGTGAGCTTCTGAAAGATGGAAAATGCAAACAGCTCAATACAAAGAGGTTTCAGTATGTAAGTCCTGTCTCAGCACCATGGACAGCATCCTTTACACTTACGCTATAACCTGCTGTGAAGAGAGAGACAAACACATTTATATCGCCAATCATATTGATATGTCCACATGTTGACATTTAAATGTTTATAGATGTATAGTGACTAGTATATGTCCCAGATAAAATTAAAGACAGCATTTTGTGGTGCAGTTGAATTGCATTGTTTTAGTTTTCTTTCTATGTGAGCGATGGTCCAAATCAGTGTTTCCCAAACCTTTTTACTGGGGACCTGCTTTTTAGAAATGATAAAGCATTGTGACCCAATTCAAAACAGGCCTTATTAATAAATCTCGAGAGACTTAATTTCATTAATGGATGTTCCTGACCATTGTTACTGCCATTTCCATATCACTACATGTTATCATGACACGTGCCTACACACATTAAATTCTTTATTAATGAAAAATAAATGCATTTAGGCTGAGTTAACACGCCATCTCAACCTTTTTTTTTTCCGCTCTCATCAAGAAAACAGACCTAAAAAAAAGTTGAGTCAAGGCAAAATTTCAAGGCGCCTTACTTCAACAACTGTACTTAATTTTTTAAATATAATTTTTGCGGGTTTATAAAACTCAAAGATTCAAGTTTTGTCTAAAGAAATAAATGTGGGTCAGGACCCAGTCTTACTCATTCATGTATAATGCAATACAGTAATTTAGTAGTGCACTTCCATTAAAGTGGGACACTTGTACTTGAGCTCAGCAGAGGCCAAGATATCCTGAGTTTTACTCACTAGTTGGGGCCAAGCTCTAAACACTGGGATTATACTGGATCCTGTTTCCCATGATGCAACTCGACAGAATGCCTTGCTAGCCCCTAGCAAGCTCCCATTCTTAAAATTCCTGTCATATTGTCAGTTGTCCTATCACAATAAAGGCAAAAGCCCAAAGAATAATCTTAAAAAAAAAAAAAAGAAATCCATCCAAGATGAGATTACTCTGATGACATCACTATGACATATTCAGGGTTACTTTCCCAGACTTGGCAAAGTTTATTCAGAACTACATTAACCATTAGTGGTGGGGGGGAATTCAATTAACTTAAGAATCAGGATTCCTTTCCTTTTTTTTCCCTTTTTTTAATTTTATTTTTGCTAACTTGCTCTTGGTGCATTAGCTTGATGCTAACACATAATGGGAATTACCAGTAACACACTATAATACATAGTACAATAGAAATCAGCAGTTATAGCTTATTATCTTATAATCTTATATTTTATTTATTGTTCTTACAGCACTAGCTTGATGAGCAGGAACAGTTACATGTAGCACTTTATATTCACTGTATTGAACTGCTGAAATAAAAAAAGCAAAATAAAAGCAAATAAAAATTGCAGTAAGTGCAACACAAGTAACACAAGTATTGTGTAACTATCTTTTTTTTTAAAAAAACAAAAAAACCAAAATCAATAACATGACTACAGATATATTCTTCAGAATAGCCTTCAAATACATAAAACCAACTGTGTTCCAAAAAGGTTCCTCCTGAAGGGTTGTGGTTCTACCCTGAACCATGTGCTTCTGAAGAACCTTTTTTTAAAGAAAGGGTTTGTCAAAGGTTCTTTGAAAGACAAAGGGGTCCATTGAGAACTATTTTCATCCAAAGAACCTTTTTAAGAAGAGAGTTCTCTCTTTAATCAAGGGTTCTATGTACCAAAATATGAATGGGTTCTTGATAGAACCCTTGAGGTGGGTTCAAGATATGATGAATGGAATATTAAAAAGGTTCTCCCTGGACCCACTGAGTGTGTTCTTGATTTAAAAAAAACAATGGAATATAAAAAGGTTACCCTGTTGTATTCCAAGATAAAACCCTTGGAATAAGAAAGGGTTATCACTAGAACCTGCCTGGGTGGGTTCTTGTTGGCACCCTCAGAAGTAGAAAGGTTCTGGACAAAAGAGGGTTCTGGGTAGAACCATTACACCATAGAAGGGTTCTCTGTAGAACCTCTCATTGGCGGTTCTGGGCGAAACCTTTCACAGATGGTTCTAGGTATAACCCTTTATGTTAGGTTCTTGGTAGAACTCTGTGAAAGGATTCCAAATGCTACCTTTATAAAAGGTCCTACCAGGAAGCAAAAAGGCTGGGGACAAGCCAAAAAAAAACATTTTTGGTTCTAGTTAGAACCTTTATTTCTATGAGTGTTATAGTCAGCCATAAATGTTAATACAGAAGTCAAACTTTAAGTTCCGTCAGAACCCAACTCAACTCATTTACTAACTTTTGTCAACATTTCATAGTGAGGAAACTTTTTTGAATTTTTGCATTATTTATGTTGTCAGAGTTGAGCCTATGTCTTGAAACTCTCTGATGCTAGGTTGTGCTTTGTCTCTGCAAGAAATCCATTTATAGACGTTGTTGGTTCACAATGTTTGCTATACTCAGCTACAAGTGTGCAGACCTCAATTAGACCCAATGAAATGGCTAATCAGCTTTCCTCTGGGAGAAGAACAGAGCGAGACTCCGAGCCAATGGGATTGACAGGAGCGGCTTCATACTCGGTCTGTATAATCGCTGCTCTGTTGGCAGATATGGCCCCGTGCCCCGCTGCCACTCAGCTGTGTGGCTCCAAACATTCCAAATGACAATGTTATCAGGCTCCTCTGGCTCTATTGTGTGAGACGGGTGGAAGGAGAACAGGGCTTAGGTTGCCTTTCTCCAGATAATGCGTGAAGAAAATTAACTCAGAGAAATAAAATGTCAACAAATGTAGTTATCAGGAAGGCCTGTGACAGAAACAGAAACTTTCCGGGCTTTGAAAATTGTATTAGTCTCATTGAAAAAGCTTGTTTACCTCATTATTTACTGTCTGAATCACACAGAGGATGTGGTGACTTGTTGCCATTTGCTACAGATCTGATTTCTCTGTTGCAGACAATGTTTTATATGCACTGGTTCATATACACATACGTATGGAACGCTATTTGTCGAAGAGTAACACAAAGCGCCATCAAGAAATTGGAAAGAAAATGAGATTGTGGAGGATAAAGAGGCAGCAGGGATGGAAAGTGGCATGTATATTAAAGGAATCCGTGGCCTACCATCCATGTCGCATGGAGAATATGTTTCTCAGACAAGCAGGACAAAATAAATAAAAATCTATTTACACCTCCTACTTCCACACTCCGACACAGTCCCGCCTCACATCACGCATCACAGCACACTAACCACGGCAGCCCTCAGAACGAAATACATTTACACAGCGAGCAGAGGAGGCAGACGCCGGGTACATTTAAACTAGCTCAGGAGCCGCTGCAGAGAAAATCAACTATGATACAGAGTAAACTGGAAATATTAAACCATTAATGCAACTGCAAGAAAAACCAGGTAACAAGTCAAACTGGACGTGGTGAAAATCAATCCACTTCTCTGCTCCTTTTTCCCCACTATCCTGTTTAGAGTCATGGGGGGCTGAAGCAAGTCCCAGTTCACACTGAAGCAGCAGACAGACTGGATAAAATGATGCATTTCGTTGCAAACGATTGTACAGTAGCACCAATAAATAGCAAAGTATAACCCTAACCTCCTGAGAACAGCTGAGCAGCACATCTTGCTAGGCAGCAGATATCAGGACACCTGCCGTGAGGTGCATGATGGATACGCTACACCAAGCTAATGAACGGTCTGTTGTATTTGTATTTGCATAAATAAAGCGCTAAGGTCATGAAACTCAGATCAGACTGTCAAACATTTTTGGACAAAAAGGAAAAAGGGAAAGGCACATCTGTCTGGAGCCACAACTATTAAATTCTGTTTTCCACTGAGACTTTCTGGGGTGGATTTGGCATCCATAGCTAGCCTGAAGAGGCTCAAGACTAGCCGCCAGCTGCGTCATAACCCTAGGCTACGACATATTTGCCAACCCTTCCAACTGTCCTTTTGCTAAGCCCCGCCTCCAAACAGCAACTGTCCAATCATAAGTTAGCAACCGTCTGTCAAGCTTTCCATTTCTCTCCTGCATTTGTTCTGTGGGGGTTTGAGGAGGAGGATGTGGACTGATGAAGAATCAAAGTGGGTTGACGATGATGCATCTTCCTCTGGCTCGCTGTCTCAGGTCTAAGCTGGGTTAGCTTAGCTCCTATTCTGGCTCTGTTCTGGGATCGCGGCCCAGTTAGTCCGGCTGGGTGACCCGTTTCATGGTCCGCTGAACTAATCACCTCCCTGCTCTTCCTTTTCCCACATTAATGAGTGTATTTCTGTCATCTATCATGTAGATATACCTGCTGAATTTTATCATCTGACCAATGTTTGCTGAGATGTAAGCTAGCTTTAGCCTCAGTCTGTTAGTATTAACATTATATCATGTACACAGCTCTTAGCTAACTTTTCACAGCGTTCTTTTTTAAAAACATGTCATGCCGTATTTCCCCAATTTCTGAAAAGTTTTCACTGCTTTTTTTCTAATGAATTAATTTCTTATGAAATTATAACAACATTTTTAAAATATGTTTTTATTAATATTTAATATTAATTTGTTTAATTTTATTTTGAAATTTGACTTCTAGGCTAAATGCTGTGGTCACATTGTGTATTCAGGCTAGTAATTGTCATTTATAAGTCATCTGCAGGCATCTGTTTGCAATGTGTATGTTACGTTATTTTCATTCTTTAGAAAGTCACCAGAATGCAGAAAACAAAATCTGTGAAACTCATATTTCCTCCTCTGATGCACTTTAGTTGGCAAAATAATAAAACTTTTTTGAGTGTACAGGCTACACATTTTTACAGTTGAAGAAGAAGAATGTTGAATCACTATAGACAAAAGCAACTACTACTCGCAGTACTGTGTACAGCACAGACTACCAGCTGAAGAGTTTAGTGGTCCGGTGCATCCAGATGTCTCCAGTGTGAGCCAAGAGGCCCAGGGACACACCATGGACAGATCAGCAGTCTGTCACAAGACATGTTTATCTTTGTCCTACTGAAGAAACTTAACAAAACATACCAAAAACTATCCATCATCACTGATTGTGCATTTGTTTCCACTGTTCTTCATCTGCTTTGAGGGTTCTGCTCAGGAGGTGTTATTATAAAATCAAGTTCCAGGTAGTTTCAGGGCTTGCTGGCAGTGCTGTCAATCATGATCGGTCAAGCAAATGTGTTCACACAAGGCCGACTGCAACAAACACAATGTCTGGCAGAAATGTGGATGGAGCACACAGCCAAACAGTGGAATGATGAAATTTTAAAAATGAAACAAGGTAATAGAAAAATAAAGGATTGCAATGAGTACAAAGTGGCGCAAGGTTTGTGAACCTAATTTTGGACTGTTGGAAGCATTTCCAGCAACAATAAATTGGTTCACAGCTCAAAAAGTTGGTTCCCAGCAGGTTTTCCTCGTGAACTAATTTCAGTTCATGTCATTGTGCAGTATACAATGTCATCCTTGTCTAAAACGATTGCACTCAAAACTGGTGAAAAAGTCGGCTGGTTCACTGGAGAGCATTCAGGTTAAGAATATAACTGTTAACAGACAATTTGTGGAATTTGAGTCTAATTTCCCATCACTTCCATCACTCATGATAATAATGTGCTTACCAAAGCAGTTACTGAGATTTGGGAACATGGCCATGCATTAAAAACAGGTCCAGGAAACAAAGAACACTGAGCAGTCAGGTGATCAGGCAGGTTGGAAAAAAAAAACAACACTTTGTTCAGATTGTCTAAACCACTTTATTTGGAGGTCAAACTGAAAGTGGACACACCTGAGAGGCTGCTAATAACACTAAATTGCTAATTTCACAGTACAGTCAGTCAAATGTGAGGAAGGTCAGTCTGTGAACTCTGATGGATGGTCACAGTTGGAATTTTACTGTTCACCTTCATTTTCTCTAAACAAGTTTGATTTGCCTGGAGGTTTGTTTCCATCCTGTCTCATTGTCTGACCGCTTGTGTTGGACCTGCTTTTAATGTTGTTGTCACATTGATCAATGACTGATCAGTAACACTGGTATTATTACAGATGGACTAATGGACAGAATGACACCAGTCAGTGTGCGAAATACGGGGGGGTCCAGGGGGGTCCGACCCCCCCCCCCCTGATTAACCCATGAGACCAACGAAAGCCTCAAAAGCAAAATTTGAAGGGGGTCTCAAATTTTGTCAAAAGAAATAATTCATTGTCACTAATGGTCACTAAAATGTTTTTTAAGCTCACCATGTCCAGTATTCAGAATTAAAAAAAAAAAATACTCAAATATTTTTTGCCAAACGGAGCCAGCCAGTCCTCTGTGTGTATGCAAATTAGCCATGTGCGCACCAAACAGAAGAAAGACGTAAAGTTGAGAAGTCATACTGGTCATACTAAAAATGGCAAGCAAGCGAAAGCTAAACCAGAGTGTATCACTTGCACACTTTGGGTTCACATTCAAAAAGGTGGCACTCAGAGATGAAGATGCTGGTGCAGGTAGCACAGTGGGCCCACTCGCTACCAGAACAGAGGATCCTCTCCCACCCAGTGACTCCACAGAAGAACAAGGTGAAGTTGAGGCCGAGTGCTCTGAAGACGCAGCAGGTGCTGGGGTAACGTTAGCTGCTACTGCTGCTAGCACTGTCATATTTGCTGTAGATGGATGGTTAAATTATGTCACACGATTGGTCATACTGCAGGCTCTCATTTGGAAGTGCACTGATCGCGTGCCGATAGGCTATACCTGACATTTATTCAGTCAATTGCTCTTGTAAGTGCGCCAGATTGGTGTCAATTGTTGTTGTGTCTGCATTGTAATGCACAACTTTGCCTCTCCTTGTTATAAAACAACGTGCATCCATACAACTTTAGCCAGTGCAACCTCCTATGTCAGTGTTGCTTTGCGAATACTATGGGATTATCAAAAATTGTTAAGTGTGTGCCTGTGTGCTGTCACGTAGGCTATAGACTGATTGTCTTGGCTTGCATCCATGAAATATTGTAATGTTACAGACCTACTGCATATTGAGAAAATTTAGATCGGTATTGCGCAACAATCGGGAGATGGGGACCCCCCCCCGAATATTGATGGGTATTTCGCACACTGACCCCAGTTGTAACTAGAGGAGGTCACACAGTAGACTGCAGGTCTCCTGAAGGCAACACATTGTGAAGCATCTACTGCAATGCCACCATGTAGCCAGCAGAGATTTACAAAGTTCTGAAGTTAAAGTTTAGTCTCAGTTTTCTTTAAGAGGTGTAGAATAGTGTCATGGTTTTTTCCATCCTCGGTTCAGTTAACTGTATAAACCTAATATGGAAACAGTAAATGTGATGATAAGTCTTACTTATTCAGAACATTTTCTTATTTATTCCGAACATTTTGTTGTTCATTCAGAACATTTGTTATTTATTCAGAACATTTTGTTTGTTAATTCCAACAAGTCACCACTATCATGCTCAATTATTCATGCCTATAACCAACCAAATTTCATGAAAACCTGCTCAGAATTAAGTGAGTTCCAAAAAGTTTTTGCTTAGCAGTTGTTGTGGACTTGCAGCCCCTACAGCCTGGTAAGGAGTGAAGTGTTACGAGTTAGTGAAGCAGTCAATAAAATAGGTTTTTCAACATTCTTCAAAAATTGTGAATCACCGCCGCCAAGAGAGGTCCTTCAGCACACAGTTATAAATGTGCACACAAAATATTAGGCTGAAGGGTGCAGTAGTATGTTAGATTAGCTGCAGACAGATAAACACACAAACACATGCAACCACCCACATGATTCGCTCGAGGCTTAGGGATAAAAAATTGAGAGAACTCTAAGTTGGAGCAGTTCTGAATGCACAGCACAGATTTAAGTAACACTGTCAATAAGATAAATATTCACTGTAAGTGGATTTTCATGGTGTAGTGAAATTAATAGAATCTAATGGCTGCCTGGAAAGCAAATCAATCTGTAAACTGATGAAGACTTTGGAAAACGACTCGCTGTTAACAGGCTAAAGCGTGAAAAATCAATTGGTCTTATTAAGTGTGTAGCGGCTCTACCTTCTGTCATGAAGAAATTAAAATAACACACTGCGTACATGACTAGACATGTCAGAAACAC
This sequence comes from Lutjanus erythropterus, assembly GCF_056507025.1. Lineage (NCBI taxonomy): Eukaryota > Metazoa > Chordata > Actinopteri > Lutjaniformes > Lutjanidae > Lutjanus > Lutjanus erythropterus. The sequence goes on along the minus strand of NC_139340.1, from coordinate 1,233,690 downwards.
AGATTCAGGGACATCAGCCTACGTCAGCCTCTCGTCCAGCCCTCAGGAAACCCCATCAACAAGAACAGAGAATTTGGACACCAGCCATCAGTGGTAACTAGCGACTGAGCCGACAGTGATAAATGGATTTTGGAGCCTTTTTCTGGCGCTTGAGGCAAGTTACAATCATAGCCCGAGAGGGAAAGCAACTGCAAACAGCTGTCACAGAACTCTTTTAGTGGCCTAATGCAGATGGATCGATGGTGAGGAGGAGCAGACAGCGAGGAGGGGAAGAAACGGTGGCCTCAAACATGTGACACAGACAAAAAAAAAATACAACTTTCCTCAACATTGCCGGCGGCGCTGCGCTTTTTCTCACACACAAACTCCATTTTCTCACCATGAAATGACATTTCGAGACGTGCAGAAATTGGACGCTGACGGGCCGGGGTGTGACATATTGATAGGCCGGGGAGAGGTGATGAGATGGTGGCTGAGAGGGGACAGGGAGGACATACCTGGAAGTGTCTGATTCTATCATACAGACACATCAGGTGGGGAAAATGTTGATCCTTTGTTATGTTCTTACTAATTCACTGTAACAAGTCATTTAGTGACATTTATTCAGGTTAGTTCAACTTAAAAAAAAACAGGACTTCAGTGGAATCAGCTAACAATTGTTAATTAACTTAACGTGAATATAAACAATGTAGTTTATGAAAGTTAATTCAACTTAAAACCCACACAGGAATTTAGTGGAAATCAATCTTTTCTCATTAATGTAAGTGTAAAAATTGTATTTATTCAAATTAATTTATCTTAAATTTTCTACTATTTATTTTCAGAACACTTCAGAATTTATATTTATTTATGAATTTGTAGACTTTTGACTGGAAACGAGTTGAATAAATGTTTTCTACAGAATTCATCAACTCATTGAATTAATTTTCTAAAGAAACATGAACCGCAGATTTGCAGATTTGCCAACATGCATTGTGTGAGAGTTAAAACTCTCCTTTTTATAGTTTGAAGAAAACATATGTGACAAGGTTCTTTGCACTGTAAAACCAAATGCTTACATTAATTAATTGTATAAGTAGTAAGTTTAAGCTTTACAGAATGTGAAATAATTGTTTTTTAGTTCTTAAAATTAATCAGTTTTTACAGTTCCTGTAAAAAAACAAAGAAGAAGAGAGAACAGGCAGTTGCCTTCAAAAGATTTCAAACTCTCAAAATGTTGAGAAACTTTTTTTTGCCAACCTAAAATCTTTTGTTGAGATAATTTACTTTACTAATTTACTTTTTTTACAGTGTTGAGTTGGATAACAATCCATAACATCAAATAATAGGATCCGCAGTTTGATATTGTAGCATAATGTAAATGTAAACGTGACATTTTGACTGTGAACAAGACTATCACTAAATGAAGACATTTCAGTAAAGTTTGCTCAATTCATCGAGATAATTGCCTGACCTTTTCAGCCTGCGAGGTACAAACAGAAAGCTTATTAACCTGCACCTCTCTGGAAGTTTCTCTTTGAAATTCACTTAACTTTTCACAGGCTCCTGGAGCTGGATGGAAATGTGACATTTGCAGCAGATTACAAGAAAAATCACAACAGAATCTGCTTAATGTAACTGCTAAACCGTTCTATTCAATCACACGTGGAGATAAATTAATAAGCAGTCAGCAGGCGACACACTGAGACGTACAGCAGTAGATCAGTTTCAGCCTGAGTGGGAATATACATGAAGATTACTGGAGGAAAGAAACATTTAAAAGTTTAGGGATATTGGGATCAATAATTTAAGGCAAACACAAACCTGTTGGACCGTATGTTAATGGAGACAGATATTTTTTATACAGTTTGAATTCTGTCATGAATTCCACATATGCAAGTCAAGAAAGTCTCATTTTCTTGATTAATGGCCCAAAGAGTTCAAGAGAATGTTTGTGCAAGATATTATGAAATTCTCTGCAGGCATTCCTGAGATATTGCATTCATGAGAATCGCACAGACAGACATGAGGTCACAGTGATCTTGACTTATGGAGTCAAAGTGAACATTTGTGCCAAGTTTGAAGAAACTCCCTCAAGAAGTTCTTGAGATATTACGTTGACGAGAATCTGGACAACCCGAAAACATAAAGTGACCTAAAAAGTTTATTACCATTTAACCAAAACAACAATCTTTCTCTAACCTCAACCCTTTTCTATTTTTATTTTTTGCCTGACCCAGGGGTGTTTCTAGAGAGGGGGGTTGGGGGTGGCACTGTCTACCCCTGAAATCTGACTGGCCACCCCAAGTGGCACCTCCTTTATCCTCAAGTATGATTGGTTACATGTCTAGTGACAGGTGGGACCTTAGTTTTAACCAAGTATTTGATTAGTAGTTTTAAATGTGTGTAGTTTTATTTTGTGTGTAAACCTACATTATTATTTTTTTACAAGGTTGATGTTTTTTAACATAAAAGTAAAAAAATTAGTAATAATTATAATAAATTAAAAGTATTTTTCATGATGGAGTGTGGGAGGTGAATTTAGAAGTACAATTGAAGTACAAACAAGAACTTACAGAATAAGATGTGGAAAATCTACATTATATTTGTATAGTGCCATTATGCTGTGTTTGATTGGTAAAATCATTCTTTAAATTGTGAGATACTGTAATGTTAATAGTTCAAGTCCATATGAGAAATGGTACATCATGGTTGGACTTGGAACCATCCTCTCCAGTGTCTCAGTCAAGGGCTTTGTATGTCCAACCATCCACTTTGACCAACTTCCCTGCTAAATATACTTTTTTAGGGTTATAACAATGTGACCTGGCTTCCATCCCTGCTTTTGAGTGACCACAGTCATTACTTGCACGGTCACAGAAGGCCACTCGTCCACTCCAGTCGCATTTCTTTGTTTAGGGTTCAAGTAATGGCCATTTTGCAGCATGATTACATTTCTTTATGTACTCAATTTATGCTACAAACACCAGAGAACAAATTATAACAAAAGCTATGAATTTTCATGGAGTGAGGGAGGTGATTTTAAAAGTTTACAGTTACAGGACTGAGGGAAGAAGCCTCTCAGTAGTCTGGTGGTACTGCAGCAGATACTTCTGCATCTCTTGCCAAATGGCATCTTGGGATCACAAGTTTATTATTTTGTTGTCTCAACATAAGAAAGTTTGTTTCCTCGTGATAACAAGTTGATTATTTGATGATTTCAATGAATGAATGGATGAAAAAGATAACAGTGCTCAAGTTCTCATCATAACAGGTTAATTGTTTCACTTGTCTAAAAATATCAAGACAGACTTTGCTATCTAAAATATGACAAAATAATTAACCCATTATCATGAGGAAATAGCTCATGATAATTAACAACATTATCTTTTAAAAATAATTGTAAGACCAACTCTTCTGAATAGTTTTCAATAGCATTATTCACATATTTTCTGCAGGATAAAGCCTGAGTTTACCCTTTTGTTTTCTTTTTAACCCTGACAGGTTCAACCTCCATCTGTCCGTCTGGGAGGGACTGATGAATTTGATTTCAGCCAGTAAAATAGATGCTACAGGTTTCATAAGTGAATATGAATACCAGCCAGTATAGACGTCACAACAAAAGTTACACATGTAACACAGGAAACTTCGCTGTACATTGTTCAAACGGTTGTCTAATTGAGCTGTGTTGCAGCAGCACAGCTGAACCACAGAGAGTAAATTCCTCACTGCTTCCCAAGGACACTGGCAGGCTTCAGCCATCTTTCTAACATTTTCACAGACAGGACTCTGTGAAATCTTTATGACGGCTTTAATTTGCTGTGTGGCCCTGGCGGTAGCTAGAGGGGCCGGGGCGAATGCTGTATCAATTCCACACGCTAATGCGACTCACTTAACCAACAGGGCGTCCATGCAGACCACCACACACCCTCCTCCTCCCCTCCCAGAGACATTCATGCTGCTGACAGCAAACTATTCAAACCACTGTGGTGCCCTCTCCACTGGGGGCCAAGGAGAAGTGCCAGCCTTCCTGAAGGTAAAGCAATTAAGTGGATTATCTACTTCCACACTGCAGAGGAGACGCAGAGAGAGAAAGCTTTGATGGAGCAGTGTAAATGAAGCCCCGGGGCCAACGACTGCAGGAGTCACTTATGAAATAAAGCTGATGTATTCAGCCCAAGGTCATCTGAGGAGGGGATGCTGCACATCACCTGGAAGTGACCACCAAACTGTAACTTGTTTGTTCTGCTTTTTGCTAAGGGGACAAGTGACTCATCATCTTGATGTTGAAGCAACCAGTAATAAGCTTTCTCTCTTTTGCTGGTCTTACTGCATTGTGAAAAGGTGACTTAGGCCAGATGTCTACGTGTGCACATTCATTATTTTAAATAGAGATGCACGGTGAAAACTAAGAGCGACACCATTGTGCATTTGTTGCAGCACACCTGCATTTTTTGGTGCAAGAGAGAGAAAAATGTCAACTTTTTGGCAAGAATTAACCATTCAGCCCCACACGACTTGCTTTGCCTTTTCCACCCAGGGAGGTCACAAAATCTGATTGAAAGGAGAGTCAAACTAAAGATGGAAGATTAACTAATTATGCACATTCAAAAGATACCAGCAGCTGTACGACTTTCTTGACTACAATTTTGACACCAAAAGAAGGAACGTATGTATGTGTAATTTATCTTATTCTCCAGGGTGTACTCTGGTTTTCGCTCCACAGTCAGTTGGGATTGGCTCCAGCTCCCCGTGACCTTCCAAAGGTTGAGCGATCAGGTGGATGGATAGAAGTATTTGAGTTGTCGCACTGACAGGGACAGATACTAATATTTTTGAGCAACAGTCCAATGTGACAACACATTTGGTGGCCAAAGTACATTTTTTGTGGTCTAAATTTAAACTTATGTAAAAGCAATGCAGAAACTTGACACAACATTCTTTAACTGTGACAAGTTGTTTCTGGGACATTGGTTAGTTGAGGAAACTGGCGACACACACTGCAATAAAATGGGTGACCTTAGATAAACTCCTGCATCCATTCACTTCTAAATTTTCATTACTGTTTTGTCTTTTTTCAGTCAACTTTCTGTGTTTCTGGGTCTTCTGTACGGATCACATTAGCAGTTGAGTAAGCTTAGTAAATACAGACTTAGTAGACCCTGACATAACACCTTCATAGAGAGTAGAGATGTTTTTGGAACTGTAACATTGTGTTAATGAAGACACACAGAATGGGGATAGAAATTGGTGGCCACAGAGTCACTTTTTGTGGCCATGTGTCATCGAACCATGGTTAATGTCAAACCCACTTACCCTGTGTGAGGTCTTTGATCAGCACACAGTCAAATGTAAAAAGCCAGTTACAGAAGCTGACAGAAACCCACTTACTTCTGCTCAATCAGTGTGTAACCTGATAATATAGGCCTAAACTTTCCCTGACTACCAACACACTGGTATACTGCGGTATGTAAACTGTCTATAATTATACTGCAGTTGTGAATGCTCGTATGTTGACAGTGAGTTATCTTCCTGTCAGCCTCAGGACTGGACTCTCTGCAGTCTGGTTTTGTGCAACTTTGCCAGTTTTATTCCCCCTCTATCCCCACTGTTCCCCTGGCACACACTCTCATTTTCATTTAACGCTAACACAGGTACCCCGGGCCTCCTGGGCCTGAAAATTGCTGCTGACTACATGCTTGTGAAAGCTCTGCTTGTGGGACACAGAGACATACATGCTGAGGAACGAGTAGAGCAAGAATGTTTTCCCAGAGGACTACATCTCCTTACAGTGGTAATTTTACTACTCCACTTTAATAAATGGAAAATAAAAGGAGTAGAGTTTCTAGTCTATGGGCTACAAGCTTCTTTTCTCTGGTAGTCCAAGGTCTTACAATTACTGATAAATGCAGTTTTTAATGTGTTAAAACATTGGCATTGGCAATGAACCTTGGTAAAAGACATAAATCTTGAGGAGTGGGATCGTCTGTGTTAGCAGGTCCATCCATCCCAAACCTTCTCCCTAAGAGGCCACTTTTTGAAATTCTCGGTCTCTGTAAAGGACTCGGCCATGTCTCTGCCTCGCACAGAGGGTTTTATTTGTGCACCGTCTGATTTATTCATTAACATCGCTACTGTGATTGGATATAAAGCCTTCTGCTTCGAATGTAACAAATTATTTTACTCATTCCTACTTTGAATTTTTTTTTTCTGTTACCAGCTGTCACTCCTTATAGTGACTATTACTATACTATGACTATACTATAAACACACAGCAGTGTGTAAATTCTGCAATGCAACACTTTGTGAGACGGCTGGGACCACGTCAGGCTTTTAAAAACACTTAGAAATAAAGCATCAAGACTAGTAAGTTAAGAGTAAGTGATGCTAGCAAAGCTGGTTAGTTAAAGTGACGTTTTGCTCCGACAAACGCTACATGCCACAGTGCCACTCCCTCACTCTGTCTTGACTAGGTCTCGCCCTGCCCTGCCTGGTCTTAGTCATGACTTGGTCTCAGTTTTAGTGGTCTTGACTACAGTCCTGTCACTACTTCCAACTTCACTTCAGAGAGACAAGTCTACGAAAGTCGACCGGCTCGGCCAAAGAAAGATTCTGGGTGTTTGGACAGAAAGTAAAGTGAATTTTAGAGACGCAAAGTGTGCAAAGAGTGCAAAGTCTCTGTGACTCCAAAAATACAAGAGCCTGAGGACTTTCATTGGAATGTATGGGGAGCAATCTTGGAACAAAATTACAGATCAGATCAGAGGAAACTTAATGTCCCAAAATGCTGAAGCATACCTTTAAAAGAATAGTCAATAAATAGCAATATTGTAGTGTAGACTTCTAGATGTTGAGAATTGAGGGTAGAAGATAAGAGGTTTGTTGGTTCTGAGAAGTTTAAAATATAAAACATAAGTTAACTGCAACTTATAACTTTCAAAAAGACCTTATATGACAACTGTAGAGCCAGAACACTGTGTTCCTGACCTCTTTGTAGCACTATGAAGACAATTCAGCTACTGAAAATCACTCTGCACATGAACATCAGTTCCAGATTCAAAATGTTGTCCTCTGGCGCCTGTTTTGACGGCTGTCTACGGACGCCCCCTTTGACCAGATGACCTGAGGTGATGGGCTCTGACTTCTCTTGAGCTCAGTCATTTTCATGAGTTTTTTTATTTTTCATAAGGTCTCAGAAGGTCGGCGTGAGAAATTCCAGGTTCCCCTTGCGCTTGCTGACCCTCCTCCACCCCATTCGCTCTGCATCACTGGTCTCACCGCGCACAACAGATGGCTATCGCTGCTCTCCTCACCCGAGTCAAGGCCGGGCCAGGTCCTCTGCTATCTCTCACAGGGTGGGGGAGGAGGGGTTGGGGGGGGGGGGACGGAAAGCTCGGGGTTGATGTTGAATTTCACACCCCACGGCCTCAGGATTAGCGAGACCAAGAGCTGATGGACAGGCAGGTGGAGACGGAGGGTGGAAGGTTGGTGCTGTCTACTGATGCCAAACAAGCAGGGATGTCTCTGCACGCTTCAGAGTTTTTGTCCAGGCTCTCAGCTGGGATCAACTCACGTTAATGATCATGCCCTTTAGTGTTTTTACAATGATAATTACTTTTCTGATGTTTGTCAGCTTTTTATGGACACAGTCACTCCCTTCTTATTAAGAACGTCTTTATATCATTCCCTCTTTTTTACTGGGTCATTTTTCAAATTTTGTGCAGTTGCAGACCCAAAACTATTAAATTATTTACCTGCTTACTATTCAGGTAACCAATTGATTGACCAATTGTTTTTGGGTCATTTTTTAAGATTTCAGTTTCTTAAATGTGAACAGAATATATTTGGGTTGTGGACGATACAAGACATTTGAGGACATCACCTTGGACTCTGGGAAACAGAAATTGATATTTTTCAAATTTTGACGTTGACATTTGATATTTTATGGACCAAAGAATGAATCACTAAAATGATTGACAGACTAACTGACAGTGAAAATACCTGTTAATTGCAGTCCTACTTCCTTTACTGTAAAAGAGAAGTAAGGAATAGTTTCTTTAATGCTGGAATCAGAAATGCAGTGGGAAATACATGGCTGAAAATCTGAGCAGACATGTCATTTTATGTTGATCATGTAAAGGACAATTGATCCGTTTGTTAGGATAATATAACCACAATGCTAATTTCTGTAAAAGAAATCAACACGGCAATCAAAAAATCAGGAATCCCAACAAAATACAAGTTACTTCACAATGAAATGTGGTTAAACTATTTTCAACAAGTAGTTTTCAACAAGTAGTATATGACATTTTATCGACCAGACAACAAATTAATCAGTAAAATGATTGACAAATGAATTAACAATGAAAATAATCATTAGTTGTGGGCCTATGACCATCAATGTAAAAGAGAAGTGAGGAATAGTTTCTTCAGCAGAAATACAGGTGTACTGGGTATACTGGAATCATAAAGCAGTGTGAATGCTAGAATCTGAAATGTAGTGGGAACGCTGGAATCAACTCTCATATAACCAGTTTGTTAGGACTCATCGGAGGAAACTGCTTCATGTACCTGCAGCTTCTAACTCTGATTCATTATTTCCTGTTGATGCAAAAGATTTGACAGCTGACAGGAGACTTTAACGTGGGTAAACATGGCTGATCTTTATTAACGGCAGACTGGATGATCATCTGTCACGGCACGTCAGATTTAAGCTGATAACATGAGTGTATTTTAAATACAAATCTGCCCTTAAATCTACCTTAAATTAAAAGTCAATATTAGTAGAAGTGATACATGAGCCTGCCCTTCACGCCTGCCGCTGTACCTGTCAGATGGGGCGTTTTGATGGACACTGGGGGTAGAGGAGGGTTGTGTGTGTGCGTGTGTGTGTGTGTGAGCCTGGGGGTTTCAGAGGAGTCTGGGTTATCAGCAGAGCTTCAGGCCGAACCCCGGCTGCAGAGCTGGGGTAGACAAGGCGGGCGGGGGGAATCGGGTAAGGTGAGGGGAGGCGGGGAGGCTGTATCAACTCCTCCACATCACAGCGCGGCGGCTGTTTGCCAGACAGAGATCTGCGGCTGCGGTTGTGGGCCGACAGACACATCCCTTAGCGGCGGCGTGCCATACACGCCTCACAGAGCACATCGGCTTATACCTCGTCTGAAATTCACTTTTGCTCCCAGTAGATTAAACTCACACTTCAGTTCATCTCACAACACCCCGCTTAGCAGGGACACGCAAATGATGGGCTCCTTACTCGCCCCGCATGCAAAGTATGTACAATGGCTCCATTTTTTTTACACATTAATACTGTTTACCAGCCTCCCCGTGAATAACAGTTAGGCTAAATTGAATATTCCCGAGTGGGATAAAAAGATGAAAAATCGCAGAGCACCTGCTGCTTCGGCTTCTCGCGGCGATAGCTGAAATTTGAATTAATGCGAGGATTAAGTGCACTTGAGTTTTGCAGCCACTGAAAATATTAGCAGACGTTTGCAATCATGAACGGAGCCAATGAAGCAGGCTGGAAGAGAAAATGACTGGAGCAGAGCCGGAGAGCTGCTCTGTGCCTCGAGAGCAAACACATGTTCAGGCAGGGACACTACAACAAAGACTAAATACAAGTCTGACTATGTGATGGAGTTAATGCTCCTGTAAAGTGCACGACATGCTTTTTCTTAAGAGGTGATTAATTTGGCAAATGTCTGGCACCGTTCCATGAAACCAGCGCCGTGAGGATCCTGCAGGATTTGAGGTGATTTGTGAGCTCAAGTAAAACAGAACTCCCTGTTTGTAGACTTTGTCATGAGAGTGTTGATTCATCCAACAAGATGACAAAATGATTATTGACATAAGATCAAATCAGCCACACTGATCAGTGCAGAGCTACACCTTAATTTAATTTAGTCATCTTTATGATGTAATTATGAGTATTTTTTTCAAGCCTGCAATTTTACTGTTACATATACATTATACAATGCAATCTTAGTTACTTTTAAAATCATGACTGAGTACTGAGTAGGATTACAATTTTAATTTATATCCTACTTTCATCTTTGTAAAAGACAAGTAAGGAGTGGTTTCAGCAGCTGAAATACAAGCAGAGATGCAGCTGGAATGCTGGGATCAGAGATGCAGCTGGAATGCTGGGATCAGAGATGCAGTTTGGAATGCTGGGATCAGAGATGCAGTTTGGAATGCTGGGATCAGAGATGCAGCTGGAATGCTGGGATCAAAGATGCAGCTGGAATGCTGGGATCAGAGATGCAGTTGGAATGCTGGGATCAAAGATGCAGCTGGAATGCTGGGATCAAAGATGCAGTTGGAATGCTGGGATCAGAGATGCAGCTGGAATGCTGGGATCAAAGATGCAGCTGGAATGCTGGGATCAGAGATGCAGTTTGGAATGCTGGGATCAAAGATGCAGCTGGAATGCTGGGATCAGAGATGCAGTTTGGAATGCTGGGATCAGAGATGCAGTTTGGAATGCTGGGATCAAAGATGCAGCTGGAATGCTGGGATCAGAGATGCAGTTTGGAATGCTGGGATCAGAGATGCAGTTTGGAATGCTGGGATCAGAGATGCAGTTTGGAATGCTGGGATCAGAGATGCAGTTGGAATGCTGGGATCAGTTCACTGCAGCTGCTCTCATGTAACCAGTTTAGAAGAATCATCAGAGAAAACTGTTTAAGTCTTTGGGATGGATATTCTTCACATTTTTCTGACATTTCATGAACCAAACAATAATTGATTAATCAATAAAATGATTGACACAATAATTAAAACTAAAAACAGTCCTACTCCCATCACTGTAAAAGAGAGGTGAGAAACAGTTTCTACAGCAGGATTGTGTGCTGGAATGCAGTGGGAATGCTGGGAACAAAAATGCAGTTGGAATGCTGGAATCAATTCAAATGAATATCCAAATCTTTCATCTGCATTTTTGTAGCCAATAAGGCGGTCCGACTGGCCAATCCAAACTGGCCAATGAGATGGCACAGCAATGGTCTGGATACAGCCAGACCAATAAATCAGCCAGCCAATATTATCTGATATGCACCAGTTTGAAAACTTTTTTTTAAAGAGAAGATAAAGCAAATTTATCATTGTATTTTTTTTATAGCCAACATTTTATGTATATTTCATGCTTTTTTTTAAATTCAAGTTGAAGTGAAAATTTACTGCTTCAGTTCCCTGATATCATTTTGGATAATAAAAGTTAAACTGTAATTTCTTGACTCCATTACATATCTCTGCCACTAGCTGGTGACTGCCACATTTAAGGGATCATCGCAATATGGGCTTATATATTGATATCAGAATGGTTTTTACTCCTTAATGTCATTCTTGGCATCGACCCAGAAAAATCCATTATCAGTCAGCCTCTCGCTTGTAGAGCTGAGTGTGACCACGGAGCAGAACAGAGCAGGAGTTTTTGAAAAGAATACCTTTATTTAAGTAGATTTACTTGTAGTTGACCAATATTTCAATAATGTAACAGTACTGGACTCTTTCTGTTGAAAACTATAGATGACTGGGCATTGATCTTAAATTTGATTTCAATTCTTTCATACAGGCTATCAATCATTATAGCATTACAAATGCTATAGCTATGCTAACAATTATAATATATTAGTAGTGGAAATCCCCTAATAAACATGATTAAAGGATGATCAGAATGATTTTATTATAAGATACAGTGCTGAAGACTGAAGACTGAATGGATCCATCTGTTTTGTCACAATTACAATTCCTTCTGCAGTTTCAGCACCATGGACAGCACCAAACATAATGAACAAATACATTCTGATATCATGGAAAAATCTAAATTCAATAACAGATTATCATACATCATGGGCCAATATGCATACTGAGCAATTTTACTTTTGCTACTTTAAGTATATTCTGAGGCTAATACTTTATTTTAAAGCGTTCACATGTGAGGCTGAAAGGATCGTCATTTGCAATGTTTATCCCATAATGCATTTCCGAGAGTTTAAGTTTACTGTTTTATGTTCCAAAAAGCAAATGTTACTGTTTATTAGTAATATTTATTAACAGAAAATACAAGGTGAATGTGTGGCATTCAGATTAGAATGTATAAATGTCATGAGCCTGATACCCAATCAATGTTTTACATCGATATCAGGCCCTGAGACCGATATTGGATCAAATTGGTCCCATCTCTAATCATAATCATTAGGTCCAGCACGCCGTTCTTCTGGTTTCTGTTCTGACAGTCGTCTTCCAGAGTGCTCCCTGTTACCTAAATCTCAGTGTAACTACAAAAACAAACAACAACAACAACAAAAACAATCAGGTCAATCCAAGTCCAGCAAGTACACCAGGCCCAATTGTCCCTTTACACTCTGTTCAAGCTCTGGAGCTGAAAACACACATGTCATTTCTTAGGTGGAGCTCATCTTTAAAGGGATAGTTCATCCAAAAATGAAAATTCAGTCATTATCTACTCACCCTCACACCGATTGAGGGTCAGATGGATTTTGTCAGTCCGCACAACACTGCTGGAGTTTCACAGGAAAACAGTGTTGTAGAATGTGATGGAAGTGAATGGTGACCAGTTTTTAAATGAAAAAAACAACTGAAAAAAACTGCATACTGAACCACACATACTGTGTACATGTGCACATGAATGTGGCTCCAAGCTACGGATCTACAGTGAAGATTCAGGATAAAAACATGGTAGAAATAACATTTTTTAGTCAACTTGTCATGTTGGAGCTTTAGGAGATTTGAATTACATCAGATGAGCAGTATGGAGGCATTTAATGTTTTTATTCTGTTATTTTTTTACATTTGAAAACTGGTCACCATTCACTTCCATTGTTTGGGAGATTCTGCAACACTGTTTTCCCATGAAACTCCAGCAGTGTTTTGTGGACTAAAACACTAAACCTGTCCTTCAATCAGCATGAGGGAGAGCAGATAATGACTGAACTTTCATTTGCGAGTGAACTATCCCTTTAAGTGCTGCTGCTGGCTGGAAATTACATAAGAAGTCCAGTCTTTTGTTTATGCTGAGAAGCAGTCACCTGAATCCAGTCTAAACCTGGTCACAACAACCAACAACGGCACCTCTCTCTCCACAATCAGGATATGAGCACTATAGTCAACTGTGTGACAACATTAAAGGGAAGCTCTGAATTCTGCAGCTGTATCACAGAAGGAGAACAGAACAGAAAGTTACTTCTCAAAAATTCATTTTCATCTACAAAAACCCTTTCCAATGTCCATGGGATAGACTTCCACTTCGGCAGTGAGTGAAAGAACTAAAAGAAAAAGAACAAAATGCACAAAACTGCTCGATCATCATCTCATCATCACTAGTTCTCACCAGTTCACTTATTCTAACTAGCAGATTTATGTACGGCACAGAGTTATCACAACAAGTAGCTCCAAAACAGACCAATCAGTTTCGAAGAGCAGCCCTCGGGGATTGATCTGACCTTCCCATGATGAGAACAAAACAGAACTGTCCATGAAGCAGAACTAACGCAATCCACTCAACCACAGCATTGTTTCCAAAGTCACTGTTTGACTCTTGAGCACTCACACAGACTGACAGGCAGCAGAGCGGAGCAGCAGGTAGACTACAGGACAGAGGGATACCTTTGCGCTCGGAGCGTTTCTTCCTCCTCCTCTTGAACCGGCGGCGGATCAGGCAGTAGTAGGCTGCCGTGCTGTGAGAGCTGTCCAGCAGCAGAGCCATGGCTCGGGCTGATCTGTCCCCTCAGCTACCCTGTGGGCTCTGCTCTGATGTGCTCCTAATGCTAACTATAGACACTGAGTGCGCCTATACAACTTTGGACAGGGGAGAGGAGGAGGAGGAGGGAGGGAAGGGGGAGGCAGGGGGAGGGGCAGCCAGTCTACCATGAAGCAGGCACAGAGCTGTTGGCACATTGACTCGCTGTGGTAAATGGCTGTCAGATAAATGGGCTGGGATGTCTCCTGCTCCTCCCTCCTCTGTCTCTTTCTGGCTCCTCTTTCCTCTCAAATCCACACTCTGGGCTATGATGAACTTGGCAAGCGCTCTCAAAAAAAAAAAAAAAAAAAAACACACCAAAAAGTGCCTTTTCAATATGCATCTGACACTGCACGAAACAAGTGTTTAGAAAGTGGCAAAAACAGCGAAATCGTTCGAGGAAACGGTGCTGAGTAATGGTGGATAAAATGCCACTTCAGATGTCATATTGTCAGAGGACTTTTATAGATGTTTGGCAAAAACTTAGTGAACCAAAGATGTCAAATATCAAACACCTGAGATGGCTTTAAGATAAATCATTTAATAAAAAAATAAAGCAGCCCTCACATCCCATCAGCTGGAACACTACGGAGAGGAGAAGCAAAAAGATGTTCGATCGTCTGACACATTGAACCAAACTCAGCTTGTGTTGGCCAATCAAATGCTCACAAGGGCACACTGATGGTAATTACTTGGTCATGTAAAAGGTGTACAACTACTGCACATGTAGAGTTTGTACAAATGGAAGATGACATAATTAGTGATAACTTTCCAGAGTTGTAAAATCCTGTCTTACAGACTACTTACCAACTACCAACAACTACTACCAACACAACCCATGAAGGTTTTCATAGTGTCTATTTGCACCTCGTTGCAAAAAGTCACAAACACCTTTGGCTTAGCTGTAAGTAACAACAAATTCTTTGTCAGTATTTTTAGTCTTGGGTGAAATTAGAAGTCAGTGTTTCACTTTACTGACTTATTAATTATAGGTTTGGGCAACAAAAACTGTCTCTTGTCATTCAGGTGAAAATAGCCACACTGGTTATTGCCATGCAAAAGCTACATACACCCAGGTGTAAATAGCATCTCCCTTCATTCTTTTAAAAAAGGTGTTGAATTCATACTCCACAGAAATAGGGGACGGCATATTACCAGAGAAACTGCTAAATGCTGTTACCTGTAGCTGTCGTTGGCTAGTGAGCTCAGTTAGCTAGTGCAGCTGGTGGTCCTGTTAGCTGACTCGAGTCACAAATTCGACTCTATCACTCACTCTGTTCTCTCTCTTTGATTTGACGTGAACACCGGTGACTCATGATTTCACTTGGACTTGGACTTGAAAATACTTGATTCTTTCCCCCCCAAGCCCAAAGATGAAAAAGTCTGTCATTTAAAAAGTAAGAATCAAGAACAAACCAATGACTCTTAATTCCACAATAATAATAATTTGATGATGATATACATTTTTTTGGTAAAATGTGTCCTTAGTTATTGGCTCCGCTGGAGGAAAAACTTGAGTAGGACTAAAAAAAAAAAAAAGATTAGATTAGATTAGATCAGGATTAGTGTGAATGTTCATTTTTGCATCACAATTGTCACATTTTCTCTGAAAGAAAATCATGATGATGCATCTCTGCACATATTTTTCCCTGCAGTCTATGCAATTCGGGTTTTGCGTTTTGTCCTATTGTGATTTTAATTATATTTCAATTAATTGTGCAGCCCTACACTTGAGTTAGAACAATGTTTATTTAACAATGATATATTTTTATTATATCATCAGCTTGATGTGAAATGTGGGATGTACTTTTATGGAACTGCAACGCTAAAACACTAGAATACTTCCTTATAGTCATGTTAAGGACTGTATATGTTTTGTCTCGCTTTTAACACTGGTCGTTGTGTATTTTTACATTACAGGCTGAACAAGCGTGGAACTGTAAAGGGATCCATACATCATTTGCAGTGGTGGGTTGACATGTTCAGGGAAAAAAGTGTGACATTTGAGAGTAAACACTGCCCCCTTGTGGGCTCCAGAGCAACCAGAACACCACAGCTGAGCAGACACTTGCAGCACCTTCTCTTCATTAGCCAGGTATTATGATGATGATGGTGATGATGATTATTGGTGGAGAAATTAAGATGAAACTTTAATGATCCCTTCGGGGGGAAACAGAGCTTCCCCACGGCAGCCGTTTGGCACAAAGGCACAGGTGGAACTAATGAGATTAATACGGGCTGTGTTCACTTTAGCTGTTCCACTTCCAGGGTGCTGCTATCACTGAATGTTATTAGTCACACCTGTGCTGCTCCCACTGACAAGGATCTACTGGGTTCTCGCAAGAAAATCCAAACAGACTGGTAGAAATATATATAGTTCATATATTTAGCATGTTTAATTTTATGTTAATCTCTGCTAAAGTTTAAGTTAATTTGTGCAAATTTGGTAACCACATATATTTTGAAAGTGCTATTTAAGTATGTATTTGCTTTAAATTTATGTTAATCAGTGCCATCATTTATATAGATTAGTGCCAGTTCATGTTGCCTTGTATACGAGTTTACTAATGTAGTGATGTTGATTCAATTCACCCAAAATGATAATTCAGTCATTGTCTACTCAGCCTCATGTTGACTGAAGATCGGGTTTAGTTTTTTCCACAAAACACTGCTGGACTTTCACTGGAAAACAGTGGAAGTGAATGGTGACCAGTTTTCAAATGTAAAAAAACGACTGGGAATAAAAGATAAAATCCCTCCATAAGATCTAAAGATCTCCATCACTTGGACGTTCTAGAGGAGACTTGTGTGAGGAATAAACATTTGTCAGATTTTCTGTTTCCTCTTTTTTTGTTTTTACATAAATGTCAGCACTAAAAAAGGCATTTCAGGATCATATTTAGGCGACTTTCCCGTCATACACTTCCTTACTGTGTTTGTTTCTCTCATCCAGAACATACTGAGAACACAAAATCTTTTGGGTTTATTTTTGTTGCAGTGTGTGCGAGGTTGACCCACATTTTTAGGTAAAATGCTTGGAGCATTAGTGTCAGTCAGACCTCTAGGATCTTGACTTTTCTTCCAAAGAACTCACTGAAATCTTTTAGATGAAAATGAAAACGGATCATTTTGGGAAAGCTCACCACCCAAGAGGCTTCACAACACCACACCAATAACAACTGAGCAAAGTTTTCTCAGTTAAATGAAAATACCTACATGTTTCAAAGACAGTTCACATCAGTTTTCCTAGATTTTGTGGCCTTTGTTATGTGATATATCATTTTGCTCCTTTTCTCTGAAGATTAATATTATACAAACAAAGTCATTTCATTTTTCTGGAACCATCAGCACCATCACTTTCAATTTTATCCATGCTTTTTGCGGTTGTACTGACATCAGCATGTGCAATATTGTTAAAGATCATCACACAACATATTTTTATCATATTCTAAATATGAACAATATGATGAGAAACAATCAAAATCAGTCCAAACTATCAACAATAAAACTGGGACCATAGTGAAGCAGCTTCATGTTGTATGGTTGATCACAGCCCACAGGGTGGTGCTATTGAGACCATGTCAGACTTGATATCAGCCAGTAATTTAAAGGGACATTCTTTCTACTTTACACATGAAACTGTCAGCAACAGTCATAATCCTTGTTCACTAATCAGGAGAACCATTCTGCCAAGTAAAACTGTCCTCTGCAGTTTTGTCCAGTGTGAGAAGACAGGACCTACATATGTCCAACTTGGTAAAAAAAAAAACTTGAAAAACTTGGTATTTCTCCTTGTGTGTCTGATGTGCATTCTTGTCTGCTCTCACTGGATCACCTCATCACTTTCTAGATAAAATAGAAAAACTGTAACATAAAAGGTTGTTTATTAGCCTAAATCTTTGTCTTAAACCTGTGATTAAACCTGCAGGACCTCACACAGAGATGACTTTTTTATTTTTATGTGATCATCATTTTTTAAAGATTTTGGCTACTGTACTGTTGCATGACTGCGCATTTTCAAATTACTTTAAACTGACTTTAGACGAGTTCTTAAACTGACCTTAATATCGTTACACTGGAAAATAGAACTAAATCAGGAGTGTAGTGGTAAATACAGTAATACAATACTTCTCCCTAAGTGGGTTGGGTTGGGTTTACTTCCCAGTACACCCCTGAACTAAATAGTACATAGAAAAATATTCTAAAATGTGAGGTTTGTATTCTGAGACCAGTGTATCTTCCCCAAACAGACTCACAAACATCAAATAAAGTCTTAGTCCACTAAAATAAAGTCCACTTAGTGCAACTTTTCGTTGCAGACTTGCATGTCAGTGCAAAATATGTCACTTCCTGTTGCCAGCAGGTGGCGCTATGACTATTATGGAATATTGTCATGTAGATGTGTTCAGGCTGTGACTCTTATCAAACATGTGAAGTTTGTACAGTACTATTTGTGTACTACTTACACTAAAGTTATAGAAATTTCCTGTTTCATGGCCAAACATCAAAGCTCTACGCCACACCATGGACACACCTTTTTACAAAGTCTTTTAACAACTTTTGATCACAAAAAATGTAGAATAAATCAAATAAAAACTGGAGAAATAAATCAGAAAACACAATATTTGGGGGGATTAGATTATTTCATAAAAATTGTAAATTTATTATCTTAGTATCAAAACCTTTTAAGCTAAATGCTTTAGCGACGTTTATTTGGAAAACATAATTTAGACAGTAAAAAATTATTTTACCATATATATATAATGCAACAAAATTAAATGTATTACATGAACAACAACTAATGATTAGACTTTTTAATTCTTTGTAGCAAGAAGTCAATTTTATCTTAGCTTCACTACCTTTAACTTAAAACAGCCATTAAATAAAGCATGTTTTTATGAAATTATTTAGTTCTGGATTTGTTTTCTTTGCACTAAACTTAGTGATCAGAAAGCTCAGTCAGGTTACATTAAAGTCAACCAAACACTTGAGCAGAAAAAAAAAAACAGTTTATCAGTTAGTTTGTTAGTTTGGAATCTAAGCTAAAAAAAAAAAAAAAATACTTGAATACTCTGTTTCTGTCATATTCTGTCATTAAATCCCCTCTAAATCTCACAGACCGGACCTTTAAGGTTCTGTTTAAGCATCTACAGTAGAAGGGAAGCAGAGTCAACCAACCTGGTTTATGTCTTCTTCAAGATCTGGAAGAACTTCACCGATACTGAGCTCTGAAACAAGAAAACACTCGTGTTATTTTTGGGATTAAGCGATTTAAAGTCAGTGAATGAAGAGTGAGATTACAGCGTGTGGCCTGTAGGTGGAGCAGTTGTGCTGTACATCCACAGCGTAAGAACAGATTGAGCTCCATGTGATATTCCCTCTTCCCACACTGTTCCCTCTCCTCCCACTCCTCTACGCATCTTAACATTCATCACAGCTGAAGGAGCTTGTTATGAGGAAGAAGAAGAAGAAGATTCAGATGTTTCAACGCGCAAGAAGAAGAAACACTCAGTCTGACAGAGACAAATTACAATTAGACGACACTCAGAGGAGATTTTTGTGTCAGAACTCCGAAGCCTTCAGGGTGCCACCAAATTTTATTAAATTAGTTCTGTTTAATCAAGTGGAAGAAAAGGGCTTTTTGATGTCTATTAGGGTGAAACTCCAGTTTTAAATACTGTGATTCAGTGAAATGAAGACAGCAGCAGAGGGAAGCTCACAGAGAGGCAGGGATATTCCAGGCCTCGGGGCGCTGCTCGCCTCGGGGATGCCCTGTTTTGGACGGTCGGAGGAGAGAGTGCCGAGAGATTTTAAGAAAGAAAATCAACCTTGAAAGTATTTTCTTCGGTCTGAAGTGCAAACAGCCAGTGAGGGCTCTTTGCAGGGTGAGGATCTTTGATAGGGTCTAAGGATGGAGTGTATGGAGTGTAAGAACTAAAATCTGCCTCCATTAGCATTTGAGAATCTTTTGATTGAGTATTAGAGGACACTGTGGCTGTCCCATATCAGGTATTTACCGTTTGTGTAGTTTTATTTCATTTCATATCATATTTTTCTTTTTTCTTATTTTTTTTTTCTTATTTCTTATTGTACACATCATCTGATGGATGCCATAATCACATAAATAATCTACAGTTAGCAGCTTTAAATCAAAGACAATTTAAGGCCCAAGTATATAATTAAGTTATTAAACACAAGTCATGATTCTACAGTATGTTAAATATTTTATTTTTATTTATTATATTTATTTAATGGTAAAACTGCATGTATTTTCATGTTTGTTGCCTCATTTAGAGACATTTTAAGGCAAAATATAAATAGAAATAAGAGAGGGAAGAATTTTTTGCATTTTGAGAATAAAGTCCCAAATTAAAAAAAAAGATTCTTCCTCCAATAATTTATTTTCTTATGCCTGAAATTGATGAAAATGACTTTATTTTCCACATTCCAATTTTATTCTCAACATTTTGACTCATTATTGGCTTTATTTTCATAGTTTTGACTTGATTCTACATTACAACAAGATTCTCATTAATTTGTCTTGATTCTCCACGTTATCAACTTTATTCTTGACATTTCACTTTATTTTAGACAAATTTATTCTTGACACGTTCTCAAAATTTCAACTTTGTTCTCGACATTTCAACCTTATTTTCCACATTTCTACTTAATTCTCCACATTATCAAATTTATCCTCAACATTTCGACTTTATTCCAACTTTTCCTCATTTCTATTAAATTCTCCACATCATCTAATTACTCTCCAAATTTTGACTTAATCCTCCATTAAAACAGTTCCTGCCAGGGATCAATAAAGTATTTCTGATTCTGATTTTGATTTATTTTTTTTAAATTGCATTTTTATTCATATTGGGGGTTTTATTTGCATTTTTCCATCCCTCCTTTCCTTCTTCTCTGTGTAGGTTTGTCTCATTTATTGTCTTCTGTTGCATTAAGGAAATGCTGGTTACACATTTCCACCTTGGTTACAGCAGAACACTGAAGATCAGTGCTCATCAAAAACCCCGAATTAAAGAAAGACTCCTGGATGGACTCAACCTGAAACAACACACATAATCACCATCTGTCCTCCCGTCCAACACTAACAGCAGAACACTTCAACAGCACTTTAATCAGGGTTAGTCAAATCAAAGACAGCGATCACATCCGGGGTTGTGATCAAGAAGACGAGCGTCAGCTTTTAATCAAAGGGAAACGTCTCGAGTGAGCGCAGATCTGTTTGGACAAGGACATGAAAAACAGCGGCAGGAGCCAAGGTCGCACCGACTGACAGAGTCAACACTGTGGACTCATTTTACTGTCCATTACACCACACACTCGCTATTACACTCACATCATTTACTCTGCCTTCTCCTAAATTCATTTAACGATTGCCTTCACTGCTTTTCAGCAGATTTGCTAAATTCAGCTCCATATTCAACGCTTGTTTCAGCATTTTGAATGTTAGCGCTGCATTGTAGAAAGCTACGCTGGAAGAAGACAGAGGACAGCCGAAAATACATCTGCAGTCAACTATTTGAACTGGACATGTCTTCGGTGTCAATCACAGAGCACGTCCCTTCTGCAGAATGGAAATAAACCCTGATTGTTATTCTGAGTCTCTGGCAACTTTATGAAAAAAGGATCTCTACAGAGAATAGAAGAGGAAGAGGAAGGTTCTGGTCAAAGCCACCAGACTCCATTTACAGAAACCATTGTTCATTTTATCATTTTATCATCGTGAAACACACCTCACATCCAAAGAGTGACTGTTGGAATGGTGGAAAGACGAACCGAGATGGTTTTGGTGAATTTGACAGCGTTTTTTTCTTTCTTTTTTTAAAAAATAATTTTTGAATGAATAAATGACGGACAAAATAATGATTTATGTAAATGGAGTCTGGTAAATTTGACCAGATTAATAAAACAGTTGGTTCTAGTTTTAAAAAAAGGATCTTCCTCTTAACATCTCTCTCTCTGTATGATATGGAACAAGTGTTGTCTTTTCTTGGTTTTAAAGGTTACATTACAGTGAAGTAACGTCATTTGTTGAATTTACCAGACTGTTCTGGCTGTTCTATTATTTGTTTTTACACCTTTAATCATAATATCTATATTACTGAGGATTTTGTTTGTTTATTTAACAAAAAATGGTTTTATACTTTGTAAAAGCACCAACTGTCAACCCTGCAATATTACTGCAATATCAACATTCTTACGTTAGAAACTTTTGTGCAGTCTAATCTACAGAAATATATTATATTAACATCATATCTTTGGATCATATATTTCTTTATGTTATTACAGAGATAATGTGCTTATCAAGATATATGTCATGTCATGTCATTATTCATAAGACATATAACACGATGCACACTTTCTCATGAGGCTGACCTTGCAGAATCCTGACTGAAACACATCTGAACGCTGTAGTTGACCTGCTGTCATACTCTGATGGACGTGGAGGGACTGGACCAGATCTGCTTCTGTTAAAGACAACGTCTTTCTCCAAACTGTGCATTGTTGCTTTCAGCACCAGGAGCTGTCCACTGTAGGACCAACACAACTGAACTACACACAGCCGAGGCTCTACAATGCAAGCTCCAGTGGTGGACAAAACAAAACCAAGTACATTTACTTGAGTACTGTACTTAAGTACATTTTTTGAGTATCTGTACTTAACTTGAGTATTTGTTTTTTTTTGGAAACTTCTGACTTTCACTCCACTACATTTCTAGGAAGGTTGTTGTTACTTTTTGACTGAGCACATCGTTGAAGTCAGCTGTTGGTGTTTTTTCTTTTCTAAAATGTAATTGGTCACATGCTGTGTTCCTCACAGAAAGAAACCAATCACAGTAGCTCCTCTCAAATGGGACTGATGTAAAAGTAGAAATACGTCCAGGCGCACTAACAAGCACAAGCAAGATCTCCCTCTTTCATTCAAACAAAAAGCAGTAATGGTGACGGCAGGAGAAAGACTAAATTAAATCTCAACATGTCATTATAATTATTAATTATTCCAGGTAGCTTTTAAAGTTGGATTGTTTTTATCGGGGTGAAAAGTACCACATAATTCATGTATATATACTGCCTCTGAAGACAGAAAGAAATCTCAGTTATTTAACAGACTTGGAGAACAACTTACACTTAACTTCAATCTGCTTTTATGATGTGATTTTAATACAGTTACATCAGAAATGTATTGATATTAGAAAATTTACTTTGTAATTTGTACTTCTGAATAATTAAGTATTTTTAAAAACATACTTTTGAATACTTAAATATTTTTAAAAGGAAGTACTCTAGTACTTTAACTCGACCAGGAGTATCTATACTTTGACTCAAGTACTGCAGTTGAGTACTTTGTCCACCGCTGTCCACAACCCAAAGATCTTCAGTTTACTGTCAGAGAGGAGTAAGATATTATTTTTATTTTTATTTTATATGGAATGAATGAGACGGCATCCTGAGGAGCCGCATTTATTGAATTATGTCATTAAGTAAGGACCTATTCTGCATTTTCCCTACAAATACTTCAAGGTACACGTGAATTATCACTTCATTTTTAATAAAACAACATAACCATGCTGGCAAAAAGCTCCAAGCAAACAATGTGTACCTGCTGAGCTGGCTGCCACACTCCGCCACATTATTCACGATATTCAAGAAATATCCGAGACTTTTGATGCGAGTTTATTACAAGTTTAAGATTAAAGGTAGAGACATGTGAAAAGACTCTCACAACTCCAACTCGAGCAAGAGACTCCACAGAAGTTTGAGAATCATTCCCGGAAATGCAACATCCGAATTTTGGGCAATGGAGTAAAGCAAGATTATATCTTATTTTATTATATACATTATATTGAAATAGCTCTGGGTAAAATAGAGTGAAAGAAAAGCAGCCTACAAGTGTCACACATTTATGGGAACTTAGTTGGGAAGAACTTTCTGAAGAATATTTGATTTCCATTGTAGAAAAAAATGCCACGAGTGTGTTCAGCTGTTATATCTGTCAAAGGTGGCTAAGTTTAGAATACATTTTGGTTTATAAATTGATTCCATGATTTATTTTTTAACCTCAATTGTTTATTTGTTCTATGCTTTCATTTACAATGAGACATTAAACTGCATAATTCTCAATAGAAATTGGAAAAATTGGGGTGTTCTAAGACTTTTGACCGGTAGTGTATATGTCAACTGCTGTTTACTAATTTACCTTAAAGAGCCACTAGGTGGCAGTTTAGTTTAAGCTTATTACAGAATCAAGATTTCTGTGAACAGTTTGAACTGGAATTAGCAGAATTCATAAAGATCAATAGACAGTCAACGGATGATGGTAGGTATCTGTGGGACTCAATAAAAGGTTCATAAGAAATAATATAATTTCGTATTCCTCTAAGGTGAATAAAGAACAGCTTAAAAAATCATTATTTTATGGTAACCGTCCACGCCGTCTTTTGGCTGATAGATTAAAGATGAATGACGAAGTGACAAATATAGCAGCTATTACATCAGAAACAGGGACCATTTTAAGGGATCCTAAGATGATTAATCAGAGATTTCGTAACTTTTATAGGCAACTGTATGCTTCAGAAAAATAAAGCTTCCACAGCAGATAGGGAAAGATATCTTGAGAAATTAAACTTGAGGCTAATAAATTAGGAGCCCCTTTAACTCTTGATGAACTTAAGTTACCTTGAATAAGGGAAAAGTCGCCTGGAATGGATGGTATCCATCCTGAGGTTTACTTAAGATTTTGGACCCTTTTAGGACCACCATTGCTTGAGATGTTTATTACAGCTGTTCAGAAAGGATCATCTGGAAGAAATGTCAATACAGCTACGCTTCCAGGATGAACGGGGCAGGCCAGTGTATGATGGAGGTTAGGAAGGAGGCACTCGTTGCAGCTAGAAATGTATTTATTCATTTATTTATTTATTTAAATTCTGTTTTTCTGTTTACTATGCATTGCATGGAGATGAAATACCACAAATGAGCATAAATGTATCATGGAATTTGGGAGAGGTATGCTTGGTGTAGCTGTAACTGTATGATAAATTATTCTAGATATATTAATGGGACTATAATGTGGTTAAATGCAACTTGATGAAGTTATTAAGAGAATGGGAGAAAGCACTTTTGTATTATATATTATTTTGTATTAATTTGTTTTATATTTTTCTAATGTATTGTTCCCTTTTCTTCAGTCTCTTGGTATACTGTATGTTATGTGATAGAAAGAGTGTATTTGTACATGGACACCTGCAAACCTTGTAGAAAATATAATAAAAACATGGTCAAAAAATCAACAAAGTTGGCAATTAATTTAATAATCAATTAATATTCATAGTTGCAGCTCTAGTTTCCTTTGAAATATATTTTCTGTTGCACATTACTTATATAAAATGTCATTTCTAGGAGACAGAGGCAAAATTTAATTTGAACTTAGCTTTCGATGCGTTTTTGCACAGATGGTGAAAGGCCTGACAGAATCCACCAGCTACTCATTTAAAGGGATATTTTGGATTAAGGCAGTCACAATATTTGATTTTTAATACAAGATTATCGCAGCCAAAAGAATTAACGACAATAATATTATCACGATATTTATATCAAATTTAAAAATACAAAATGCCATCAGTCAAATTCATCTTTAATTTGATTTATTGTGCGTTTTTGTGTCTTTTTGATAAATGACTAAAACTATGGGCTCTATCTTACATTGATCTAAAGTGCAAGTAGAAAGTGTGACAGTGGATTTAATTTATTCAAGGTGTGTCCAAATCCACCTTTGCCGTCTTGCAGGTGAGAGAGCACGCAATATATGAAGACCACAGGACGTCTCCAAAACAGCTTCATGTGTAAATAGTTTATTTTACACGAACGCCTGCAAAAAAAGACGATAAATGAACCGCAAATGTCATGCAGATATGTAACTGGTTATGTTTTAACCTGAAGCACCATGAAATTATGTTGTATTTTATAATTAATTATCATCATCATCATTATTATGCAGCTCTGTCCTGCAAGGAAATTATCAGAAAGAGTTTCTGAAGTTTGAAGTGCACAAACTTATGCCCAAATATATCCAACCAGCTCTGATAGAAGCACACATAACTTTTTCTCTCAGGTTGGGACGGACTCCTGTGGTCAAATATATTGTCTTGTATCTTTTATATGTTATAGATCATAATTGTTTAAACATTGTTTTTCTGGATCACAACAAACACACAGACACATCTGATAAAGACGATCTGACAGCTGTGATCCTGTGCACTTTGCAGCTCTGTTTGGATTTATTAGACATTATAATTACAAAATAATTTCTTTTTAACTTATTAGTGAGTTTAACTTTAAACACAGGGCTTTTTAAAATTAATGAAAGGTGTTCTGTGATTGTGGAGATGTGTGTGCGCCTCAGCCAAGTGCGAGACACAGACGCACACTTTTAACTTCAATATTTACACACAATATACACAATAATATACATATTTACACAATATAAGCCCCTACATCAGTGATACTCAGGTGGCCCTCCATCCATTTTCTAATTCATAATGAAAATAAAGTGACACACTGTTTTTGCCAGGAAGGAGGGACAGACATGCCAGATTTGTATGATGGGATAAATGAGTCTGTTAGAGAAAGAGAGGAGACTAATCTTTGTGTGATGTCAGAGTGCAGCAGGATCAGAACGGCGAGCTCTGCAGGGGAAGACAACTATTAGCTAAAGAAGAGCAGAAGTTATGCAGAAATGAGGATCATTTTCATCCCATAAATGAGTATTTATACTAAAAGAGCTTGATTACGCTCTTCATTCTGTCCCTCAGAGCAGCACTGTGGTTAATGGCTGTGAATCATTTCAGTGATTGGATGATGGAAGAAGTTCCAGCTGATTTATCTGTCAATCCTTGGACCAAGTTCATTTAGTTCATTAGTTAAGTTAATAAGTTGGTTAATTTGAAAATAAAGGGTGTCAAAGACGGAAAGAAAGTTATGGGCCTTTTCATTTTCATCCATTTTATTTACTAAACCATGAAAAAGTTCCTCCCATCATGTTAAATACTGAGATTTGAATCAGTCAGTCTTGTCAGCACTCATCTTAGACAGATGTTAGATGTTAACCAATCAGGTACATAGATGTTATATATTACCGGGTGGGTGGGCACACATGCTGCTAACTTTGCCATTTATAATGTAGTTATTGTGTATTTATTTCTGTGATTTGTACTGTGCAGCCTGCACCTACCATTTCACTGTGTAAGGCAGAGGGATTGGTAACTTGGTCACCTAAAAAATGTAGTAATGTAGGAAATGTAGTAATTTTATACAATATTTCATATTGTATTTTGATGGTGCAGTGTGCAGTATTTTTATAATGTAAGGCACCTACACTGGTAACCTGGTCACTTTATAAGGTAGTTATTGTGTATTTCATATTGTATTTTGTACTGTGCAGTGTTTACTTACTGCTTTTATTATGTCAGGCACCTAAATCTACTGCAGTCTGTTTCACTTTAAATTTTATTTATTGTGTCTGCTTGTTATGTGTAGAACTACGGATGGAAAATCTGCTGCAACCATGTTTTCATTTCTTGTAAATGATCAATGTGAAATGAGCACACTGTCCTTTCATAAATCTACTAACAAACTAACTAAACAATGTTGATATTAATGTTTTTTTTTTGTTTTTTTTAAATAATGAATGGTGACTCTAATGGTATGACAATATGGCTGGTTTAAGCCCCCCCAAAAAAAGTATAAAATAACTATGTACACAAACTGGACCTAAATAAAAAAAAAAAATAAAAATAAATAAAAATAAAAATAAAAATAAAAATAATTGTGATTAAGATTAAAGGCTGTGAAGCCTCACAGTACCACAGAGCGTATCAGTCTAACTTGCAAAGATACTTCTGCCACACACACACACACACACACACACACACACACACACACACTGAAATGACTGTGACAAAGTAAATGACTAGTGACAACCACAGTGCATAGCATATACTGACACACTCTCACCTCACTACATTTGCATTTTGAATATAATTTGTTTGCAAAAAGGAGACAAAATGCAAAACAAAGATAAAGATGAATTTGACTGATAGCATTTTTTCCCTCTATAGATATCACACTAATATCCTGATCATGAATTCTTTTGGCCAATACTCAATAAAAAAAAACAGCCCTGGCACAATTCTCAACAATTCTGCAACCAGCAACACCCAGAACTGAGTAACCGGTCCATCCTGAACAGACACATCCACCAAACAACGATGCCTCAGACAGATTCTGCACTCGAATTAAATGTTAGATGTTCTGTAGACTGGAGGGAAAATGCTCCGATGCTTTCAGACACAAGTTAAAGAGTTCAGACAGGCAGCAGCCTCATGTTGTGATGTGATATGAACCAAAGAAGTGCTTCCTGATCATAGTTGGTTTTACCATATGGCATAGGTAGGCAACTGCCCGGGGCCTCGCCCACTACAGGGGCCCCGTGAATATGTTGCTACATACACACACACACACATGCTATGCATCTGGCACCGAGTGCTGGAGGAGACACCAGAAAATCATTGTAAATCATTGCAATGCAATTTTTTCTCAAAATAATGATTTATTATCTCAGAATTATGATTTAGTATTACAAAATATTGAGGTAGTATCTAAAAAAATAATGTAGTGATATAAGTCACTATTTTGAAATACTAATTCAATATTTTGAGTTATTATTTTGGGAAAGATTCGCATTATAATGACTTGCAGAAAGTAAAATTCATTATATTGAGATACTAAATTTTTATTTTGAGATAAGTCAATATTTATCACATATTTCTTTTGGGATAAATTGTTGTTAATAAGTATATATATATACACACACACACACACACACACACACACACATATATATATATATACATATATATATATACAGATCATTCTGGCCATTTAAATGAATACAAAAATATGAATATTGCACACTTTTCAGGATGACAACTTTAAGGTCCTGAAAATAGAATTCACAACAGTTTAACTGTCTAAACTCCACAGTTCAGTGCTACTGTTTCTCAGTCTTATCACATATTTCACCATTTATTTTATTTTATTTATTTTCTAACGTAGAATGAGATTAAAAGAAAAACTCACTGTTTCCTTTACACAGTCTTTAAAAAGAAAAATACTAGAATTATCACTGTCCTTTAGAAGAGATTCGGTCCTGTCCTTGTACTGTCCGGACATTTTTACTCATGTCTTCCTGTATGTACGAAGTGAAAACTCCAGTCCAAATACAGTAAACACACAGAGCTTCGTGATGCTTCGGACCATCTGTCAAGTGTTTACATTCTGTGCGTGATTTCATAAAGAAATTAAATAAATGTTGACGTGGGGGCGAAGCAGCCGTGCAACAGATGTGTTTGAGTTTAATCAAACACCAGAATGAATTCATAATGGTCCAGAGAATCTCTATGATTTACTGAGCTGATGTTCATGTACAGTGAGCACTGATCCACAGGGATCACTGAGGACAGCTACTCTACACACTGATGCTGATCCACTCACGCTTAGTTTTCACTCCTCTCACACTTGAGTAAACTGAAAAAAAAAAAGACGCTAATCCCGTACGGAATCCTATATTTATCAGTCTATACTTTTACAGTCCGGGATGTAGCAGCTTGTGCCGTCTGCGTGTAGAAATCCGAAACATTCCTGCACTTCAAGTGTTCGTGAGGAGAACAGTGTCCTCGGAGCTGACGGAGGGAGACATTAGTCAAACAGAAGCTGTTGTTTACTGAAGGACACCAGCAGATGGCCTTTGACGACACAGCGGGGCCCATCGGCCAGAAGGGGGATGAAATACCCACGATGCTTTTGTCGTAATGGAATGCAAATGGATGAACAATCCCTCAGCAATTATATATACTATTATTATTTTTACCATTTTTATTGGAGAAAAAAAACATGTCCCTCTTGTGTTTTAGAGAGGAGAGACTTTTACAGCTCACCAGAGATACTTGTCCTGATTCAGTTACAGCAGCTCCCTTCAAGAGTTCCTGCAAACTGAGATGATCATCAGGACAATCGGTGGGTAAACAGTAGAGATGCAGCAAAGTTTGTTTGGAGGCTGTTCAACAGCCAAAGAAGCCCTTAGCTGGGAGAAACTGCAGTGTGTTGATTTATCGAGGTCAGCAAAAATGATTGAGGTCATGTCATGTCCAGATATCGCAGGATATCTGTGTTTGCATAAGAATGTTTCCATCATTTTAGCCTCAGGGTGTTTTCATAGCGCCTAAAAGCCAAATGAACTGAGACACGTTTTGAGGTCATGTCTGGTCACACTGCTTCTGTTCACTCCTCTAAAAGCTCACTGAAAGGGTTTACTCGCGTTATTATGCTATTATCATTCTATCAGTGAGTATAACGTCTAAAAATGACAATAATATAGTTTAGCGCTATGATTTCTGGGACAACTGTTATAATGAAAAGTCAAGTTGCAGCCAAAGAAAGCCAGGTTCAATGATTTTGCTGGATGATGCTGCTTACTTTTGTAAAGTTCAAAAGAAGATCTCGTCATCAGTGTCATTTGCCCGTCCATTTTTTTATGCCAGCGTTTGGGTAGCTAATTACTGAACTATCTACTAACTAGGAACCATGGTTAGGCTAAAGCCTTTGGTTCTGTGATTAGCAAAACCTGCTCCGTCTGATCAGGGTCAAGGTCAAGCCATGCAAGGCTGCTGCCAGTTTCGTCCAAAACACACATGACAGTTACAGAAATGATTCCTGTCACTGTTTCCTGTTTCCTGATCTGATCCACCTCTATGGTTTTAAGTAAATTTTGCCACCTGCAACTAGTTTGTCAAGGAAAATATGATGGTCACGGTCAAAGGAAACCAACATTGATTGTTACAGGACACTGAATGTTGACTGTCAAAGTCACACACTTTTTTCTGATACAAGAATGTCACACTCTGATACCTGAATTTATTATAACTATTAATATATTGGGAATACAAGTACAGATCCAATACTAATTTCAGGCTCAAGTATGAAAACAGGGGAAATCCATGCATACAAACAACTCAATGCTGTTAAAAAAGACCTGACTAATAAAGTCTTTACATGAAAAATGTATTTAAAAGAAACAATAGATAAATAGATAAAACAAACGCAAAAAGGAAATGCAGCAGTCGGGATCACTGACGTTTAATAAGCGTCTAATCTCGTAGTCACTGCAGATGTCATGAACATGTGCACGAGCAGTACTGAGGCAGGATTCCTCATCCAGCAGCAGACTCCTCGTGTCTGAGCTGCAGGGGGATGAATGTATCATCATCAGAGCTTTCTCATGCTGCTGCCTGTTGACCTTAACTGTCCTCCACAAACCAACAGGGACGATTCAAGCCTCAGCCATCGCTATGTTTTTGGTTTATTTTGTTTTGTTATTTTTTTTTTAAAGAAGACCTCACTAAGATCCTACATACACGCCGGGTTCGTGAACGTGTGAAGTCAGGAGATCAGACGTCTGAATGTGATCCAGACACAAGCGGAAGAAAAAAGAGATGGAAAGAGGAGGCAGGAGGGATGCATGTTTCTTCCCTTTTTCCAAATCCCACCGCACAGGCGGATGAGGAGCAAACATGGGGGGATGTCTGCTCTGTAGCCTACTTTCATACATTTGCATATTTTTCAGAAGGGGGGGAAGAGGCAGTTTCAGAGAGGGGAGGATGATGGGATGGGAATGGGGGCAGGGGCAGGGGAGTGTAAGGCCCTGACAAGGACAAGACAGTCTGGCTAGAAACGGAAAAGTCAGCATTTTCAAAGCCCCTTGAGGTCACTATGATGAAAAAATGTATTTGAAACCAAGATGCATCCGCACACCAAACTACATTCAAAAAACACTTAAAATAAGGGATAAGACCAGGACATCAAAAGGAAAATGCAGCCAATCCCATCATTTAGGCAATAGCTGGGAGCCATGGGGGGAGGGGCCCGCAGAGACAGGCAGGGCTTTCACTCCCACAACGCACCTCTTCGGTTTTCAAAAATCACTTTCAAAGCAGGCAGATTAAGTTGGAGGGATGCTGCGGGCTGACGGAGGAGCATACCTGCAGCGGAGAGAAGAGTCAATGATCTGACTCTCAAAGAGAGAAAATATGGAGAGGATGCAGGACGCAGACACACACCTACTGTACACACACACACACACACACACACTGAGGTCTTAAAGGTCTCAGATCTCATGGTTATTCAAAGCTCGCAGGGGTGTGTGTTCCTGTTTCAGTGTGTTAGCGTCACCTCGCTAACTCCTTAACCTTTCCATGAGGACAGAAAGTGCTTTCTAACTTAACTTACTTAAAGGGGCACTACACCGATTTTACACAAAAAAAGGTCAATTTACAACTGATGTCATGAGAAGCACTAGTCAGTCATCAGGGACGTGGACGATCTCATCAGAGGTGTCTTGGTTCTCAACCTGGGGATCCCAAAATCATTTCCAGGGGTTGCCAGATGGTTGTGGCAAATAAAATAAAATAAAATACTGTGGCAAGCAGTACAGCCAGGACGCAGCTGTCAGCGACATCAGCCCCTTAATGACGTCCAAGAAACAAAACAGCCTCTAAAACTATAAATCAACACAAAAATGACAATGACCAACATAAAAAAAAAATTTAGATATCAGCTTCAGATACATCAATCTGGCTTTCTGCAATATGGACTTTTTTTGAGGTTGCAAAAGCCAACCTGATTATTCTGAGGCGTCACAAAACAAAAAGTGAGAACCAGTGGTCTGAATCAACTGAATCCAAAATGTCATACAGATATTCTATCATTCACTGACATACTATTTAATCCTATTTTCTTTTTTTAAATCATAATCTGCTCGTTACTACTGAAAAGAAGACCCTTGGAAAACACATCTTAAGAACCTCCCATTTGCACAAAAAAAGATGTAAACAACACTTTTAAGTTAGCAGCAGCCGCGCCTTCGTTTTCACCTTGAATTATCTCTCTCCTTGTTCAGCCTCCGAGTTTCCCTCCTTCCTTTCTCTGAATCCCGCACAGTCTGAGACAAAGCTGTCAGCTGGTTCTATTTTTACACGGGGAGCGCTCATTTGATCTCATCCAGGCACTCATGTTGCCTCTTCTGACAGCGTTTGTTTGGAAGGTTAATTTATGGCAATTATTTTTCTGGTTTGCAAAGCACCTGTGGATGCCCCAGATACAGTAAAAAAAAAAAAAAGAAACTAAATCACTGCTAGTGATCTCCAGAGTCTGCAGTGTTCATTATGCAACACAATGTTCAACTAACAACAAAACAACACCAAAGAAGATGATATGAAATTATAGCACCCTCTTCAACATTTAATCAGTAGGGATGACTGGTAGAGATTTAGTTGTGGAAATGACATTTCAGATATATTTAACATTTTTATATCTCAAAATTAAGTTATGGATATCTTATATTTAATTATAGATATGTGCAATTCCCTTTTCACTAATAAGAATAACAGTTACAGATATCTACAATTGAATTGCCACAAGTTCAAAAAGCAAAAGTGAATAACAGAAATACAACAATTACACATAAACAACTGCACTGATATGTCTGGCAATTTAAAAATAAATGGATATGTGACCCTAAATAGCATATTCATTTTGGACATGCACATTATAGTTACCTACAATTACATTTTGAGTGGTGGAAATTCCGTTTTTGATATCTAAAATTCAATTCTGGCTTGTTACAAAAAGGAGATGTCTAAAAAAAAAATACTGTATAGTAGTTATTATATTATAGTTATAATTGTATATAATCAGAAATTAAAATTTTACTAGTTACAATTTTAAGCCGATATTTTATTTATTTCATTTTGACTGGTCAGAATTGAATTTCTAATAACTAGAGTTTCATTTATGATATCTGTAATGTAATTGCAGATATCTACAATTAACATTTTCACTTAGATGATTTGCATTGATGGGGAAGATTTCTAAACCAAAGGGGATCTTTCAGCACAAAATAATGCAAATAAAACAAAATAATAATTTTCTGGCAGACAGATGACCTTTAACTGACACTTACACAGTGGGACCACGGCATTTAATCTCACCTAGTTCAATTTCAAATCTGAAAACTGATATTTTACAAATGTTTTTCTAAGGGCCTGTTAGTAGGAAGAAATGTGGTCCTTTTTTTTTCAAAACTTTATACCAGAAACTCCAGGACACCTGAGATTTTTAGAGTTTTAGACGGGATAACGAAAAGGCAAAAAAATGTGTGAACAGTTACCATAAATCTGGAGAAATAAGGGATGAATACAGCCCAGGGAGGAAACTGGGACAGGGCGATGAAAAATGTGAGAGTTCTGGGAAAGTCGGGTTGGCAATTTCATCAAGTGCAAATAGATGTTATGTTATATGACAATTATTACAAGTATTTCTTATGTTGGTTATATTTTTAGATTGTCCTGACAGTTGATTTTTTCAAAAAAAAGGGAGAGAGTCAGATACAAGGTTCTCTTTTTAATTATGCTGGCTTATTTTATTCCTCTGACTCGTGTGTGTGTGTGTGTGGGGTTTCCTTCAGAATAAAGGTATCATTATCAGGCTCCTCTCTGTGCGTCTCATGCTTTCATGATTTTTTTTTCTTCCTCATGTTGCAAGCTTTTATCTGTGCAGCCACTCTGCTCAATGAGTCCCCAGAGTATTGTTGAATTACGCCGGCACAGAGGCCGTTCGATTGGCTGTCTCTTACTGTATTGTAAAATGTCCGTCTTGATGGAAGCAGCCAGGCCGAGGGGACACTTCGCTGACGGGGCCCGACATACGAACTGAAAGCCCACACACACACACACATACGGTCGCACATTAACTGTATGCCCTTTACTCTCCCGCTCTTACTTTCATGCTTTATTGATATTGAGATGAAAATGAAAGTGTGGGGGGGCCCCCAAGGGACACTGCTGCAGGAGAGGGTCACATATCTGTGACCTTCAGTGTTACAACACATCGGCCAGAGACTATCCGTCCTGAGATCTAATCTGCAGGAGAGTTCATTCAGTGTATGAGCTGATATCAGTGTTCTTCACTCACCACGGCTCAACATTTCTGACTTTGCTCCACAACTACTTAGCAGGTGGTATTAAATTTGCAGTTGACATTCATTGTCTCCAGAGGACAAATCAAAAGATTGCTTGTGAGGCCAAATTTTTCACTTGTACACAAGAAATATCAAAATTTAATAGGAATTGTCAAGACGATGATTCCAGTTTATTATGACTTGGGTTTTATACTTTTAGCCATCATTTCCGTCAGTTCTTGTAACACTGTACTCCCAAAAGTAATTACTAAGGTCTGACAGCACTACTACACAGTTAAGCAGGGCGAGAAACATGATTGTGTACAACCAAATACATTTAATTAGTCAGTATACATATTTAGATTTGGGTACAATACAAATAAACACTATGAGTCTGCTTTGACCTGCTATTAATAAGAAAGGTCCCAGCGCCCACTCCAGATCGAGTCAGTTAACAGAACTGCTAGTTGCACAGCTAACCCAGCTAACTAGCGGTAGTTAGCTGCAGTTAACAAACTAAAGTAAGGCTCAAAGTTAGACCTTTCCTCTAGCACCCCCGTCAGACTAAAACTTTCACTTGTAAACAAGAAATATCAAAATCTAATAAGAGTCCCATTAGGATACTTCCAGATGAAAATAACTTGGATCTTATTATCATAGTTTTATTATATATTATCAGTCACTGTGTCTTGAGTGATCACTTGTGACTGGATCTCAGTTCTCTATATGTAAGTGCAAGTGTTTCTGCAAGCTGGGCCTCATTGATTACTGCAAAAATACACGCCTCTGGCAGTTTTATCTCAATACTGAGATTTATAGTTTCCTGGCTAACAGATAGCTGCAATGTAGCTATGCAGCTAGCAGTCTTGAAAGATTTAAAGCTTAAATAAAGCTTTATTAAACATCCTAGCAGTGTAAACACCAACACTACTCAGTGGTCCAAGCTCCTTCTCTGGGGGGGGAGTCAGGACTGCTGGCTGCATGGCTAACTGAGCTAACAGCACCTAGCAGTAGTTAGAAGTGGTTGGAAATTACTCTAGCTAAAAGTAAAGCTACACCCTGCACAAAGCTGTGCCGCTGCCACAAGCGGTTTTGCTATCTTACAGCAGTGCAAGTGCCATTTTTGCCATATCTGCAAGATAGCAAATACACTCCTGTGGGTCTAAACATGAGGGCAAAACGAAGGCTTGACCCAGTGCGTTTGCTAACTTATGCTCAGCGCATTGGGGTAAAAACTACTTGTCCTTTAGACCAGCTAAAACCTGATCAAAGCACAGAGTCTTTGGTCTCCCGGCGTGTTTGACCAAAACACACACACATCTCTTCACAATCACAAAATACCTTTAGTTATGTTCATTCTCTTCCTCACACGGGAGTGTGGATTAGTAAAGTGTTATTTGAACATATTTTCTATCAGCAATTAAGTGTAAATATTGAAGTTAAAAGCGTGCCCGTGTACCTCACGCTTGGCGGAGGCGCACACATCTCCACAATCACAGAATACCTTTCATTAATGTTAAACAGCCGTGGGCACATGTGTGACTTTAAAGATAAACTCACTAATAAGGAAAAAGAAAATATTTTATAATTATAAAGCCTAAAGATCTCAATAGACCTGCAAAGTGTGCATGGGCCGGGATCACAGCTGTAAGATCATCTTTCAGCATGACAGCTGGAGCAGCTGTAGTGTTTGTTATGATCCAGAAAAACAATGGTTAAAAAATGATGATCTATGACATACAAAATGTACAAGACACTATATTTGATCACACAAGACTCGGAGAGAAAAAGGTACGTGTGCTTCTATCAGACCTGGTTGGATATATCCATGTGTAATTCTGCGCACTTCAAACTTCAGAAACTGAATGTTGCAGGCATTAATGTAAACTATTAGTATAGTAGTATACTACTATGTATACCACATGAAGCTGCTTTGGAGACGTCCTGCTGTCTCCATATATTGCGTACTCTCTCACTTTCACTTCTGGAACCAGGAGATCTGTCTTCTTGCTTTGACGAGGAGGTGATGAGAGCTGACTTTCTGATTGGTTTATTGTATGTTCGGCCAACATTCACTCGTGAATTAATGACAGCACACCTGATAGGTGTATCCCGCTTCACGCTGGGGGGAGGCAGGGCAAAATACCACTTGCGCCCCTGGCACAAGATGGCAAAGGTGGATTTGGACACACCTTGAATAAATTAAATCCATTGCACTTCGCGCTTTCCACGTGCACTTTAGATGAGCATAAGACAGGGCCCAAAGAGCTGAGGCAGAGAAGACGGAGGACATCAGGCAGTGTACTCCACCCAGCCTGTTGCTGTGGCTTCTTCTTTTGTACATAGATCAGTCCCCTCAAGGAAGTTGTGATGCTGCGATTCAACAACATCACAATCCCTGTGAATTCTAACCAACCTTGGAATTTTGTCAAATCCCTGCAACTTTCCCACAAATTTGAACAATCAGCATCACTTACATGCAACATGCGTCACAGTTTCTTAGAAAAGATGCTGTGAAGTGTTGCAATTTAGACTGCAACAGTCCCAAAAAAAAAAGCCCATGAAATCCTGGAGGGACTGACAGATTGATTGATTGATTAATTCATTGATGGAATGATTTTATTGTCAGAACAAGTCTGAAATTTGTCTTGTGTCATAGTAGCGCTGTTATATATACACGTATTTCTGTCCCAGCAGTGGACATCAGTTGTGCAGGTGGTCCATCAATGTGGCCCAGGACACATAAGTGTTTACTCTACAAAATCTATGTGGCCAAATACGTCCAAGACCACCTCAGCAAGTGGTTTGAGGAATCAGATCACAATCATTTTAGCTCTGCCCACGTGTGATTGGAACAGCCAAGACTAACCTAATACCAGGTGTAAACAGACTCTATGAAAGGTTCGAAAAAAGATTTGGGAATGACTTAAGTTGGATGTCAAAGTGAGTGTGAGTGCCCCTGAAATACTGCACCATCTCACAGAAAAACTGTGGACACAATTACAGAGACTGCTGGTGTTACTTGACTCGTCTGACTTCTTTTTAGGGATTTTTAGCTGCGCTCAGAGACAGGAATTATGGACAAACCTACAAAAAGGAAGCAGAATTTTCTGGACTCTGGTAACTTGCTACCCTACTTTTCTACCCTACTTTCTTTTACTTGTCTCAACAATGGTGGGCTTTAATAAATGAAGGCAGGTTCAGCTGTCAGGGTGAAAAAGTAGAACTCATAGTTCTGAATCATAGTGCAGGGAAAAGACACAGCAGGAATATCAAATAACTCAAGTGAGCAGCCTGGGAGTTTATCGCCAGAAAAAAAGAGCTCGTCACCCTCAGAAGAGAGGAATTATGAGCTGTTTTGCTTCTAGCACCACCAGTTTCTCAGAACTAATTCATACCAGTGAAGATAACCCTTCTAGTCCCAATTCGACATGGTGGAAAAATGACTCAGAACTCTCCACTGTGCTCAGCTTTCTCTTCACCCCAAATAAGCTTTTTTACAGCTTTTAATTTAATTACTAAACTGTGAGTATCAGTGAGATTATCAGTATATTAGCTAATGAGGATCTGATCCCTTAGAAAAGGTACCTGCTACACTATTTTTTGAAGCTAAACCCACAACCTGTCAATTAAATGTCTCCGGTGTCCCGTGTTGTGTCATCTAAAGCAGCAGTGACCACCCCACGGCTTGTAAATCCTCACCTCAACCTTCGTGTCTCTAATTATTAGACCAAATTTAAATCCTCCCTGTCTCTGTGAAGTGCTAGAAAGTGAAGCAGCTAACCAAATAAGCCGCCCTCTCTCCAGAGGAGGTCTTTTTCAACTTCTTCAAACAGTCTTCATGCAACATTGAGGCTGCACCCACAAAGGTGGTAAATGACCCTACAAACCCCTCTTGATCGCCACAAGTCCCTTTGTTCTAACAAGACCAGAGAAACGTACAGCGCCCACTCAAGTTCCAACCTGCTATGCAATTGTATATGTATCTTTTATACAAACTTAAAATAGAGTGGTAATTCGTGATCTTTAGAGGAGCTGTTTTTGATTGATTGATTGAGATGATTTGATTTCGTCTTTTTCTTTTCTATTTACTCAGGTATGTTTTCTAAACTCGTAATCCAATTTCTTCTTTGCTACATTTGCTATTTATAGCATTGTTACAGCCTGTCTGCTCTAAATGCAGGGATTGAATGAAGCTGAATGAAGCTCACCATTAGCTATGTTGGGCCGATGGATGATGCCATGTGGTGACGTATTTCTATAGACGTGATGCAGAGAAGAAGACCCTTTTGGACTCAGCAAAGATAATGCCAACCCTATTATTAACATTATAACATTTATTTTGTAGCCAGTGGTTTGTTTAAGTTTGTTTAAGTTCCAGAAATGTCTTCTAGAAAGCATTGTGACATGCTGGCATTGAGCTCAAATGAGTGTGGATGTACAGTCCTCTAAAAAGAAATGATTGACTCCTGTCCCATTGCTAGTAGATGAGTTCTGGTTTTTAGATGTGTCATGCTCAAAATAAGGAATGTGCTGGAACACTGGCTTAGTAAACAGGACAGCGCAGCATGGAGGCCAGACACGGTGTTACAGTGGTAACTTTTTAAAACCTTTTACTTAAATCCATCTCAGCGCCAACTGATTTGGAACAACGTTCAAATGTTGCTTGAACGGAGACGGCTGCTGAGGTTTCCTCCTCAGCAGCTTCCTCTGTTCCCCAGGATGGCAAAGTCATGTTCTATGTCAGTTATTTGTTCAGGTTTTACAAAGGAACCAGTCCATACAACACTGCTAGCAATCACATCAGGCGTTAGATGCATGTTAGATGTTTTGTTTTTTTTTAATCCATAGATACCAGATCGGCACTTGGTATTGGGCAATATGCTAAGATCAGGTATCGGAATCAGTATCAGAACATTTCTAAAATGAGCTGCACAAGGCAACAAGCCCTCATAGCATCGCACTGGAAAAGGGGCTCGAATTAGTGTGTCCATCACTGCTGATCAGAGCCAGAGCCGATAAATACCCATGACTACCCAGGAATGAATGCCAATGTACCAGTTAAGACAAAAGCCAGGTGAGAGAAGCTAATTTCAAAAATGTTTGCTGGTTTTTAAGGTGTGTGAAACTAAAGTTTTTTATATTTAAGACCACTGTATGTAACAAATTCTTACAAGATGACTTGAATGTGTTAGGACACACATGAAGAACAACAAGCCTCAGCTTTGCTTCACACACACACACACA
The DNA here is from genome assembly GCF_056507025.1 of Lutjanus erythropterus. Lineage (NCBI taxonomy): Eukaryota > Metazoa > Chordata > Actinopteri > Lutjaniformes > Lutjanidae > Lutjanus > Lutjanus erythropterus. The sequence continues at coordinate 1,193,614 of NC_139340.1, read as the reverse complement.
CACACAAACACACTTGTATTCCAGACGGCTACATGTGCCCTTCGCTCTCCCTCTGCTCCTTCCCTCAGACAGAATGGATGTGATCTCTGGACCTCTCGCCTGTCTGCTCTGTGTGGCCGCTGGTCATGTCACCTGCCAGCAGAGGAGGAGGAGGGAGGACGAAAGGCTCGGCTTGTCCCGCTGTCTGGCTGGCTTGTCTCCTTGAGGTGTTGCAGCGCAGACACTGACAGTCACAAGCTGGAGGTGTGAGACATGCAGCAGTAGGTGTGGAAGCTGGGCAGGTTTGAAAGTTTGCTGAGGACATTGACATCTGCTAAATATTGTGACTGTAATAACTGTAATATAAATTTAACTCAAGGCCTGTACTTTTAAATATGATATATCTGTACCAAACATAACCACTGATCACACTGAAAAGTAGCATTAAATTTATTCATGATATCTAGTTAGCAAATATGTATGGTAACAATTGTGGTTTTATTATTAATTTATGACAAAATAAAACACAACTAAACTAAGGGTACTGTCACACCTGTAGTTTGACTCATTTGGTCTGGACCAAAAGAAAAAAAAAAACAGTTACATTTTAATCCTGGTGCATCATGAGGACGTATGTGGGAAAATCAAATTCCCCTGACTGACAGAGGTTTACACCGCACTTTAACGCTTCAGATGTGTATATTTAAACTCACAAAGAAATAACCAATTATAAGCCTTATTTAGTAAAATCACGGCGTGTTCAGAATAATGACTGACAGATAGAAACAGGACAAAAAGGAGGCATCTTGTAGCTTCCAGGACACTGAACACCTGTGTGCATCTCAGTGACTTGCTGTGGCGTAATGTCCACAGTCGTGTGTGACATACAGTTGTATTATTGTGGGATCACTTCAACACACTTTTTAATCTGACAAAGCACACACAGTTTGATACAAGCACGTTAGTTTGAACAGCTGTTAGCCTATTAATCATCAATTTCATACATATAGGCTGTACATGTTTCATGAATAATACAAACGCCTCCTGAACAGATTTATTGATCAGCAGATGGATGTATTATTTATCCAGCTCTTTAAATTGTGAAAAAATCGTATCTGCTATCATAAAATCCTGTGTTTTGTTTTTTGCTTTCACACCACAAATGAACTGAGTTTGTTTGTACCCACACTGCACCAGGGTTTGGCTGACAGCTTTCACACCAGCTCAAACAAACCACACTAAACAAGCGAATGGACCGCAGTCCCTTTAAACTGGACCAAAGGCAAGTGTTTGCACCTGTGTGATCGCACAATCACACAAGAATCCATCTTACTTCAATTTATCCATGTGCGGTCGAGCAAATCAACATCCTAGGGGAGGGAGAACCAATGGCAGCTGTAGCTCTAGTGTAGTTTTAGGTGTGACGACAGTGAGAAGCGTCCATGGACGTGATCTGTCCTGAACAAACGATGGCGGTTCCTTGGTGACATTCAAGGACTGAACAGTATGTTTCCTAAAAACATTTTGCAATGAGCTTTGAGATGCATTTTCTGTCATTTGGTGTGTTACACATTTTACCTTTATCAAAAACATTTGAGTATTAGACTTGGTCATACTGCAATTTTTAAAGTATTTCAATTAACTGAACAGTACACCTCAGAGCAGCTATGGCTGACCTGAATGCTTCAAAGCTTCAATGCTTCTACCGTTTCCAAGGTAATCAATGGTATTTGAATACTTTTCTTTTTCACTACATTTGCAATTTATATATTACCCATTTTTAAGAATTAGAATCAATTATGTCCTACCAAAAAAAAAGAAGAATTAATTAAATGATTAAAACCGACACTCTAATTCCATTTTTTATGTGAAAATGTATTATTCTGGGTTGCTTTAATTTCTTTTACACCGTAAGCAGAAAATAAATTTGCTATCAGCTGGAGTGACCCGAGTATTTCAAAGCTTTGATGCTTCTACCACTGCCATCGAATCCAAATCAGCATTCGAATGGTGTGGTTTTATTGTGCTTCTCATTTTTAAAGAGAGGAAGGAGGCGTTCGTCTTCGGCCGCAGAAAAAAGGAGGTAAAAGACTGATAAAGAGCAAGAAATGGAGTTCCTCTATGCTGTTTAATGAGTCACGCACAGTAAAAATTCACATGTAAATCAGGCAAGAAAGTGATACAAGTTCTCAGAACAGGATCCTAGTGAGGGTGCATTTCTGCTCCATAGGCATAAATGCAGTCCCACGAGTACAAGGCTGTGCAAACTGGATCGTCCCTACACACTTGCAACTGCTCAGCCTTTACTCGTCAAGTTGATTTTTGAGACTTTGGAGGGGGAGATGGACTAGACTGTGGCGGATGTCTCACCTCCTGTCCTTGTCTCCACATGTTTGACAAAAGTATCATACCATTAGTCTGACTGATTGCATATTAGGCGTTTCAGTCAGGAGTGTTTTCTGTAGGAGAGAGGATTCTTGCCAACACAGAGCCCCTATATTTACTTCTGCCAGCTATTTTATTTGAGTATCCAAACTGTGTATTGCACTTCAATTTCAATTATGTATTTCAATTTTAAAAAATTATTAAGTCAAGTAATACTACAGCTGAGTGATGAGGCAAAATGGTGTGTTATATAGGAATAAAAGAGCGAATGAGGCTGTGATTTCGGACACATCCTCTCTGTTCCACTGTAGAGCAGCGAGAAAGTCACCTTGTCTGCCTGCAGTAGCAGCACCCAGGGGTCCAGTCCCGCCCTCCCTGTCACAGCGTGGCCCCTGCTGGCCCCCATCTGACGCACTGACACAGAACTGCACACGCCGCCCTTGTTCCCCCCGTCCCCTTCCCAAAATAAGCTTTGACGACATGCGCGCAAACAGAGCATCAGCTGCTATGATGTGATTCCGGCTGACATCGTTCCATAGAGATAGAACAGATAATTAGATTTTAGATTCCTTGTTGTGAGTCCAAATCTAATTTATTATCACTTTTTGGAGCTGACGTTACGCTGATATGGTAAGCTTTGCTGTTTTTGGCCTTGCACGGGGCACCAGAACTTGAGGCTTCGGAAGAATCAGACGATCTAGTTTTTAATCTTTCCATCTGTCAAAATAGAGATAAAATGTGAAATCTCTCTGGATCCACATTTCATCCTTTAAAAAAGAAAGAGAAAAGCTGCACAACAATGAATCAGCCAGCCTGAGTTTATTTGGGTAAACCCTCAGACTGCTATCAGATCTTATTCTAATTCCCAGGTGGATGAACCATAGTGCCAGTGAGTCATCCATACACACACACACACACACACACACACTACAGATACAGAATTCTCCGAACATCACCACATTAAGACTCCTCACAACTGCACTCATTTGTTGCCTTGTCAGAAATGATAACAGCAAAAAAGTGGATTGACTCTGCAGTGGTTGCGTAAGTAGCTTGTGGCAGTGTCCTGGGTTAACCTCGCCCTTTCTGCCGTATCTGACTCTGACGCTCACGATCTTCAGCCCCTTACAATCCACCTCCAGGCTCCCACTTCAGTCACAGTGTGTTTTAGGAGTGCAGTGGGCAAAAGGATCAAAGTGGAATCAGGGATCCTTCGCTTGACGTCTGACAACCTCACGCGGACTGACAATGATGCAGAGGGATTCATCTCTAAATACATAACCAGCCCCTGGAGTACAAGGTCACATCCCACCAGGCTCTCAATGCCATCAGATGCTGTGATCTTTATCGGGGTTTCTAACAGCCTTAAAAAGTCTAAAATACAATCATCTGAATTTTAGGCCTTAAAATGTATTATATAGAACTTTGACAGGTATATGATTGGATTAATGAAATTAAAATGACTTTCATCAAGTTGCAGTAACTTAAGTTCCACTTTTTATAGGCAAATTGCAACAGGGTTCTTCTTGAATGGCTGAGGTTCTACCCAGAACCATATGATTCTAAAGAATCTCAATTTTTTTTGGAGAAAGGGTTCATCAAGGGTTCTTTGTAATACTCCATTAAGAACCCTTTTCAACCAAAGAACCCTTTTTGTAAGGAAAAGTTCTATTAGGATTGTTCAGACTGTTCTCTGTTGAGATTGTTCTTCCCACCCCCAACAGAAGTAGTTGGGTACTATAAAAAAGCTTGTGAATATAAAAAGGCATGGGTTCTAGATAAAACCTTAGGAATATAACAGGTTCTTGATAGATAATGATGTCAAAGAGATGCATCAAGTTTGTCTCAGCTTGGAGATAATTTTATAGAAGAGGACTGGACATGTGGAGTTTGTAGAATGTGATGGAAAGATGCTACTGGACAAGAAGTCCTAAATCTGCTGGAGTCAAAGTCAAAGGTTTCCTCCTTCTCTTGTTCTTCACCAAATGAGATAGAATGAAGGACTATTAACGAAAAACTCCTACACAAGTGGAAGATTAAACGGGTTTAGTCAGAACCTGATAAAGGAAAGCCTTTAGCCCATTTACAGACATCAAAACTGTAAATTAGGCAATGCTGGTTGGGGTAGGTTTTCCGATGGCACTCGCCCTGGTGTGTTGGTTAGAACACACTAGACAGGAGTCAGGATGCAGCTCCATGCTCAGGTGCATGCAGACACATGAGCGCAGAGAACTAAACTGATCTTGTTTATTACAGTTTATTACAACGTTGAAGAATAAAACTGTACATCTGCCTTTTAACCTAAGAACTCACATTTAAGCAAGCTGTTATAGAAGACAGATTTCTTTCTGATTGTAAACAGCTCTGCCATCCTGTTGTCACAGTGACCAGGGCTGTGGCTGCAGTGAAGATGATAAAAAGGTCTGACCTGCCTTTACTGTGACTCTCATACATAAACCATATAAATGGTAGACAGTGTTATCTACACCTTTCAATCTGTTTTTGTTGAGGAGTAATGATGTCAAGATGTAACACGTGTAACATGTACTAATGTTCTTGCCAAACAGCTCATACACATCAGTGTCAGACTGCTGCAACATCAGTTGATGTACAGCCCATAAGACATCACTGCCCAGCTCAGGCCACAATAAACCACTGCAACCATCCACCTAGTCATGGTGCCTTAGCTTCTTAAGCAGTGTATAGCCCAGTATCTTAGCTGCTCTGGACAGAGACCACAGATGTTGTTCCCAGAATCTGCTAGAGACACTCTCCTAGTTTGGGGGTCAAAGGATTTCACTTTCCATATCAGATCTAGTTCTTCCTCAGCACTTGGTATGTCTCTAGCCTCTCATTCTCTTTCTTCCTGATGTTGCTGTCATCTACATCAGTCGCTACTACTGTCTTCTGTTACTGGTTGACCACCACAATTTTCTGGTTGGTTGTCATTCTCAACCACCTTTTGTGGTGTCTTCCATTGGGACTTTCTTCACGCAAGGTAGTCACTTGAATGGTGGTGAGTGCAACCGCCACAAACAAACCTATGCCCCTTACATTTTTTTCAAGGACATCCTTTACCAGAAATGATGCTCTGCCTCCATTCTTTTCAGTGACAAGCATATCACTGTCCCAATACGAAGGGCTCCCTAAAGACTTTGGTTCAGCGACGTAGGGTTTTTTAAGTTGTTAAAAAATTGTTTCCACCCAGGTTTAGCAACAAAAGCTGTCCTCAGTCTCTATTGTGCAAAGAGTTTCGACACTGACTTGTAAGTCCAGTGCAGTCAGTATACAGAACAATTGTTCCTGTACAGTGGACTGGGTTATGCTTTTTAATGTACGCCCAGGTAGCATCTTACACACACAGTGGGGCATTTTTTAGAAATCTGCATCTTGGGTCTTGTCTGTTGTAGCAGACCCCTGCCTCAACTGATCTGTTGCTGAGTGGCTGTTCTTGTGCTGCTATGATCAGAGCCTCTGCCCTGTCCTGTCCACCCTTTTCAAGCCACCAGTAGGATTTCTTGATATCAGCAACATCTTCTGTCTGACGATGGTACAGCCCATGGATATATACACACCACTCAGCAACAGCATTAAACCCACCTGAATAATACTATGTAATAATATGTAAAATGCAATATTGTGTTGGTCTGCCCTGTTGAGGCATAAACTCAACAAGACCTCTACAATATTAATAGCAGATCCTTTAAAGGACCAGTGTGTAATAATTACAGGAATTTCTGTACATAAATGAGATATATTATATATAAGTATGTTATTTATTATTATCAATCAACGTAAAGTCATAATCTATATGTTCCCGTTACTTTAGAAATAGCCATTTATAGTTACATACTGTCGGGTCGACTTACGGAGATCATCATCCTGCGCCGTCTACGGCAGTGCAGAGTGGACAAACTGCACTAACAGTGAGTCTTGGGAAGCCCATGGCGACCTTACGTAGATGCCGTAGCGTAAACACGGAAGTAGACAGGGAGGATAGACGCGGGTGATTTCTGGCAGATCATTTAGCTTTGTGAACCTTGACTGGCCAAACTGGACAAACGTTTTCACAGTGACGCCGAGGTTGCCTGTTTTCTGCTGGACAGGTAATTCATCCTACACACATAACTTTAGTTTGTTGTGAGATAGCTTTCGCTCGCCATTTTGTCCGCTGACGGCCACCATACTCTTGGTGAGAGAGGGGCGGTGTCGGGGTAAATCCTCTTAGTTTCAATCTAAGGTTTGAACGTTAGATGCCACTGGAAATCACACACTTCTCCTTGAAGTCCTGTAAGTTGCAACATGGGGCCTCCACAGATCGAACCTGTTGTTCCAGCACAGTCCACAGATCAGTCACATTATCAGATATTATCAGCAATGTCCTGCAATAGCTCTTCTGTAGGACTGGACCAGACAGGCTAGCCTTCCCCCACACTCATCACTGACCATTGGGTGCCCATGACTCTGTCACAATTTGTCCATCCTTGGACCACTTTTGGTATATACTAACCACTGCATGCCACTAACACCCCACACAACCCGCTGCTTTGGAGATGCTCCTACCCAATCATTCAGTCATCACAATTTGGCCCTCGTCAGATTCTCATGTTGCCAATTCCTCTTGCTTCCAACACATCAACTTCTAGTTCACTTATTACACCCCTTGACAGGCGCCATTGTAATGAGAAGTTTAATGTTATCCCGGTTCAGTCCTTAGAAATTCTATGCTTTCAATGGTCACAAGGTGCAAACCATGAAGGGATAAAAGAATATGCTCTTGATTTATTATCTGACACCAAGAGGTAGGCAAAATCAGACACAACTATGTACAATACCTGCACAGTCAAAGTTTCAATTATCATGGGGGAGTGGTTGTTCCACAACTGAGCACAGGCCACAAGATGAGGTTTGAAAGCAAGTGGTATTGATCACCAATGCTCAGAATATATATTATACAATATTACAATAATTTTCTGCAGTGAAATAAATGTTGCGCTTATATTGGTTTTAGAAATGCTTTTTCTTAGTCTGTGTTTTGCTTTGGGACCTTTAGCAGTGGCCTGATGAGACTGAGGTGTTTATCCCGAAACAGTGATTAATGATGTGCAGTTGAAGGTGGTGCTTGGCTGGTTTTGTGTAATTATTGTAGCTGAGAGGTAATGAAATCATCAACACTTCCAATATCTCCACACAGATCATAAACTGTTGATGCTGCACAGCGCTGCTATTACACGCTCAGTTTACATCTGATGCATGTCAACACTAACAATGTAGGTGTTCTTTATCGCACACACATTCCTCTAGACCCAAAGCGTGTGTGTTAAAAATATATAACCCTTCCTTAGCTGTGAGTGTGTGCAGCTCTTCTCAGTGGTTCTGTGGCAAGCCTGTGCCTGAATGCATCAAAGAGCAGGTGAGGAGAGAAAAAAGCCAATGATAAATGATTCAGCAGTGAGGCATCTACGCATTGATAGCCTGACTCCCATTAATGAGGGCCAGCGTTCCCTCTGCTTCATCAAAGTGGTGACCTATGAAATATTAAAGTGAGCTTGACAGCGGCACAACATGCAGCTACAGAGGGGCTGGGCCTGACCTCCCACAGAAAGGGAAAAAAAAAAAAAAACTGAGGGAGCCGGGAAAAGCAGAAGGAATAGCGCTGACTCGAGGAAGGATTCAGGAAACACTCGCATCAGCGTCTCAGAAACTGAGGCAGCAAAACTCAGCCGAGCAGAATATCGACGCAATGTCTGCAAAGAAGGGTCTAAAGATGGAGAGAAGAGGACAGGAGTCTGATAGATTTACAGATAGGGGTTACGACGTTCATTACATTTAATTTAATTTGATGCGATTTTCAATTAGAGCTAAATTAAAGTGCTTTGCTTCCGCCACAAAAACGGCAATGTCACTGAGCAGTGAGCATTTCATTTTAGGCATTTAGTAGTTTAGTAATTTAGCAGTTACATATGCTTTAAAATTGTGGGATGTGGGGTTGGGATGTGTGTGACAAGTCAACTTACTGATTAAACAAAGCTACCCCTGCTAGTCAGCACCAGAAATACTAGTTGGTTAAACTGTTTATTAATATTTTATCAATTAACAGTGCAGGTAAAATGTTGCTTCTAAGATGTTACACAGCCATTAACCGAGGTTGCAGCCCCAGCAGATGGCAGTGCCCCTCATCCAACAATATCTCATTAAAACTAACATGGTTAGTAAGTATTTTGACCTCAAAAATGAAAATAAAGCTGTATGTAAGCTCTTTCAGAATAAACTGGCAAATAAGCACCGTTACTGGAGCAATGTGTAATCACACTGAGGGACTGTGGACGTTAACCTACAAGGACAGCAGGCTGTTGGTGCTGACATTGCTAACGTTAGCTTCACTCACCAAACCATTATGACATTGTCTGCATTGTTTTTTGTGATCTCTTAACTGTTTATCTAGTGCATTTTCAACTGCGCTTTGTGTTAAGTGCTAATTAGCGAATGTTAGCATGCTAACATGCTAAGCTAACATGGTGAATATAGTAAACATTATGTGTAAAAGCACATTAGCAAGCATGTTAGCATGTTGATGTTTTTGTTCAAAACACCACTGCTGCTCTGCTTATCGATTCCTCCACAAATTTCAATGTAATGTAAAGTATTTTTCTTATTAAAGTATCAGTGTAGCAATATTTACAGTCAACCTACTCAGCTGTTGCTAAGTTGCTTGACTAGCAGGTGAATAGCAACAAATTGTGTCAATCTTAATGACCATTATTTAGTCGACACTGCTACAAAATGCTTTACAAGGACAGGATGCTCCTCTATAGTAAAAGTAAAGTGGTCTCAGTAATCCCCAAAATATTCTAGAAACCAGAGAAAAGACCACAATCATTATGATTATCTAGCTAACATAGCTTAGCTCAGCGTTTCCACTGTTAACGTTCACTAGGAGTGCAAGAAAATATCTATCATGATATTACATTTTGTGATACTGTATGGATTCTCAAAACACTGTAACATGATATTGTGAAACATGCAAAGATTTGTGGCAGTGGTTCATTTTGTGTTGTGTTTAAACCCCTGATTACTAGATAGAGAGTGTTGTTATCCATCTTTCCTATTCTGATTGCATAAAAAAGTGGTTTGTTTATACAAGTTTTGGGACGTTTCCCTCCAATTAGGTTAAAAAATTAGCAATATATCATCTAGCTAATAGTATTGCAGTATATTGCAATATATTGAATTGTTACCCTTGTATTGTGATATATACCGTACCGCCAGATTCTTGCCAATACACCTTTTCCTGCATTCTTCACTGCAGAGTTGTGTGAAATGCTGATTACTATGAGCAAAAACTCAAAGAACCAGAATTAAGAATTGTTACAAACCGAAATAAGTAAGCAGAATCATAATTAGAATCATTCAAATCCAAATAATATCCAAGCCTATTTTAACACACAACGGCCAAAAAGAGCAAACTGCAAGTTAAGATGAAAATCTTTAGGGTTACAGAGCAACATTTCAACAGTTAGGTAAGCAAAATGGAAAGCAGGAACAGACAGCAACCTGCTGAGGTCCTGTTTATATTTTCCTCTCCTCACATGTTACCAGTATGTTCCAGAGATCTGAGCCCTAATCTCCCTACACAGGAAGTCAGGTTCCAGTCTTGGAAGTCTAACAAATCTAACAAACGTCTAAGATGAGAGGAAAAGTTAAGAAATTCCAAAACAACCACAGGTTCTTGTGGAGGCCAGGATTTGAAGTGGAAAGACAGAAAGGAAACACTGTGACCACAAATATGTTCTGGTAGCACAAAAATCCGCCAACATCCTTCAATCAGAGAGGCCAACATCCTTTATTTACTTTATTATGCCTGCGCTCTCTCTCTGACTTTGGATTTTTTTTAATATCCTTGGAACGTATTTGTGATCATAATGTTTCCTTCATGTCTTTCACACTTGAAATATTGTCAGTTGTCTGCAGCTTGATCGGGGTGCAGCACAATTCCTCTGTCTTAAAATTAGATTTTGGCGTTCCTGTCCTCTTCAACACTTAAAATAGAAGAATACCATGTAAATTCTCTAATGGCTATGATAATGATACTGTGGTGACCAAACAAGGTTTGAGAAAACCCTCCTAACTCACCCTCATACTAAAATCAGGTTATGTAACTGCTACATTTCTGATTTTGAGAGTGCACACGCAGAAAGGTGCAAAATATAGCTTTAATACAAGTTGAAACACATTACCTCCTGAAGAGGAGGTGTGCACCCTGTTTAAACTTTGTCTGTCTGTCTATAACTACAGCTGTAAACTTGAGGTTTGGACTCAAGCTAGAATTGCCATAAAAATAACTATAATAGGTAGTTGACTACTGTGAGAGTTGATTTAATTAAAGGAGTACATCACTGTCAGACTCAGGATGAACTGTTCAAAAAAAATGATCTAGCTCAACACAGCAGAACTAGAAATATCATCCTTTTCCTCACATTCTTCTTCTTTGTCAAAACATGGTGCCTACAATACCCAGAATACAATTCAGCTGCCAACAGTTTAGTCAGATATTCAGGTGTGTATGCTACTAGCAGCGAGCCTCAAGCAGAAATGATGAGCAGGCTACAGACATCTGGTCAGACAAGCTAACCAATCACGGCAGCAGTCAGCGGCGCATGTAGATGCTGCGGCATATAGTTCCTTCAAACAGCTACATTTTTGTTGTATTCTGTTATTTTATTTTTCTTTATTGCTAAAACGTATCAGCTGTGACAAAAAATATCTCGCAGGCTCTGAAAAAGGAAGAAATAGGGTTTGGGCTAAAGAGCAGTGGACTTTGAAATGATCAACAATAGGGGTGGGTAAAAATATAGAAAAATCGATGCATCGAAATTATCCACCCCCTAATTCAATATCGATTAAGCAAACCCTCTGAATCGATTCACCTCCTGGCCATTGGGGGCGTTGTGCGCAACATCTTCGCGTGATTCGCGTTTTAAGGACGGAGGCTGCACGCGACCAAACAACAACAATATGTCTGCAAACTACCGCCAAGCTCTGTCCGCGCACAGAAGATAACAGAGTCTGTTGCCGTCTTCATTTGCAAGGACCTTCGACCGTACAGTGTCGTGGAAAATGAAGGTTTTAAGAAGATGGTACACACACTTGAACCACGATACGCTATACCAACACGAAAACACATGACAGAGGTCGCCATCCCGAAGGTGTACACAGAGGTGAAGGCAGAGGTTTATATGCACAAGTGAGCTATTATGGTGCTGCTAATGTTTTATTTTCAGATGTTTTATTGCCCAAAGATGTGAAGTAACGTACCACATGTGTTATGGGCACGAAAATATATATTTAAAAATTGCCAACAGGCACTCTTAATTATTTGTGTATTTCTACTTCTTACTGAATCGATATTGAAGAATTTAAATTAATATCGAATCGAATCGAAATCGAATCGAATCGAAACCTAAAGAATCGAAATCGAATCGAATCGTGAGGTTCTTAACAATACCCAGCCCTAATCAACAAGGCAGATGGCTTCTTTCAACAATCCAACCAGATCAGCTGGACGCACCACTGCAGACCACCTACAGAGGAGTGGAGGAGAGTGGGAATAAGAGCCTTAAGGCTTCTCCTGGCTAATGTCTGGTCAAGAAAATGAAACAGAAAAAATGAGACTGGACAAACAGCGGGACACCAGATACTGTCGTGACCACATCTTACAGAGACCTGCTTCACAACAACATGCCAATTGTAACCTGAAAGATCATCTTAACTGTGTGTTTATTTCTTATAAATTCACATATTGATTATCAGGTATCGGGCTCCAATCTGCATTCCGATCTAAATGTGCACAATTAGTTGACAACACGATTAAACATTGCCACCCTCGCTAGCCAGCAACAGAAATACTAGTTAAACTATTTATCGATATTGTATTCATGTACAATGCCAGTTAACACCTTGATGCCTCTAAGGTGTTATGCAGCCACTCACCACTAGTCGGGGCATCAGACAGCAGCCCCTCTCGCCCAGTGCATATGCCCCGATGCTCCACCCAGCTCCGGATGTTTATATCTGTAAAGTTGGACAGATGACAGCTCGTAAAACCGCTGCAGTTTCTGAGTGTTTTCTTACTGTTAGACTAGTCGACTAGTCAAAAATAATTTGTATTTCATCAACAGGGAAATTAGTCGCCAAGAACATCCCTAGTAAATATTAGGCTAGGCAGTGCAAATTGAGAGTTTAGCTTACAATATAAAGGGAACATGCTCCAACATGAGAGAAAAAATGTCCCCACCACCTTTCTCATGATGTAACAATAAGCCAGCACAAAAATGACAATTACCAACACAAGCCAGCATACACCATCATGTTCTGAACAAACACATTACAAACAATAAAGCCACAATCCTACAGTGCCCCGCAATATTTGGGTGAAGCCATTACACAAGTTGGATTACACAGACTAAACAAGCTTTCCAGATGGTGAAAACTCTGACTGCATTTGGTTCAACATCAACTGACACCGAATTCTTCACTAAACTAAAGTTCAATTTCAGCTTCATGTAATCTTACAAATGTCAAATAATAAAGAAAAAAGTGATATTCTCATTATAATATTGGTTTCTGCAGATATCCAAATTCAGATGTTGTAATCGGAACTGCAATGATGCGTCTATACAACAAATCATACTCTTTCTTTAGTCTTTCTTTAAAAACCTGTCTCTGCACCAGCCCAGGCAACAGCACTTTAGCTTCTTATATCTCCTCACCTGCTGCTGATGCATCATGTCACACGGGTTTAACATATTTCTGAGGCACGCAGCACATTCCCACCTCTGACGGCGTGATTTTAAGCCTGTTTTTAGAAGCCATCTGCCACGATCAGCATTCTGCTCCTCTCTCTGACTTACAGAGCAGATCTAATATTAACACTGACTCACTCTGCTTCATTATGAGGGAAATAATGAGGTGTGGACTGATGGCGGCCAATCACAGTGAATGATGAACAAACACAAACATTACTCCTCATTCCTCTCGTCACACTTAGACCAATCTACCTAACAGTGCTGGGAGACAGTGACCTTGCCTGACTGTGATCATGAAACCCCTCCAGGATCGCAGACAGATCTGGTCAGCGTGTAGCCTCTTGTCCTCCGCCGAGGCTCTCGCCTCTCGTTGAGATAAGGGCACTTCCTCTTTGTCCAGCTGTCGCCCAGGGACAAGCTGTCATTAAGATAAAAGAGGAGTGCCTGCACATCCCAGAGCAACTCAACGCTCAGCTCTCACTTTGAGTCGAGTTCAAAGGTGCATTGTTACAGCAAGAAAGGGGAATTGTTTGGTTAAGGATAGCAATGGAAAGGAGAACAAGAGCAGAGGCTGCACCATAGAGGTTCCAGATCATTTAAACCATATGATCGTTTTCGGAGACCAGTAGTTCCTAACTGGTCTAATCTCAGCTTCCAGTGTATTTCCATCCATCTGTTCCACCTGCCAGTGATTCGGCTAACCACCATCCAACCTTTCAATTTCATTTCATAAAAACTTCAAGTGAGGCTTAAAAATCAGTGAAATAAGCAGCATTGCAGCAAGCATGAGCAGTTTTTCAGCACAGGATGTAAATGGGCCTGATAAAAGCAAATACAACAGCTGCAGTGCTGACAATAACACGAAATGTGCACTGCACTGCTGAGAACATACTGATGTTTTTCTTTAGTGTGTGTGTGTTTCAGTGTTTCAGTTTAAAGAGTGACTTCAATCTTCTTTTTGTGGATTCTGCACACATAACTACCTTTACATTTACTTTTGGACTACATTAAAAGTACTAAGCAGGGTACTACAGTAAAAGTAAAGTTACTTTACTGAGTACTTTTACTTTAGGAATTTATAGTTGTGCATTTAAGAGACCTCTTAAATAAAGCAAAAGTAATGTAATAGAAAAAAATTGCAGAATGCGCAATATTTCTTATCCGATTACTCAATTAATCGCCCGAATAATCGATAGATTACTCAATTACTAAAAGAATCGATAGCTGCAGCCCTATTGCCAACCATTTTGATAATCGATTTATCGTTTCAGTTATTTTTCAAGTAAAAATGTCAAACATTTGCTGGTTCCAGCTTCTTAAATGTGAGATTTAGACACTTTTTTTTTTTTTTTTTTTTTTTTTACAGTAAATGATGAGTCTTTGGGTTTTGGACTGATGGTTGGACTAAAGAAACAATATAAAAACAAATGGAGACTTTGGGTGATGAGTATTTTTCACTTTTGTTTTGACATTTTATAGACAAAACAATTAATCGTGGAAATAGCGAGCAGATTAAATGATAATGAAAATAACTGTTAGCTGCAGCTCCAGGGATGGGAATTAGGAACCAGTTCCAGTTGAGAACCTGTTCCAAATTGTCTGATCCTTCATAATAGTAAGGGAATGGATGATGAATCCAATGGACCACAAGAATATTGATACCAATCATTGGTATCAATAAAATCTTATCAATTCACCCCTCCACCAGACTACACTGGCCAGTATTTTATCTTCAACACAAAGAGCATTTCAACCATCTCCATCAGCAAATATTAAGGATATTATTAATCTAACCTGCCTGAATGTGTCACAGTGTGGCTCTAAAGGACATAAGTGAAGAGCACGAATTGATTTGATGGCCTCAGTAAATGTTGTCAAGGCTGACATCAGCAAAGCAGCCATGATCTATATGAGTCAGCACCTACAGAACGCCCTTCCTCTTCAGTCCACGACTTCATGCACCCGGCTGCACGGCGGAGTGAAGAAAACTGACTGTGTCATGTAAGACGTGGGGTTAAGCTGAAGACACATTAATTGTCTAAAAGAGGATTCAGCAGTCTACAAAATGCTCTGACCACCCAGTTTGCCCCGCTAATCCTCGGAGAGCGGAGCCTCGCAGCAGCCCGCCGCTCGGCCCGGGATTTAGTCCAAGACTCCGCGGAGTGACTATCACTAAGTAGGTCTAATATGCGAGAGTGGATGGGCAGAAAAAAAGAGTAAAATCACTTTCTGCTCCTTTTATACCTCGAGGACAGTCACTGGGTGGATGTCTTGGATACTGAACATTTGAAAGTGCTGAACAGGTCATCTATCAAACACTTTAAATCTGGTGTCTGTGTGAGGAAATGCTTATTTTCTATGTTTTATATGATTATTAATTGAATGTATTTGAGCACTTGGTCAGACAAGACAAGCAAATCATTAGTTGTGGTCCTCTATTCCTGGTTAAGAAAAAAATCTAAATGTTCAGAATATTTTTCAGTCTTGTCACCAGACAAGAACATTGATACTGAGGTATGGAGTCACGTCTTTCACATCTACAATGATGCTTTTTTACACTGGACCAAAAAAAAAAAACACTGTCATCATTTCCTTTGTATTCAGCAGGAAAGGGTACATTCAGTGGAAAGTATCTGTATGACACACTTTAGTGTCCTGCACTTTGTCCTGACTGAAATGTGAAGATACGTCATGCAAAACCTTCTTCAAAACTACCAAGAACACTGAAAAAAAATTTCCAATTACAACATAAAATTCATAATAAGTTGGTTAAAATACATATTTTAATTACAAAGTAGCAACATAGCACACAATCTACCATAGGAAAACCAGAAGTAAGTTCTCACAATTTTTTTATCATATGTATGACTGACATTCAGTCTTGTTACCTCAATAATTTCTTATGATTTTTAACATATTTTTGGTTAAAAAAAAAAAATTAAAGGTGTGGCCGTGTGGCTCCATTTCATATATTTGCCAATTAAAATCTCAGCCTTGTTACTTTCAGTCATGTGAAATGCAAATGTGAAATTCAAAACAGTCTCTCTTTGAGGACAGGAGTAGGGATTTTAAGATTAAAAGTCAAAAAAATATTCTAGGCAAAAAGTAGAACTTTAAGTTGACTTCACTACATACCAACATCTAAAAATGATCTTTTGCTATTCAAATTAGGGTTAGAAACCATTAAGATGTGTGATAGAACATGAACTCTGGCCTAACATACCCTTAACTCCTGCACTGTTAAATGAACTCACTGCTTCCTGCTTTGGCACTAAACGTGAACACTGACCGTAACTAATGAGGTGTGGAATCATCCATCGTGGAATCTGACATCCTGGGTTAATAGATCTGTTTATTTAGATGTTCTATTTTCCACCACTGCATGCAAAGCACACTGTAGGCCAGGATGAACCCGAAATAAATTTGTTCTTATCAAGTCTATCTATCTATCTATCATCTTGAAGATGTTCACGGTGTTCAGGGATTGGAATCCAGAACCGGTTCCAGTTGAGAACTGGTTCCAAATTGTCAGCTCCATGGAATCATATGACTCCAACCTTATCAATTCCTTTCAAACTCATGCGTCTGCACTGCTGGAAATGGAGATGGTGGAAAGCCTTTTTTCTTCTCTGTTTCTACACTGTGTTTAGAGCTCATGTTTTCACTTTCTCTTGCAGATTTATCTGGCCCCCCTTCCAATCAGACAGATCGGGTTGGGCCAATCACAACCCTGTTTAATGTGGGGCGGGGTCTACACGATGACTGTACAGTGGAGCATCACTTCACAAAACTCAGATCAAACTGTCCAACTAGGCATTTAAATATGAATCAAGATTCTGTTTCTCCTTTGCCTATATCTTGACCCTCGAGATATTTTGGTGTACTATTTAGCCGTAGCACCAGAAATATTGTGACCAAGCGGTCGCCATTATGTACCCAGCTTAGAAAACACAGCTGTGTCACATTTCATTTTTCTGATTGGTTTAGGTCTTTCCAATTGCATGCGGAGGCTTTTTGCTCTGCACGTACTGATAACATCACTTAGAAATCAAAAATGAGTGAGTGAGAAGTTCCAGACTGAGTCACATTTGTACACTTCAGACTGTTGCACTGTCATTGAAAAACTGCGTAGGCCTACTTTGTTCCCACACAAAAATGATCAGGAATCAATTAGGGAACTGATAAAGAAGATCAGAATTAATTATGCCATTAGTATCAACAAAATCAGACTGAAAAAAGTTGCACCTCAACCTTTATAATTAGCTGGGTATTAGACCTCAATGCTTTTTTTGATACCAACCAAAATCTGTTTGTAGCACAGGGTACCATTCAAAAAATGTTCAATATTTTACTGATGAGATTTACTCCTTAGGTTCCCGAAATTTGGTATCCAATGACAAGGCGTTTTTTGATAGTTGACAGTACTGAAGCAATTTGGCTGATGTCACAGAAGCATTAAAGTTCGACACTTATCCCTAAAACTGTCCAGTAGTGAACACTGGCATTGTCTTTCCAAGTCATAATCTTGTGTATCAGATTGTTTTAGTAGCGCTTCTAAGTTCAGTCGCCACAGCAGCACTAGTATCCATGAATTTCAAATTATTCTCAGCCCTAGGTTCTGCTTAAGTGATGCAGTAAATGCAGGAGAATGAAGCCCACTGATTGAGTCACACCTAACTGACTTTGAATACACATGCATGAAAGTGAACATGCATTCTGTCATCCGCCTTTTTAGTTCTATTTTTGTGCATGTAGGCTAAGTGGAAGACAAGAGCAAAAAAAAAAAAAAAAAAAGCCTGTGGCGAGTTGAGCCAAGCCATGCAGAGGCCAGAAGTAATGGCAGCACAAATGAATTTGCCAAATAGGCATTGTGTTGCAGCCAAAGGCATTTTTCCTCACAGGGGAATTACAATTACACAGGGTGATCTGTCTTTATACCACAATAGTCTTTTAATGTGTTCTGCATAATTTATGAATGTTTCCAAGAAAATGGATGTTTAACACACACCCGTTCTTAAAGATATAGATATGAGTGCCCAATTCTCAACTTTTAACAAGCTTTTCAGATTGAAGAGGGACTTTGCTTTTATTTACACTGTTGACAATCAATTCAGCAAAAAAATGTAGTTTTGTAGAGTGATTTTAAATTAAATTAGACTAAACTGTTTTCCAAAGACAATGTAGAGAAACAACCTTCCAATAGGGTGTTGAATTATGAACTGAATGTTCCTCAGGCAAAATATCAGTTTGTTTGCATCAGGTTGTGTTTGAACTGACTGCCTCTACATGATTAACATCGAAACCATTTCAAGTGTGTCACATGGCTTAATATTGATTTCAACGCTCACTTCTGCTGACTGTTATTACTAACAGCAGCACAGCACACAGTGCAAAACAAAAGTGATAAATACAGGAAAACATGCGTGTGGATTTTTCATATAGATGAAAATGGACGTTCCACGCAGTGATGAATGACAAAGCGTGTTGTGGATGAAGCGGGCTTTAACATTTCCATCAGAAGCAGGAAGCAGAGAGGAGACACTCAAACCTGTGATAACAAACAGTATGTGGAAGAACAGCGTGAGACTGAGGGGTTTGGGTTGTATCTTCCTGATGTTTGATTTTGTGGAATCAGTGAACGTTAGGGCTGGGTATTGTTAAGAAACCTCACGATTCGATTCGATTTCGATTCTTTAGGTTTCGATTCGATTCGATTTCGATTCGATTCGATATTGATTTAAATTCTTCAATATCGATTCAGTAAGAAGTAGAAATACACAAATAATTAAGAGTGCCTGTTGGCAATTTTTAAATATTTATTTTCATGCCCATAACACATGTGTGTACCATCTTCTTAAAACCTTCATTTTCCACAACACTGTACGGTCGAAGGTCCTTGCAAATGAAGACGGCAACAGACTCTGTTATCTTCTGTGCGCGGACAGAGCTTGGCGGTAGTTTGCAGACATATTGTTGTTGCTTGGTCGCGTGCAGCCTCCGTCCTTAAAACGCGAATCACGCGAAGATGTTGCGGACAGCGCCCCCAATGGCCAGGAGGTGAATCGATTCAGAGGGTTTGCTTAATCGATATTGAATTAGGGGGCGGATAATTTCGATTGCATCGATTTTTCGATATTTTTACCCACCCCTAGTGAACGTCAATGTCAACGTCAACGTCAAGAACCTCAGGCAACTTTCTCCTTTCCTGTTTCCTGTACCAGTTCTGCTACGTACCAGGCTCATCTATGTTGACAAAGAAAATCATCTTCTGAAGATGGTTAAAAAATGTTGCTGGGGAACCTGTAAAAGTGACATCCTACGTCAGCTAATGGTAGCAAGACTCGAGCTAGCTAGCTACTCTAATATATATGAATCCTTGGCTAGTTAGTTAGCTATTGTTTTTCAGCAAATTGCTAGGTATCTACCTAGATAATTGTTAGCATAAAATAAATTGTGTTGTCTACTTATAATAGCTAATATATAAAAAAAAACACTGGCTAAATAGGTATCTAATTTACATAAATCCTTAGCTAGCTTGATAGCAAGGTTTTAGTTGCTTTTACAGGTTACCGAGCAAATTTTAACCATCGTCAGAGCGTGGTTTTCTTTTCTATGTAGATGAGTTGAGCACATAGCAAAAAGGGGGCTGGATTTTAGAATGGTCAGTTGTAACAAGGGGCAGTTGTAACACACTCAGTACCTACAATCAGACACAACTTAGAGTGATGACACTTGTTTTGCACATGTGGAAGTAGAAAAGGAGCAGGATCATTTGACCTCATTTTACCTTTTAACAAAAACTTTTTAAAAGATGTTTGAGGTACTTGAGGTTCTTATTTAATGTGTCGTATTTTTCTTCTGCTGTCTAAACTTTTAGATGACAGCAAATTTAAACTTTAATGTCTGCCAACTTCTGTCCTCACTCTGTGATCTATTCAACATATCCTGTGTTTTCCCAGAATTATAGCAATTAGCAAAACAGAGAACAAACATTACCTTTGTGTTAATTATGGATTATTTACACATTAGTGTTTTTATGAAATGTTGCATATTATAGCTTTATATACAATATTATAGTCTCTCCAATCAATCATCAATTGTTTCATAAGTGCACATGCATATGTTTCTTACATGAACAGATGAGTCTTGTATGTCATGTAGTTTGTGAGTTTAAAGGAAAATGTCAGAAGAGTTACAAATGCCCCCGGTCTCCCCTGCATGAATGATCCTTCATCAAAAAAGCTTACTTTTTCAAAAGCCTCCAAAATCATATAATGATCATCAATTATATTAAGCAACATTTGCTTCTCTTAAAAAGTCAAAAGTTTGTGCTGTTCAGGCAACAAAAACTTCCTTCCATAATTGTCAAATTTGTGGGGGTTTTTTATTAGAAGGTCGAAATATTGAATGGTAATTATTAAATGTTGTTCATTTAATGTGTGGGTATGTTTACTTATAAGAAAGGCGAGATTATGTTCAGGTTTTCATAGTTTAGTGTGATACAAGACATAATGCATCTGACGGCGCGACTCGGATTTTGACGTTTGGTTTCCTGGCAGATTTGTATGTTGTGTTGTGCTACTAAACTGCTCGTTCTAATGTCATAACATAACTGATCGGTCTTCAGATACTGCGATACACAGCAGGTATTCCACGAGTCGTGCTCGCTGCGCTTTCCTCCCGATCAAGAGATCACGCCAAACTTCATTAAATAAGCTACTAATTCAAGAAAAAACTTGATTATCTGCCAAACCATATACATCGTAAATTAACTTAAAAGCCTGTCTTATTCAATCGGACTAATGCTTCAATTCGGCGTACAGATAACACATATTACCGCGGTGGCTCCAATAATATAACAGCTTTTCCAGGTGTATCCCCAGTTTTCTTCCGCCAAAATACACAGGACTGTGCTCTGGCAAAACGCGTCAACCTGTTCTTTAAGTTGTAGTTTGACAAAAACCCAACCGCTGTTTTTCACCTTATAAACATTCCGTATCAGTCAGTGTGCTTTATTTGTTGAAAAAAATACTGTGTAATGTTTCACGAGCCGTGTGATTAAACCGTTGAGAGGAGAATTATTAAATTGGCTATTTTTTAAATGGAGTTTTGACTTAAGGAAGACAGACGCTCTAAATGTGTGAGAAAAAAAAAATATATATATATATATATGAAAGCGACCCATTAAAGGGTACTTACTGTGAGCTTCTGTGTAAAGCTGTTTTCAGTCAGTGGGAATGTGAAGTCTCTGTTAAAACCAGCCGAGCCTGATGCAGGTGATGCTGCAGCGTCTGAACTCCACGCGCGGCGCTCCGGTGGAGGACACACCGATGGAGGAGTCGCTGGAGCTCTGCGGGGTGAGGGAGGAGAAAAAAACACACACACACACACACTCAAAAAAAAAAAAAAAAACACTGGGCGATCTCATCCAAGCAAGGTCTTTCCTGACTGCTCCAAAAGCTGCCTTTTCTTATTGGACAGGAGGAAAGAGGTGGCCGCAGAAAAATGAGGCCACATTGGCGCATTACGCCCCGGTAGACACACTGATTGGACACACTGCATATACGTGTATTGACAAAACTGTTTTTATACGCCATGTGTAACACTGGAGAGTTTTTTTTTTTGGGTCAGGCATAGGGGGTGAAAAAATGAAAAGCGGAGGATTTTTATTATTGATGTTATTATTTTGCATTTCAATGGTAACATTGACACACACATATTATATTTTTTCTAAATTCTTATTTTGTATTTAGAAGATAAAGATGAAATGTTAAGAATAAAGTATACCAAAGTATACCAAATAAAAGTACTGTGTTGACTTTATTCTCAAAATAGTATTTCAACTATATCATGGACATTCTGGACACTTTTTTTCAGCATGGGGAAAAAAAATCTTCCTGCTCTGATTACTTTTTTCAGCTGACTTTTTTCTCAACATTTTGAAATATTTCAGAAATATTCATAATTTTCACTCTGTTACGATAAATTAGCACATTTCTCTGGCAATTCAGTGTCTTTATAATCAGCTAAACTAGTTATGATGTGCTGCGTAACCTATAGGGCTCAAACACCTAAATGCCACTTAAAAATGTAGTTATAAAGCATTATGAATGCTGAACTTATAATACTTGACAAGCCTTGTTATATTTACACTGATACATAACCATCATTGTAAACATTTATAATGACTTTCATAAAGCCTAATAAATACATTAGAATATTATGAATGGGCTTATAATGCATTATAGACACGGCCTTCATAGAAAGAGTTAACAGAATCAGATTATAGATACTATATATTATTAGTTATATTCAGTATTTAATGTAATAATTTGCTAATAATAACACTGACAAGCCAAAATTGAAGTTTAAATTTATAATATCTATAATTAGATTCTGACAGGTAAGAATGAACCATTGAGTTTTAAGGATATGAAGAGTCTGGTTCCACTCAAAGGGAGTTAAAGGGGAGTTTTTCCTCACCACTGTCTCTCTAGTGCTTGTTCATGGTGAGAATTTTATGGTATGGTATTTTGTGGACTTTCCTATCAAGCCCAGCATTTTTCCCCAGCTATTTTGCATGTCCTCATTTTGTCACAATCTCCATTTTTCCTCATTTATTCCCTGTTCCACCATGTTTTTCTTTGCTCTTTCTGTTTGCTATGAGGCAGTAATGGCTCAGTTTCCCCTCAGGGTTCACTGACATTTCATCTGGTTAACCTTATTACAGAGGCTCAGATCAGTGGATAAACCTGCACTTTTGTATTTACTCTGAATTACCCAGGAAGCAGCACTGTAACAGCGGCGACTGAATGAAATCGCGTGTCGAATTAAAAACAAAAATGCAGTGAGAGTTGTAATTTGCGTTGTTGTAGTTGGAGCATGTTGCCCTGTGAAATCTGCTAACCGAAACAGTTCAACATCTGGATCTAGTAGAACTTAACATTCCTCCCTCTTCTGGAACCATTAATTTGGACTTTGAGGAAACTAATTAACAATTTAATAGTTCAGATGTTCCACATAAACATCATTTAGAATCACAGAGGGTTCTGGTTGTGTTACAGGAGACTGAATAAGCAGGAATAAGAGCTACACATGACACACTGTGACCTTATGACCTCTCCTGTTCAGCTTCTTGTTTCAAGGGTTTTGATTAGAACAGCTGTGAGTTTTTATTAGTATGAATATGAATGGAAAAATACACAAAACCAGGATCTGGGGTGAAGGGTAAAACTTTTTTAAACACCTCATAAAAACAGAATCAACTCTGGTTTAAAAATGTAATTAAATATGGTTCAAATGAGTGTTTGTTATGTCTGGACACCATGTTGTGTCACTATTTTTATATTCCTCTACATCACATCGAGCTTAAAGGAACAGCGTTTCCTTAAAAAAATGTTTTGTTTTGCTATTTTTGTCCTTTTTCTAGATCACAAATTATTTCTTGTATAAATTCTTGTGTTCAAAAGATCACAAATGAATTATTTTGTTATCTCCAGAAAACAACAGGCTGTTTTTTTGTGATAATGACATTAATTAATTAATTCATAATTCATCCCGTGATCTCGAGAAAAAAAAAAGGCTGATTTCTCAAGATAACAGGTTTATTTATCTCATCTTGTTATCTCTCAACAACACCTCATTATCTCAACAAAAAGTTAGTTTTGGTTTTTGAGATTAATCTTCTGATCCTGTGACAACAACTTTTGTTTTCTCAAGATCATGAGATAAATTAAACTCTTATCACAAGAGAATAACGTTTGCTTTAACCAGTTATCACAAGAAAACAACTATTGTTTTCTTCAGAAAACAAGACACGATTAACCCACGCATTATCACAGGAACATGACTTTGTCTCATTGAGGAGACGCTGTGATTGGTTGGCTGTTAGCATGAGATTTAGTGGCAGGGTTAAGTTCAGGTATAGATGGTGGAGAAACCTTGAGTTTCTCAAATTATTATATTATCATATTTTCTCCCTATTGTGGGACACATAGAAATGTATGCAGTGATTGTTTGAAATTAATATCGTGGACCAAAGACAGTATCAGCTGACTTCAGAATTTCAAGTCACCCCACAAGGAGCCAATTAAACAAGGGCAGAAAGACATCAGCAAAAGTTTACTGTTATCTAAATTGAATTTATTTCAATATCCATTAAAGCCATTTTTCATAAAGACGTCATTTCTGAAGTTGTATTTCTTTTAGACGTTACAATTAAACTTACAACACTTCTCCACACTGTTCAGGTCAGTACAATGTGATAAATCATTCTTCCAAAAGTGTTTTACCACACAGATTTAATTGACATTCTACAGTAAGTTAGTTAAAGAAACTTTTAGTTTTTGTTTTGTTTTGTTTTGGGTTTTTTTCTGAAGAGTAGGTGTTGCAGTGCAACCAAATCCCACACTGATTATTTTTGGCACATCAGAAACTCTGAACACAACGTGGGAGCCTGAAAGAGACGGGAACTGGAAATCGTCCAGTTTGAGGAGTTTTGGAAAATTTGGTTCACTGCTGTGCATACAGCATACAGCACATACAGTTTCTGAGTATCATTTCATCACAGACGATTGGCTTCTCTCTTTTTTTTTTTTTATTAAATGAATTCACTTACTATTCTTGTAATTGTCTCTTTATTTTGTCAGTGGCCCTCATGCTTGGAAAGGTATCTTCTGTTCATTTTTGTTCCTTCTATGATGAGAGTTTAATTATTGATTTTCAGGATTCTTGATTTTTGTTTTCTGTCTCCTGTTTATTTCAAAGTCTGCTACATAAAGACAGACAGACCTGTGATTCGGCACCTGTGTGAAAAAATCTATGGAAATTTTGAACACAAACAACTTTCTCCCAAACTGCAATCTACAAGGTAAATTCAGTGAGTGAGCCCTGTGTTAAAGAGCTCGCCATCAGGTCAGGAGGTGAAGTGACTGTTATTGTCCCACAGGATGTGGGTCAATGTGGCTCATGATCAATACGTCAATAATCAATTTGTTGAGTGCTGCTCAGACTTCTCCATTTGACCCTCGGTGTTCTGTATGGGACACTGCCGTCAAGACATTTCATCCAAAGGCCAAAAAAAAATAAAGAGACGCTCCAGTGTTCTGATGACAGGTTTCTTCTTTTTGTGGCATTGTTGATGATAAATGACGAAATGTTCCTTTAATATAATCATTACTAATTTTAGATTTGTTTGGGATATCGTCCTTTTTAAAATATCTATCCTTTTCTACATGTAGTTTCACAGTAACTACAGTTCATGCGTCACAACTGTATCGTGCTAATTGGCTCTCCGCACAAAAGAATAGCTGGTATCTGACCAATCAGGTCTCACTTTGCAGTATCTGACCTACATTTAGCTGCATCATGTTAGCAAAGCCACCACACCTGTCCCAACAGGCAACCGATTGTAGTTCTCTTTTTCTGAGCAGAATGAGTCCATTGATGTATGTTAGGTCAACTTGATTTGATGCATTCGGTGTACTACTATTATTGTAACTACTATTTTTTACTATTATTGTCAAGTGGACTTTACTTTCCATCTTATTTTACATGAATGTTCATTCCTTTTCGTGTGTCTTTTTTGTTTGTCATTTGTTTTGTTTTTTTTAAAGCAGTCAGAGCTCAGTTTCTTATTTGAAAAGTATTACTATTTATTTCTTTTCTTTTTAAACTCTGCCAATTATAAGAGGAAGAATTGTTTTACTTGGCCTTTTGAGAATAAAGTTGAATTGCCGAGAATTAAGTTGAAATGTCAAAAATAAAACTGATATGTTGGGACTAAAGTTGAAATGTTGAAAATAAGTAAAATGTCAAAAAAAAAAACAAAGCTGAAGTGTTGAGAGTAAAGTTAACATGTATAAAATAAAGTAGAAATCTTTCAGATTAAAATAAAAAAAAGAGTACAAATACTGAGAATAAATCTGAAAGACTGAAAATAAAGTTGAAATATTGAGAATAAAGATCAAATCTCAAAATAATGTTGAAATGGTGAGAATAGTGTTGCAATGTTGAAAATAGTCAAAATGTCGAAAATACAACTAAGAGTTTTTAATTTGCTTTTCAGAATAAAGTTCACATGTCAAGAATAAATTTGAAATTTTTAGAATAAAGTTGAAATATTGAAAATAAAATCTAAAAGTCAAGAATAATTAAATACTTGCAGTATTTATGCAATACATTTGAAATTTGAATTTGAAATGTGAAGAATAAAACTGAAATGTCAAGAACATGTATGTATACACACACACACACACACACACACACAACATTTTGACTTTCTTTTCGAAATGCAAAACTACTCTTCCGAATTCCTAGTAATGTTTTTCAACATTCATTTTCTATTTTCTCTTTTTTTTCTCTGTCCAGGTCCCTGCCAAACAGGTTACTGCAGAATGTTTTTCACACTGAACATGAACCAGATATGTATGAAATATAAGCAGCTGCTAGTAAATTACTTTTATTCCTGTGACATGAAATATCAGAAACTATAAATGTGAAATCTAACACATCTGGGCGCTTTAATCATTTTCTGTCAGACTTTTTGTGTAGCGGGACATGTGCTCGGGATAATTCCAGTGCACGGTGACTCATTTACTGTACGCTGTGTTTTAAAGGAGGCAGCCAGGCAAGAGAGGAAGCCCTGCAGCAAAGTTTCATCTCATTAATCACCAGCACCACTCAGGAGGCACTGAGAGGACGAGTTCTTACCACCAGGAATGTCGTTAAAACACTAACTTGTATTCAAATTCTTCTTTCTGTTATTTACCAAACAGGTGTTGTGTTAAGGAATTCTCAAGATCAGTGTTTTTTTTCCAGGATCTCGCAGCAGATATGAATGAGTCACAAATGAGAAAGCTCGAGGGGAGCAGAGCTGATCCTGAGTCAGAACAGACCACAGAAGCAGACAGACGGTGTGGAAATGAAAAGACTCCAGAGCCACGAGAAGTGTACACATCAGAGAAGCAAACACACAAAGGTGTTCCTCTGCTCCATTCATGTTCCCCTTATGAACCTCAGCTCTTTGAAGAGTGGGAAATATGATAAATAAAACTCATGTCCCTGTAAAAGTATGGTGGCCCAGAGGGGACAACAAAACTGAATTTAATGAAACACAGCCAGCAATGAGAGAAAGAATTACTCACCAGTGTCATTTATCATGCTGCATTAACATTAGTACTGCAAATATGGACAATAGCAGTTGACACGTTGCCTTCAAAATAAAAGACTAAAACCAATTTTTATATAAGTTGATTTACATTTATTAAAAAAGTTGCATCTGCACACCAAACCAAAAACTGATTAGCCAACATTTGGATGTAATCAAACATCTTTGTGTCTTTGAGATTGTATGAATCCTCACAGGTGCAATGAGGGGGTAAAAAGAAGGCAGATGCTATTTGCACCCAGGTGTCCATAGCCAGCTACGCCATTTGCATCCAGATTGTAAATAGTGAGTATATAGCCTAGCATGGCACAGATAAATAGGTAAATATATAAATAGATAAAAAGGTGTCAGTGGCCAACAATGCTTTTTGCAGCCAATGTGACCACTTACTCCTGGGAGTATATAGCCACGCATGGCAGAGGCATATACCTTAATGTCAGTAGCCAACAATGCTATTTGCACCCAGGGTAAAATAACCAATGTGGCTATTTACACCCAGTAGTATATTGCCTAGCATGGCAGAGAGAAGAAACCAGGTGTTAGTGAGCAACAATACTATTTGCACCCCCAGTGGAATGGCAATATGGCTATTTGCACACAGAAGTATAGCCTAGCATGGCAGAGACAAGCAGCCAGGAGCCAGTAGCTAACAATGTTATTTGCATCCAGAGGGAATAGCTAATGTGGCTATTTACACCCAGGAGTATTATGTCTAGGTTGGCAGGGAAAAGTAACTAGGTGTCAGTCACCAACAGTGCTATTTGCACCTGGGTTAAAATAGCCAATGTGGTTATTTGCACCTGGGAGTATAGAGACAAATACCCAGATGTCAGTAGCCAACAACGTGATTTACATCTGAGGTGGAACAGCCAATGTGACTATTTACCCTTAGGAGTATAGAGACAAATATTCACATGTCAGTAACCAACAATGCTATTTGCACCTGTGCTGTAAATAGCCAAGGAGAGAGTACTGTTTTAAACCCATTCATCCACCACAACTGCTTCTCTAGAGAGACTTTGTCATTCTTAATAGCTAAACTGAAGGGCCAAGTGTAAATAGCAAAATAGCTGCCATGTGACTATTCTCACACAGCTATAAATAGTCACTATGTAAAAAAGAATTTGTGTTCACAAATGGCTAATGCCTTGGATTAATAGCATACGTTTGCAATACTTAATTTGAGCACTCTAATCAATACGGTTTGCACATGAATTCATGTAAAATTAATTATTAAACTAAATAATGGTATTAACAATCTGATATATGTTTAAGGAAAGTCTGAAGTGGAGCCAGGTAAATAAATTGGGAATGCAGTGTTGCACTTTTTGCTCCTCTACATTTACTTTACAGTTAGCACAAAGTAGCAATTTAACAGCACTGATTACTACTGTTGATCATAAAGAACGAAACCAAAAAACATTTACCCCTGACAGCTGCTCGGCTCTGCAGGAGTGAAACATTGTCTATTTAAATGAATGTGAGTCCCTCTACTAAATTTCACAGCACAGCGAAATGAACTCAAATCAGTGGCTGTCTGAAAAATAGGAAGTCAATGTAAAAACTTTGAGATGTGAAGATGAAAGGCTGAGAGCCCACACAGTGTATACTGCTCTAGCGCCTTCATTAGACCATTAAACAACGTTTGGATCCAACTGGGGATCTCGACAGGTCTTCATCTGGCCCTGTTTGATCTGACAAAGACCCTCTTGTGGATTGAAACATTGTTTGATGGTCTAATAAATGTGCTGCTGGAGGATTATACAGCGTGTGGGCTTCCATCTTTTGATCACAGTGGAAAAAGATTTATGTCTGTTGTGCTTCAGAAACTGCTCAGCAGTCATGTAAAATATACACAGTTTTTTGTTAATGGGAGAAATATGCAAAACCACAGGTATGGTTGTATAAATATACTGTATATGAATATCAAGTAGGTTCCTGAAGCTGCCATGAACAGCAGCTCTGTGGAGCAGAGTGCATTTATGTTGAGAAATAAACCTCACAAAAATATTCACAGGACCCTGTCTGTTTACACTTGAAAGATGTTTTCATAAAGTCTCTCACTGTGCATTGAAATTCAGTTTTTATTTTGAGTCGGTAACATCAGATGAGAACTCTTCTTCTTGTGAATATTCATTTAGGTTTGTTTGAGAGAGTTTGTTTACATGTCAGCTTCTACCTTCATCTTCCATCACACATCTCACCCACAGAGAAAGTGTTTTTTGAAACATTATACTACTATTCTATGCCATAAAATAGTCAACAAACTAAGGCTATAGACAACTCTCAATCAAATATTGTGTTAACTAAAACAAATAATGTTAAATTTTATGAGGTACCACGAGTTGTAAGCTTTAATTTTGTAAATGACAAAACAAATAACTGTGAAAATGTATCTCCTTGTTCTTAACATAGTCACAACCATGGCTCCTCTCTGATATACAGCAAATCATAATGAGACATGGGCAAACACAGGTCCCCGACCGGTTGAGGTACCTACACCCGAACAAGGTAACACACCAACAACTATGTAACTGGTTTTGGTGAAATTAGATCATGAATTATGGAGAAAGTATTTTATGCTTTTCTCTCAGATGTCCTCCGGCTGCTCTGCCTCAACTCTTGGTGGTTTCCTGATGGTCAGGAAGTTTTACTTGGTGTTAAAGTAACTGTTAACTGTAGCTGCTATTAGCTCTAGTAACCTTGCAGCTAGCTGTTTATCGGTTTTATCACATATGTAATCATAATAATGTTTCCCAGCTAACATTAACCTCCAAGTGCCAAGTGGCTTGACGTATACAATTATGTTACCCACCATCAACAAAGATTAGTTAGAAATGTTCTACAGGGATAAGGCAGCCCAATTTGTGACCTTGACATTGCTTGTCAATTGGGATGAAGTACATTAACTTTATGCGTCAACTAGAAACAAAGCATGTTAACATTCAGGCTGATTTACACCCTCTTCACATTCGAAAATAGGCACATCTGTTTCTCAACAACGTAACCGTTGATGTCCACATACTTCCATGTGTGCAGCTGCTCAGACTCAAAAGTTAACCGCCGTTACACACAACTGGAATGAAATACAATAATACTATGTTCCAGCTTGAATGCAATATATTCATTCATGCTTCCTTTCCTTATGAAAAATCCCACACTGCCCACATACTTCATGCGTCCTGTACGTTGGCATGGATGTAAAGCAATATGTCCAATAGAGGGCGCTGCTCAGGGTCAAAAGGTATCCCAAAGAAGATGAAGAGTCAAAAGTTTCTGACAACAGCAAACATGTGTTGATGCTTCTACCTTCATGTGATGTGATGAACCTTCAAGGAAAAGTTGAGGCAACGTTATAGATGATGGTGGTCTGTGTGGCCATTAAACACATCACAGCTGGAATATGTGAATGTCTTCGTTGTGTCCTGTTGTCAAGTCTTGACTGAACCACTGGCTACACTGTGATTTAGTTACTTCATACTTGGCCTTCACATTCCTGCTGCCTGTCATTCAAACATATTTTTAATTCTTGTTAGAAGTCCTCAATTTGGACTGCAGCTTGGTCCTTTAATCCTCTTCCTGTCTCTCCATCGCCTGTGTTTACACTAGGTCATCCTCCGCTGTCACTGAGTATCAGCTGGTGACGAGACAGAGTGTCTCTGTCAAGTCTTTCTTCAATGCCAGGCTCCATTTGGCAGTGCAGGAATGTAGGACAGCCAAATTACACAAGTCATTTAACGCTGCAGTCAAAGGAGATGAAAGAGAAAAAAGGAGAATATGTCCACACCTGTCTTCGAGACACGGCAGACTGAGATGGAGGTAAAATCCCTGCTGAAAGAAGAGAAACACACCCATTCATCCATATATTCAGTATATGTTGAAGGTTGCAAACAAAGAGCTCTGATTACTTTTAATTTGACACTATGCTCTTCTCATAGTATCCATTATTAATGAGTCCTAATGGCCCACAGCAGCACTGAACCTTGTATTGATTAGGTTTTTCTTACTTCTAATCTAATCATAGAATGCTTCCAGAAGGCTGGGGAGGGGGGGTCTCTTTTCTTCTTTTGTCACTTCCATATCTTCTTCCATACTTGGTGCAGAGGTATCCAACTGGAAAACTTGACAAACACTAACTGAAGATGTCAATCTGTATCAAGCTTACACTGAAGTTGCTGCTGCCGCTCTGAATGCTTTGTTTAGCTGAGAGTGATCGCAACAAAATGCACTGCAAAACCAATCCAAAGTCTTCAGGGTGGTCCTTCATACTGGGGCGGTGACATGACGAAGTTGTGTACCTTCTACTGAAGAGAGAGGCAGGGGTGATGCATCCAGCAAGGCATATCCTAGAAAAAATGCAGGGGTGTAACCTTGTTTTCAGCTGTTCTCACCAGTGTTCAAGCAAATATTTTGCACTTCGGAAACCCCAGATCATGCATCATGGTTTGTATTACGATATTAGGCTAGAATGTCACAGTGGATGGAGACCCCTGTGCACCGCCGAAAGCACCAACAATGGGCACAAGAGCAGAACTGGACCACGGAGCAATGGAAGAAGGTGGCCTGGTCTGATGAATCACATTTTCTTTTATATCACATGGATGGTTGGGTGTGTGTGCGTTGCTTACCTAGGGAACACATGGCACCAGGATGCACTATGGGAAGAAGGCAAGCCGGCAGAGACAGTGTGATGCTTTGGACAATGTTCTGCTGGGAAACCTTGGGTCCTGCCATCCATGTGGATGTTACTTTGACACGTACCACCTACCTAAGCATTGTTGCAGACCATGTACACCCTTTCATGGAAACGGTATTCCCTGATGGCTGTGGCCTCTTTCAGCAGGATAATGCACCGTGCCACAAAGCAAAAATGGTTCAGGAATGGTTTGAGGAGCGCAACAATGAGTTTGAGGTGTTGACTTGGCCTCCAAATTCCTCAGATCTCAATCCAATCGAGCATCTGTGGGATGTGCTGGACAAACAAGTCTGATCCATGGAGGCCCCACCTCACAACTTACAGGACTTAAAGGATCTGCTGCTAACATCTTGGTGCCAGATACCACAGCACACCTTCAGGGGTCTAGTGGAGTCCATGCCTCGACGGGTCAGGGCTGTATTGGCAGAAAAAAGGGGACCAACACAATATTAGGCACGTGGTCATAATGTTATACTTGATTGGAGTAAGATAGCAGATGATGCAAAATGTTTCATGTTATAACGTGGTAATTTATTACCGACATAAAACATTTCACATTACAATGTGATACTTTTATAACTTTTATTGTTAGAATGTTATGCTGTTTTAAGTTAGCACATTATAACACAAAATGTTTGATGCTATAACAAGATAAACAGCAGAGATAAACAGGAAAAATTCTTGTCCAGAGTTGTGTTAATTTTTTACCAAGATCTTGAATTGATGATGGGAGAGTTGGACCGCTGTGTAAAGTCTCCAGCACATCCCAAAGATTCTCTGTGGGGTTCAGGTCTGGACTCTGGTAAACAAGACATGTGTGCAAATGATGTCTCATGCTCCCTGGACCAATCTTTCACTATTTGCCTCATGGCATTGTCATTTTTTGGGCACATAACATTGCTGAACCTCGACCTGAGCAACTGAAGCAAACCCAGATCATAATACCAATGCCGTCCCAAAATAATAACTAACTTAATAATAGTTAAAAGTAGTGTGAGCAGAAACATAAATAAAAAGAGACTGAACCACCGAAGTAATGAAGTCAGAATGTGCCATACTAACAGTTCACCAAACAATTAAGTTCGAGAGACCTACTTAAATAAAATTAAAAGTAATAAAAAGTCCTACAACCAAACTGAAATTAGATCTGCATACCCAAAGAGAAATTATTGGTCCAACAACTAAACAGAAAATACCATGAATGAGGTCCACAAACTTGATTTTCCTTTTTCTTTGTGTGTGTGAATGTGTGGAAAATAATAAAAGATCACAGGGATCAAACTGAAATAAAAGGTCATAAGACCAAACAGAAATTAAGGTCAATAAGAGACCGACTTAAATAAATGGAAAGTAATAAAGGTCTGACAACCAAACAACCAAATGAAGGTCAAAAGACTAGTGAAGTAGTAGTGATCCAAGATAATAATGAAAACAATTATCGGGGATGAGTTTATCAATTTGCTGATTGGTGCAGGTCCAGTTTCCTCATATGACACTAAGAAAACTTGGCTCAGGACTGATATCGACCCCCACTAGGAAATGAGTATTGATGAGTAGGGCAATGAAATGGTAGATGATTACAAACATTTAGGAATAAAATTAGATTCTAAACTGTCGTGGAATTCAAACACAGATGCTATATATTAAGACAGGCTATATTTCATGCATAAAGTCAGACAGTTTGAAGTGGACAAACGTGATGGTCCTCTTCTACCATTCTTCGAACAGCATTGTAACTTTCTGTCCTGTGGCTTAGATAGTAAATAACTAGGTAAGAATACTGGGCAACAACAAAATTGCATGACATTGATCTGTGACTCCTGCGTGGTGAGGAAATAGCAGGCGATTATTAAAGAGGAAGCACATCCCCTATTTAGTGCATATGAACTGCTACCACCCAGCAGACGGTATAGGGTGCTGTCCCCCTGAACCAGTCAGGCTTGAAGATCATTTGTACAGACTATAATTGTACTACTGAACAAACTGTGAAACAAGCAGATAACCAAACTCAGTGTGTGTGGATGCTGCTCCGTATAATATGTAGAGCACTTAGTTGACAGATGGTGTATAAGTGTATAGTGATGTCATGTCATCTGGTGGGGTCGATCTTGTTGGTTTTGTTGAAGTTGTTGTTTGCTGTATGAGTGATGTTGTACAAGCTGTTGTTTGTCACATTAGTTATGTCTGTTGTTGGCAGTGCTGGAAAGAGTACTGAAAATTTGCTAAAATAATACTCAATTACATGTAAAAGTACTGGTGTTACAAAGTACAAAGTATTCGTTGCAAACTACTCAGAGTATAAGTTATATGACATCATATGTTAAACCATGATGTCACTGTCAAATCTAAAAACAAGGCTTGCAAGTTCTGTGTATATATTCATTCTAACACCTTGAGATGATCTTTAAGTTTTACATTTAGGTCATTTTCCCCACTATTAGGAAATTTACAGCAAAAATCCCTATTCCTTGTAGAAGGGAAGCCCGTTGGGTGGTGTGCTATTATAAAATTTACAACAATGCATTACTTGCCAGACAGGTGGACTGTAAAAATGAAAAACTCTCAGGTTGAACTACAAACTGTATGCAGCCTGAACTGGACCGTGGGAGGAAGCTGTTTGCAAAACAGCAGACAGATGCAAACATTTGCGTGAGGAGAGGTGTTACCAACTCGAACTGTGTCGGTTCTCTTGCTTTGAATGAATCTGAATCTGAATGAATGAAGCTCTGAAGACCGCTGGTGAGCTGCGACGACCAGCGATGTCCAGAGGGCTGAGGCTGAAGCGGCACTGGCGTGAACTTGGTAGTCCTGTGGGTAGACCTCGACACAGAGACAGATGCAACATGAGGCCTGGTGCGCTGATGACATGACGGGGGCTGAAGTATTTTCCGAGGACTGAATGTTTGCATGGAGCTGGCTGGAGGCTGGCATGTGCGCACTCAGACCTGGATCCAGCAGCTGAAAAGAAAAAAGGTGGCGCACTGATTCCAGCTAAGACTCGGGTGATGGGGAATTGTGGTGCATTGTCGTACTGCAGTGGACCAGGATAGGCCATTCCAAAGAGCTCGGCACTAGCCGAGTTATGGTGAGGAGCCAGGAGGACGCTGGAGACATCAACCCGGAAGCTGTCCATGGATTGGAGTATGAATCTCAGACTGGATGACTTGGATTCCACTGGGGTAAGTGGAAACGTGCAGCAGGCCCAGAACTGGGCCTGCTGCACGTCGGAGATGACTGATTTTGACCTGAAGACTGAACATTTAGCTTCACACTGATAAACAAATAAGCAAAACGCCAGAAAGGTGTACAGTGTAGCTTAATGTGGCTACAAACTAAATAAAAATGACTATTTGAGGCAGAGCTTCCACAACAACATGACACGGGGGTTTCTTCTCTGGTTGAGGAAATAGGCATTAACTTGTTACAACGCCATTCGCAACAATTCCAGAGATGACAGCAGAAAGCCGCAGAGAGAACAGATTTAAAGTTCTGGCACAACGATGATTGACTGATGGAGACTGTGGCTAAATCTGGTTGGCTAACTTAATGAGTGAACACCCATGGATAGCTGATTGAAATAAGTGGGTAAAGAGAGAGGGAGAGAAAGACAGTTAGACTGAATGAGGCATGAGGTCTTCCTGATTGAGCTTACACTGAGCTTCATGACCTTTTTCCATTGTTCCACAGTCCAATCTTTATGCCCCCCAGCAAATTGAAGCCTTTTTTTCTGATTATCATCACTGATAAGTGGTTTTCTTGAGGCTACAAAGCTCTTTAGTCCCAATCCCTTGAGTTCACTTCACATTGTGTGTGTGGAAATGCTCATACTTTTCTTATTAAACATAGCAATGAGTTCCTACTGTTGAATTTTTTCTGATTTGTTTCACCAAACATTTAAATGATCTCTGATCACAATCATTCAAGATGTTTTTCTGACCACATTTCTTCCTTGAAGATGATGGTTCTCCTCTATCCTTCCAGGTTTTAATAATGTGTTGGACAGTTCTTAACCTAGTTTTAGTAGTTTCATCAGTCTCCTTAGTTGTTTTCTTTGCTTGATACAGGACAATAATTTGACTCTTCTGAAACAGAGGAACATCTTTTCCTCGACCACAGGATTTGTCTTCTGACATGGTTGTTCAAGAAATGAAAAGCTGCTCACTGCATCAGTTAGAGTTCAATAACTTGTTACCAGCTGAAACATATTAATCACTGCAGTCATTATACAATGGAAGGATCTGAACTATTTGATTGGTTAAATCCAGGTGGTGATTTTTTGGGCCAGGCAGTGAATATCTTCAGCTGGCATAAAAGCCCAAAAAATATATACCATAAAAAAAAAGATTCTGAAAAAGCAAAAATGTATTTTGCTTTGTTCTTATTTTTTCTTGCTTCCATATAAATACATATTTTTTAGTTTTGACAACTCTGGTATTAATCTACAATGTAGAATAATAATAATAATGCTTAACATTAAAACAAACGATATTGAATGAGAGGCTGTGTCTATCATAACATGCTAATATTATGCTATAACAGTGTAAGTTGAATATGTGTGAAATGTTTCATGTCAAACAGTATATTTTTATAACCAAAAACATTTCTTGTTCTAATGTGGTTTGTATTTGCCAATCTTGAAATAACATGAAAACAATTTGTTACAACTATAAACTTTTCATGTTTTAATGTGATATTGATCCATTTTTCTTTTTCTATAAAATACGCTGTTTTAAGACAGTTACAAAATTCAAATATGAGAAACATCATGGTAAACTTGTTGAATAAGATAGTCTTATAATTGTGTTTACATTACTAAAATAAAATCAATTTGTAATGGTGGATATTTAATTATATGAAAAGCCATTTAACTAACTGAGCTCAACACTTGACAGCACTGTGTGAAAGGAAGTTTAGACTCTGGAACAAATCCAGGCAAGTGTCCTTTAAATGTGAAGTCTGCATGCACACGTCGAGCACTTGGATCTCGTGATTTGCACATCTCTCCATACCATGCTGATTTGCTCACTGATAACAGTCTGACAATATTTCCATTCAGTTTGTGGCTCAGTGTTGCCCTGACAAGATGTTCATTTACATGGATCAGTGGAGTTGCTATGGTTATTGCTGATGAGTCACTCGGCGTATTCTGAATACGGCACAATGAGATGATACTGAAAATAGAAGAGTGGGGATGGTTGTGTAGGTGTTGATAGAAACAAGGCAGATTTGTTTGTACGTGCACCGTTTGATTAAGTGTGTGAGTCGAGCCAAAACCAATGCTGCTTAAAAAGTGACATATAGAAAGTACACATGAAAAATAATTAAGTGTCCTGTGATTTATTACTGAAGAGGAGATAATGGATAATAAACTGAAAGATTAACTGTTACAGTCAACATAAACTACATTTCATGTCACTCATCTTTGCATCTTTGTCTGGGAGGAGACAACAGCGTCCTTGATGGATGTGACCTTTAAAACTTGAGGATGTAAAGGGGTTGGGATTTGTTGATTAGGTTAACTACAGTCATTTCTGACCTGTTTTCAACCTTATTTTCCCATCTTATTGTGTCTAAAGGACTAAAGGGGACAACAATTTTTGAAACTACTTAGGAGCTGCCTCTGCTGCCCACTACAAGTGCTTGTTTTGCTACTGACTGGCTCAGATTGTTAATCTGACCTTCTGAAAAGGATCCCTACAGAGAGAGAGAGAGCTTTTCGTTAAAGAGTAACCAGAAACAGCTGTCTTATTGTTCTCGCCAAGCTAACCAAACTCCAAACCAAACTTTTCGTAATACACACTTTATTCAAACTCGACAAACAAAATAAAACTCTGTCTTGGTTACTCTTTCCGCTGCTCCAAAAAATCCCAACTCTGGTTTGGATGAAATAAACCCTTAATTCACTGAGGTAGAATAATATTCTGGCTTGACACATTTTCTCTCCACTGCTTCTCCCACTGGCTTTGTCTCAAACAAAAAGGATCTTACTCCTTAACAAAAAGCTTTCTCTCTGAAGGGATCCTTTCCATAATGTTGTCAGACTTACAATAACAATCTGAGCCTATCAGTGGTTAAAAAAAAAAAGCACTTTTAATGGATGTACTTTGATGACAAGAACTGTTGTCCCCCATTAGTCACCTAGACACAAAACATTGGAAAATAGTGTCCAGGTTGAAAATTACTAAAGTTAACCTTTAACATCTGTGGAAGCACTTCGATGTTAGCAGGGACCTTGCTCTTCTTCCTGTCTCATCCTCTTCCTGAGCTGCTCACCGATATCCACCAGAGGATTCATTTTGGCAGATAGCGTCTTTACTGCATCACTAAACCGGCTCATCTCCGTTTCCCTGCAATAAAGGCAAAAACGCAGACACGTTCGGATTTTTAAAGGAGGGAGTGATTTCACTGTTGCATGTGGAGGATATGGACAAGAAGAATTTGAAAGGCTGCTTACAGGAGTTTACGTTTCTGTGACTGTTTCATCTGACTGAAATCTGTCGGCTCTGGTCTCTTCACCGGCCTGCGGGGAAGACACAGGACAAAGACAGAGACAGTTTTACATGCACCACCACAAAATCATGATAGCATGTTCCAATTCATCCAACATATCTGGCCTGCATCAAATACATAACACTGTAATATGCTATCTTAGCTGACTGTTGAGTTTCGATTTTCATTCCCAAACACTGGGTCGGGACCCACAGGTGTGTCAAAGGAGATTTTATTTGGGTCATTAAATAAATAAAAAGACAATGGAAGAAATTTAGTGGTATCTTAATTATATTCTGATAATTCAGTAGTCTAAAATGTTCTATATCATTTTCCGGATGAGAGGAAATAAAAACAATGAGCCTCATTCACAAACAAATTTGTGCTTACAGATGGTGACTTTGCCTGGGAACTTATTTTGTGCCCAAAGTAAGAACATTTCTATGCACGTTAGTAAATGAGGCCCCATGAGATGTCCTGTTAACTCAGCCTAAATGCATTTATGTATCATTTATAAAGTATTTAATGTGTGTGTATATGTGCAATAACATGCATCAAGATTAGAGCTGCAAATAATTTACTGCCCATCAATCTGTCCATTATATTCACAAATGATCGATCAGTTGGTGATGAAAAACAGTGAAAAGTCGATCTGACACTAATTTTCCCACTAATTGATTAGTTCTTTGGTCCATAAAATGTCAGAAAATATTGATCAATGTTTCTCATTTTGTTCACAACTCAAAGATACTCAGTTTACTGTCAGAGAGGAGAAAAGAAACCAGAAAATATTCACATTTAAGAAACTGAAATAAGAGAATTTCAACGTTTGAGCGAGTGCATTTTTCACCATCATTCCCATCCAGCTGTTGAGTTAGCAATAGTAAAGATACAATATCTGGTTAGATGGTAACCTGCATTATAAATAAAGAAAACAAAATCATCATCATCATGCATTAATTTGACCCGGCCAGTTGTGAGAGGTTTCCACTGGACTTTAAACATATGCTTAAGGGCATTTCAGTACAATTTTCCTGCTTACTAATAATTGGCCCTGAAAAAAACAAACAAACAAAAAAAAAAAACGCATCAGTCAACCCCTAATGTCAACAGAGCTTATTTATTTATGCTTATCTCCTCAAGAATTATAGAATTTAGTATATGGATATGAAAATTTGCAGATTTTTAATTTTGTTTGGATTTACAAAAAAAAGCAAAAATGATGAACCAGTAATGTCTTGTATTGAAGGTAGTTTGGTGTTAGGGCTGCACAGTTTGGTAAAAAAAAAAAGTCCTATTGTGTTTATTTTGACTGAAATCATGATTGGAATATGTGATACAATTGGTGGAAATGATCAGTTTTGCATTACAATTGTCATGTTCACTGAAAATAAAACAAAATAAAATCATAATTGTATCAAACAAATATGTTTTCTTTGCTCTGGAGAACAAGATTTTTAGGCCAGGTCATCTCTGCGATTGCAATTGCAATGAATTGTGCAGCACTTTTTGGTGTCACATACAGAACCAGAGCCCAGAGCTGTTGTGATATAATGGCTGGTGCTGCAGCCACAGCACTGCTGTCCACTCAACTCATCTGTTACTAGCGCAGAGCAGGATCTGATGAAAATGAGCCCTCTACTCTGAGCTGTGGAACTTTTACGATCACATTTACGACCACAAGAAAAACTACTCCATCACATAAAAGATGCAGTGCAAGAGGAGGCAGGCAGAGCTCCACAGAGAAGACAGATCATTGAAAAACTTGGTATCAGACAGGATTTATGCATCCTGCAGTGACTGCTTTTATTTGGCTTTTGCATCAAATAATCAGGATTGTATTTGATGGATTCTCTGTTCCGCTTTCATTCACACGATGTCCTGCTTCTTTATCGTGTCATTATTCACACTCACCAACCCTTTTACACTCACCTGCCTCCCTCTTTTCACTGACAGTAACTCCTCACCTACTCTGATACACTGGACCTGTCCACACCGGTTTCAGCTGCAGCACAACCCTCTCTGACTTGCTTCATTACCCAGAGTCCTGTTCAGTCAGTGATAGTGAGGCTAATCTGTCTTCCTGAAGAGGATCTGAAATGTTTCTTTCTGACGGGAGACAAAAGTTTGGACATGAGCCATACAACTGTCTGACCACTCTCCATCACCAGGTATGACAGAGCATTGGAGGCACTCCGAGGAAAACTACATTGAAATTTTATAAGAATTAAGCTGTAAAATAGAGAAAACAGTCATTGTTGTTGTTATTATGAAACTTTTTCTGTTTCTATAATATATTTTTCATAATTCTGACCTTATCATGCAATACTGTGACTTGCCTAAAGAAGCATGTGAGAAAAGAAACTGTTCTGTCCTGTGTTCATTACTTAAAGTTATGATGTGCATTATTTCTGCATTACAATGTCAAAAAAAAACTAGACCTATCTGTCAATTCTTCAAGGTTACTTCTGGGGAAATCTACAAATGTAACAAAACGCAACATCAATGAAAACTGAAAATATTGTGGGCTTGCTTATAGCCCCCAGCTCAGCCGCCATGTGTTGGAGTTTTTCCGCGGTGAACGAGAGGGTCGTCGGCCTGCACCTTTGGGTCGGGGATAGGTGCCTCACTGTCGTTTCGGCCTATGGGCTGAACGGCAGTGCAGAGTACCCGGCTTTCTTAGAGACCTTGGGAAGGGTGCTGGAAAGTGCTCTGACTGGGGACTCTGTCGTTCTGCTGGAGGACTTCAACGCCCACGTGGGTGGCAACAGTGTTACCTGGAGGGGGGTGATTGGGAGGAACGCCCCCCCCGAACTGAACCTGAGTGGTGTTCTGTTATTGGACTTGTGCTAGTCATGGTTTGTCCATAACGAACACCACAGGGACACCCTAGGTCGGAGGTCAATGATCGACTTTGTAGTCGTGTCAACTGACCTTCGGCCATATGTCTTGGACACTCGGGTGAAGAGAGGGGCTGAGCTGTCAACTGATCACTACCTGGTGGTGAGGTGGATCTGCTGGCAGAGGAGGAAGCTGGACAGACTTGGCACGCCCAAACGTATTGTGAGGGTCTGTTGGGAACATCTGGAGGAACCCTCTGTCAGAGGGCTCTTCAACTCTCACCTCCGGGAGAGCTTTGACCAGATCCCGAAGGAGGCCAGAGACATTGAGTCCGAATGGACTATGTTCTCCACCTCCATTGTTGATGTGGCCATTCAGAGCTGTGGCCGTAAGGTCTCTGGTGCCTGTTGCGGCGGCAATCACCGAACCCGGTGGTGGACAACAGAGGTAAGGGATGCCGTCAGGCTGAAGAAGGAGTCTTATCGAGCTTTGTTGGCTCATGGGACTCCTGAGGCAGCCAACGGGTACCGGCAGGCCAAGTGCGCTGCGGCCCAGGCAGTTGCAGAAGCAAAAACTCGGGTATGGGAGTTCGGGGGGGCCATGGAGGAGGACTACTGGTTGACCTTGAGGAGATTGTGGCAAACCGTCCGGAGCCTCAGAAGGGGGAAGCAGTACCCTGCCAACACTGTTTACAGTGGTGGTGGGGAGCTGTTGACTTCAACTGGGGATATTGTCAGACAGTGGAAGGAATACTTCAAGGATCTCCTCAATCCCACTGACATACCTTCCGTAGAGGAAGCTGAAGCTGGGGACCCAGAGGTTGACTCATTCATCACCCAAGCTGAAGTCACTGAGGTAGTTCGGAAGCTCCTCAGTGGCAAGGCACCGTGGGTGGATGAGATCCACCCTGAGTACCTCAAGTATCCGGATGTTGTAGGGCTGTCTTGGTTGACACGCCTCTGCAACGTCACATGGCAGTTGGGGACAGTGCCTCTGGACTGGCAGACTGGGGTGGTGGTTCCTCTATTTAAGAAGGGGACTGGAGGGTGTGTCCAACTATAGGGGGATCACACTCCTCAGCCTCCCTGGTAAAGTCTATTCCAGGGTACTGGAGAGGAGAATTCGGCCGATAGTCGAACCTTGGATCCAGGAGGAACAATGTGGTTTTTGTCCTGGTCGTGGAACACTGGACCAGCTCTATACCCTCTGCAGGGTGTTTGAGGGTTCATGGGAGTTTGCCCAACCAGTCCACATGTGTTTTGTGGACTTGGAGAAGGCATTCGACCATGTCCCTCGTGGCATTCTGTGGGAGGTGCTTCGGGAGTATGGAGTTCGGGGCCCTCTGCCAAGGGCCGTATGGTCTCTGTATGACCGGAGCAGGAGCTTTGTTCGCATTGCCGGCAGTAAGTCAGACCTGTTTCCGGTGCATGCTGGACTCTGGCAGGGCTGCCCTTTGTCACCAGTTCTGTTCATTATTTTTATGGACAGAATTTCTCGGCGCTGCCAGGGGCCGGAGGGAGTCCGGTTCGGGGACCACAGGATTTCATCTCTGCTTTTTGCAGATGATGTTGTCCTGTTGGCTCCTTCGAACCAGGACCTTCAGCATGTACTGGGGTGGTTTGCAGCCAAGTGCGAAGCGGCTGGGATGAGAATCAGCACCTCCAAGTCTGAGGCCATGGTTCTCGACAAGAAAAAGGTGGCTTGCTCCCTACAGGTCGGAGGAGAGTTCCTGCCTCAAGTGGAGGAGTTCAAGTATTTTGGGGTCTTGTTTACGAGTGAGGGGAGGATGGAGCGTGAGATTGACAGACGGATCGGTGCATGTTAGACAACAATTTATAAGTTACCAACTAACGGAAAACGGTAAAATTATCCAGTACTGTATCTCTGAACCATCTCTTTAATCAGATCTCACACATTGAGGCTATTTTATGTGATCTCCTTTAGGTAACTAGTGTAATATTTTTTCACTTCCATTCACAGAGCTTCCCCTCCCTCAAACTGTTTGGTGCCTCTAAGGAGAGACCCACATCTCACTTTGAAAATCTCTGGACTGGATTATTAAATGTTGCTATCCTCACTAACTGTCACCAGAAATATTAGTTGTCTAAAATAATAATTAATATTTGATTAACTTGCAACGCGGATCAACTGCTGCATCTAAAATGTAACACTCCCATCTTCGTAACATCTTTTAAAACCAGTGTGTTTCAGCAGTATTTTGATCAAGAAAATGAAATAAGGTTGCATCCAGG
Organism: Lutjanus erythropterus; assembly: GCF_056507025.1. NCBI lineage: Eukaryota > Metazoa > Chordata > Actinopteri > Lutjaniformes > Lutjanidae > Lutjanus > Lutjanus erythropterus. The sequence goes on along the minus strand of NC_139340.1, from coordinate 1,150,000 downwards.
CTGTGTTAAATGGCTTTTAAATATATGCAACATTTTTTCGACCAATGAGTAACTATATTGATTAAATTGTGCTCAATTTAGTCTGTTGTCTTTGTGTTGTGTGTATTTATACCAGCTGCAGTGCACTGTGGCTGTAGCAGACTTGCTACATGCAGCAAATATAGAATAAAGTTCTAGTTTTGCTATGTGGTGCAAGCTTGCTGCAGCACACAAAATAGTGTTTAAACATACAGAAAATTGCTTTAAAATTATGTCCTTCATATTATCTGATATCTTAATTTTTACCTGACTAAAAAATAAACATGAACATGAACATTTCCTGTCTTATTTTGGGGAGGTACTGGTTGACTTTGGAACTATATAACTGTTGTACACTCAGATTGTCCCCTGTTCGCATGGCTTAGCAACCACTCACAAACACCCTAGCAACCAGATGCTAAGGTATTTTAACTCAACATCCCGTAGTTGACATGCAAAATGACATGCAGATTGACCTGCTGTATATGTATCACAGCATGCAGTGTAAAATAGTCTTTAAAAAGTTGGTCCAAAGCAGACATTTACGTGTCAACACACTGCAGAGGAACAAGCCAGGATGTTTTTTTGAATTTGAAGGATGCACAATGAAACACTACAAAAGGTCTAAAATGTATGATAAAAAACTTCTCTATGCAGCTCATCATTCACTTTTATATCCAAATAATATTTGTTGATGAAACGTGACAACGTGCTACTGACAGTGTGACAACAGACAGCAGATGGAGACTCATCAGTCACTCTGCTGATACTCACGCCATCACGGCTGCCATATTCATGTGTTTATCTCTTCTCAAGGTCAACAGAAATGTGATAATCATGGAGCAACACACTTGAAAATCCACAACACCTGAAGCCTGCTGCAGCGGGCACCTTTGCACTTACGATTTGTTTTTCCTGCTCTTGCGGCGAGTGGAGGGGGCTGTGGCAGCAGGGGCGACGAGCTGAGAGAGCTCTGGTAGGGCGTCGGCCAGCGGCCTCATGTCTCCCACCACGGGTGTGGCCTGCCTCCGGGCCTCGGCCGCCTGCCGCTCCTTGGCCTGTTTGATGGAGCTGATCTCTGAGAGAAAAGTGAAGCGAGGGTGAATGTGCGTGAAGGCTCAGGGGGTTCATTTGTTACTCACACACAGAGAAATGTCAGAGTGAAGCATGGAACAGTTTAAAAGTTTAATGACATGAGGAACACATTTTACAGTCTGACGCTGGTGGTTGACACAGGCCTGTTCATGTAAAGCTAATGAAAACAGCCTCTGATCTGGCTGTCAACACAAACACTTTGTTTGTTTCAGTGCCAAATCATAATACAAGTTAGAGTATTTTAAAGAGACTCAACAGCTCTCACCATGAGCAAGCACTAGCCTGACAGTGTCAAAGAAAAACTTCACAGTACTTGTTTAGAAACAACACCAACAAAATAGTGTGACCTCAATGTCCAGTTGAATGTCTTTTCTCTCTTTCCTCCCATTGATTTGTCACTTTTTAAATTACAGTTTCAAAAAAAGTATAAACAAGAACAACAAACAAAAGTCAAACAAAACAAAAGTCCATTTGCTCCTCTTTTTCCAGTGATTCTGAGTTTTTAAATTTTTTTTTCATTAGTTTTTATTTTTATTTACTTTAGTTAAGCTTTGTTTTTGTTTAAAAAGGTGTTGTTGTTTACCTTTTATAATGTAAAATGTTTTGTTTTAGTTTCATTTTTATTGGTTTCAGTGTTTGTTTTGAGATTTTTTCTATAATATTATCATATATTATAATATTTATTTTTTAGTCTTGTACGTACAGAATAGTGTCACAGTTAGTTTTTGTATTTTCCTACAAATCTAGTTTTTATTTTTATTTCAGTAAACTACAGTGTTTTAGTTTGGAAAATGTTTTTTGGGACAGCATGCTTCACATGATGAATCTAGAAGGGTATGTTTTCTTATTTTTGTTACTTTTGTTGCTGAACTCACCACAAACCAGTTAAGTAAATTTAATCGAGTCAAACGAACATTAAGGAAATGAGAATCACTGATTCTGATGAATCTTGATTTGCTTGCACACCCAAATTAAGCATGTGTGCATATGGTGGCTTCATGAACATGGATGATGAGCCTTTTCATAGTCAGACTGAAAGCAAACATAAACCTATTTTTGCTAACAAGGTATGACAGGAACGACAAATCAGTGTCAGGAACTTCCAGGCTTTGACTGCATCTCTGGTGAATATTTTGTCCTGTAATAAACACAAGGAAAATATGTCTGGTGCCTCTTCACCTGCACCCTAGTGGTTTACTGGGTATAAAAATCAAAGAAAAGCACTGACTAAAGTGCAAACTATCTAAAATCATGAGCTCGAATCCTTAAATAGTGGCATTAGCCTGTAAAAATCCACATTGGTCAAACTGTGGTGTCCTTTGCTTGTGTCAATGATCTGACAAAAAGCTAATATTTCATTCTAATTTTCTTCTGATTCCTGAAAACTGTCAGTTTGGAGTCGCTCTTGGGTTTCAGCAGGATTGAGTTGCGCGGCCATTAGCACCTAATTATACGCCTAAACAGGATATGTGTTGTGTTACCCAGGAATTGATTGGCTCAGCAGAAGGGTAAGGTTACAGGCTTGATCGTAATTATGGGACATGATGGCGGCAGTGATGATGTTGGTGGTGCTGCGGAGAGGAGTTATAATTACAGACTCAAAGATGGACCCAAAAGAATGAAAACTTTATTTTTTAACAGAACATAATGCAGACTGTGCTTATTTATTAGCTTTATAGGCAGCTTTTTATGTATATTTGATCTGTTTTATTAACTCAGGTTTTATATATACATACATTTTGCTCTATTTGTGTACTTTTATTTATAGTTATTTATAATCCTTAAAAATATAGGTGAAAGTTGACTGTTTCAGTGCCCTGATGTCACTTCAGACAAGTTTACTGTTAAACTGTAAAGCATCCTTACACGTCTTTGTCATAAGTGGTCAACATTTTTGAGGGATAGTTGCAGAAGTGTTTAAAGTTTAACCCTAACCCTAACCCTTTTACAGTTGGACTGTATTAACCAAGAGTTTTTAAAATCAGAGGTCCAAACAGTTTTAATGATCAAATTTGAAATGAAAACACTAACTGTTAGGAATTTAATCACAGCTTACAATGAAACTGATAATTGAGTCATGTCAATTGTGTTTGTTAAGGTTACCCCTGTTCTTTCCATCATTCCTGTGTGTGAACACAATCGGCTCAGTTTTGGGAATCAGTGCTCATTTTCCTCCCTTCAGACATTCACTGCTACAGTGTGAGATAATCCATCAACTCATTATTTAAATATACCTTACTGCTGCTATCATACTGCCAATCACCTGAAACTCATGGGAAGGAAAGAAGGAAAAAGAAAATGTCTCTACTGCCAAAATTTCATCACATTACTGTCTTAACTGGGACAATAAAGTCTGCAATGAACAAAAAGTTGAAAACTAAATCACCAAGAAAAACTCATTTCATATTAACAAGGGAGAATTCACAGATGCCAAGTTGGTAAGATGTTCTTGTCCAGACTATCATTTAATATGTTGCATTAAAGTTGTACAGCCCAGTTTCTTTATGAGAAGAAAGACTAGTATTAATACTGCACTCTTGCAAATAATGGTGCCAAAAGGGTTCTTCTTTTTTGAATAATGGTTTGTGGAAGGTTTTTTGTAAGACTAGAGGTTCCATCAAGAATCCCTTTCATCCAAAGAACCCTTTTTGAAAGAAAGACTTCTTCAATGATTGTTGAAATCCTTTAATTCATTTGTCAAGGGTTCTTTATACTATATAAAAGGGTTCTCAGTAGCACCCACTGGGTGAATTTTAGATAAGACCCTTGGAATCTAAAAGGGTTCTTGGTAGAACCCCTTGGGTGAGCTTTAGATAAAATCCTTGGATACAAACGAGTTCTTGGTAGAAACCCCATCGGTAGGTTCTAGATAAAACCTTTTGAGTATTAAAAAGGTTCTTGGTAGAACCTCCTGAATGGGTTGAGTAAACCCTAATCCTAAACCTAAATCCTTGAAATATAAAAGGGTTCTCAGGAGAACACTCTGGATGGGTTGCACATGAAACCTTTGGAATATAAAAAGGTTTCTAGTGGAACCCCCTGGGTCGGTTCTAAATAAAACCCCTGAGATATAAAAGTTCTTGGTAGAATCCCCTGGATAGATTCTAGATGACATTCTTGGAGCATAAAGGGGTTCTATGTAGAATCCCCTAGGTAGGTTCAAGATGAAACCCTTGAATATAAATGGGTTCTCTACAGAACCCCCTGGGTGGCCTTAGAGAGGGTTCTGAGTGAAACCAGCACACCATAGAAGGGTTCCTCTGTAGAACCTCTCATGGGAGGTTCTGGGTGAAGCCTTTTCGCAGATGTTTCTAGGTAGGATTGGGCATATATATATGCTAATTGCTATCCATATAGTCTGATGATTGCTTTTTTTCATGTTGGGCTCAAGGTAGAACTCTCAGCATGGGTTCCAACTGGAACCTTTGGAAATGGTTCTACCAGTAACCAAAAAGGGTTCTCCCATGCGGACAAGCTGAAAAACCCTTTATGGTTCCAGTAGGCACCTTTATTTCTAATAGTGTAGAGGCCATGGTGATGTGGTGAAGTGTAAATGATGTGTGCTGGTACATTCCTCCTAAAGTGCTGAGTGTTGATCTAAACTCACTGTTGAGCCATCTCTCCCTCCTCTCCTTCATCTTCTCTTTCTTTGACTTGACTTTCTTTTCTTCTGGGCCTGTGAAAACATACACAGACAGACAGACGGACACACACACACAGGGAGAGTTAGGTGACAGCTCACATCAAACCCAGCTTGGCAGGGGGAGAAGCCTGCTAATTAAACATGAAGAGAAGCAAATTCATAAATGTGTTGAAGATACATCAAAGGTGGCGAGGGAAGACTTGGCTGTGAGCTACAGCGAGCCTCCGCCTGAATTTGATGCCTCCAAAAAAGTTGAGACAGCAGAAACAAAAGACTGTGAAAGTTGTGGAACGCTCCAAAAACACCTGTTTGGAACATTTCACGGGGACACAGGTGCAATGGTAACAGGTGACAGCATTATGATTGAGTATTAAAGGGGCGTCCTCCAAAGACTCAGTTGTTCACAAGCATGGATGGGATGAGGTTCACCACTTTGTGAAAAACTGCAAATAGTCCAACAGTTTGAGAAGAGCATTTCTTATTGGCCACACAATCTACAATATCATTAAAAGAGTCAGAGAATCCAGAGAAATCTCTGTACGTAAGGTCAAGGCTGAACACCAACACTGAATGTCTGACCTTTGACCCCTCAGTAGGGCTGGGCGATAAATCGATTTTATCGATTAATTCGAATTTGTACTTAATGTCGATTTGTTTTAATGAAAATCGATTTTCTCATCAACATCCGCCACCAGCGCCTGCCTGCTGGGCTCCCGTAGTTCAGAGAGCGCGGACTGCGCATCCCCCCTCCCCTCCCCCCTCCGCGCTTGATACCTATGCTTGATATACAAACAACATGGCCGCATGCGGTGCAGAGCTCACTCCGAAGAAAGGAAACGTATCCTCAGTTATTTGGAATTGGTTCGGGTTTGTGGCGTCAGACACAGAACAAACAGCACCTCGCTGCAAAGTCTGTTTAAAGGCTGTTGCTACCAAAGGTAGCAGTACTACCAATTTACTGCAGCACCTCAAACAGAGGCATGCTGCCGAGTGGGAGAGGTGTTGCTCCCTACGAAATGAACAAGACCGCGGCAGCCCAAGCACCGCCACCAAAAAACAACCCACCGTCTTGGAAACATTGACAAACTGTATCCCGTATGATAAGAAAGGAGCCCGGTGGAAAGCTGTCACGGATGCAGTCGCGATGTATATTGCAAGAGATATGGTGCCCATATACACCGTGGAAAAGCCGGGGTTTATTCACCTGCTGAAAGTTTTGGATCCCAGGTACGTGCTACCAGGCCGCAAACATTTTTCTGAAGTTGCCTTGCCTCAGCTGTATAACAGTACACGCCAAAGGATCGCTACGGAGCTCGAAGGAGTGTCGTTCTACTCTGCAACAACCGATCTGTGGTCCAGCAGAGTGATGCAGCCCTACCTAAGTTTAACGGTGCACTTCGTAAGCGACAACTGGACTCTGCGAAGCGTCTGCCTCCAAACGGCTTACTTTCCCGATGATCACAAAGGGGAAATAATTGCCCAGGGACTAAAAGACGTTCTGAGCTCGTGGAATCTTGCTGAGGACCGACTCACCTGTATGACCACTGACAGCGGTACCAACATGATCAAAGCTCTGAAAGACAATGAGTGGCCCAGCCTTCAGTGCTTTGGACACAGATTGAACTGTGCTATAGGTAAGAATCAAGTGATATCTATTTCCCCATTCGAAAACGACATGGAAAGCCTAATTAATGCATGATGTGAGTGATGCATTAGATCAAACCAACATATACTTTCACAAAATCTGCATGATTAAATATAATGGTATACACAGTACATGCTACTGTGTGTGTATGTGTGTGTGTGTGTCTGTGCACATGCATACATTTGTGTGCATAATAAAAACACTGAAACTACTAAATACTTTTAAACAATAAAAAACTAAACTGAAACAAGGAAACAGACTCTGGAAACTAACCGAAATTAAACTGAATTGAAAACAAAAAATAAATACTAAAACAAAAAGAAAACTAATGGAAAAATACAAAACTATAATAACTTGTGTGCATGCTCTTTGTGTGCATTAATAAAATGCAGATATGTGAAGACAGACAAGTTTGTGAATGTAGGTCATGTTCCACTAAAATTTGTTTTGCTTGTTTATTCTTTATCTATCACAGAGAACGGTGTGAAGGACCCACGAGTCGAACGTGCAGTTGGGGTTTGTAAAAAGGCTGTGTCTGCCTTTTCTTACAGCTGGAAAAAAAGAAAAGAGATGGCTGAAGTGCAGGCTGAGCTGGGTCTACCCACTCATCAGCTAGTAACAGAGTCCCCAACCAGATGGGGCTCACCCCAAAAGATGATTGAGAGGTTTCTCGAACAGGAGAAGGCCATAGTCCGTGTCCTGGGTTCGGACAAGAGAAGTCGCCATCTTGTACCCACTTGGCAAGATCTTGAAGTCTTAGAATCCATAAATAAAGCTGTGAAACCACTCCAAGACTTTACTGACGCACTCTCTGGCGAGTCATATGTCAGCGTTTCATGCATTAAACCAGTGCTCCATTTGTTCAGAACCAGTCTCCTACAGCGAGAGGCAGAAGACACAGAGCTCACTGCAACAATAAAAGGAAACATAATGCAGTACCTCAATGACAAATACAGCAATGCTGTGCAGGATGAACTGCTGGACATTTCCTCACTGATGGACCCAAGATTCCGTACAACCTACATTGACCCAGACAAGGTGGAACAAGTCAAAAAAAGAGCTGTCACTGAACTCATGTCTCTTGCTCCTGCTGACAAGAGTACACCACAGCAGCCTGGTCCACCTGTGCAGGTGTGTGAAGAAGAACAGCCTCTGCCCAAGAAAAAAATGACTTTAGCTGCCTTCTTCAAGAAGAATGCACCAGTGTCATCTCCTGACCAGCCAGAGGCAGTGAAAATAGAGACTGAGCTGACGTCGTACTTATTGACCCCTGAGGTTGACCCAGACACAGATCCACTTGACTGGTGGAAGCGCCACCAACCTAACTTTCCAAGGCTAAGTAATTTGGCAAAGAAATACCTCTCAGTCCCAGCTACAAGTGCCCCCTCTGAGAGGGTTTTCAGTGTTGGGGGGGGCATTGTTACATGCCACCGTGCATGCCTCAAGCCTGAGGTAGTGGACAGGCTTGTCTTCCTGGCGAAAAATGTTTAGAAACAGCAAAGAAGCACCTCATGCACTACTATTTGATGCAGTTGATAATGCTGTGAATGCAGATGTTTAATTTTGTTAACAGGCACTTTTTTATTATGCAAAATATGTGAAGGTAACTGAATACTGAATAGCAAGTTGTTAAACTTTTGTAAATGTTTTGTCAAAAAGGGTCACATACATTTTATTTCATGTTATGTTTATGTCACTGTCAGTTAGAAAAGCTTACTGAAAAGTTACATTTTCACAGTTGTTTACAATGGTAGGCTACTATTTCATTTTTAATTTAATTTTTAATTTTATTTGATGCAGATGTTTAATTTAGTTAACATGATTCAGGGAATTAAAATAGTGACCAAATACTTTTTGTTTACCACACAAGCACCTCTTTATTATGCAAAACATGTTCAGGTAACTGAGAGTTTTGTTTGCACTTTATTTTATCAACCTCAAAAAAGGGTCTTATAATTTTATGTTTTACTTATTTTTTTAAGTTAGTTTTAGAGTGCATTGTGTCATTTTGAAACTAGATAAAGCTTACTGAAAAGTTACATTGGCAGTTTACAATGGCAGGCAAGGCTTGCCATCTCTTTTTTTTGTGGCTTGTTTATGTAACTTAAACCCCAAAAGGGAAAATTTAAACAAAATAAAATTGTTTTGAACAATTTCTTTGTCATCTGCAAATTGATTTTAGGTAGGGGGTGAAAAAAATCGATTTCAATCGTGAATCGGGATTTTTTGTGAAAAAATCGGAGATTTCTTTTTTAGGCTATATCGCCCAGCCCTACCCCTCAGGCAGCTCTGCTTTAAAAACCCACATCATTGTATAAAGGATACTACACGGGCTGAGGAACACTTTGGGGAACTGTTGTCAGTAAACACAGTTTGTCTCTGCATCTACAAATGTAAGTTAAGACTCTACCATGCAAAGAGAAAGACATATATCAACAACATCCAGAAACACTGCAGACTTCTCTGGACCAGAGCTCATCTGAGATGGACTGACGCAAAGTGGAAAAGTGTGCTGTGGTCTGACGAGTCCACATTTCAGATTATTTTCACTAATCATGGAAGTTGTGTCCTCTGGGCTAAAGAGGAAAAGGACCATCCAGATTGTTCCTAGTGCTAACTTCAACAGACAGCATCTGTAATGGTATGGGGCATTTTTTAGAGTTTGTTTAATTCTGAAAGGTACATACAGCTTTTGGAGCAACATATGCTGCTATCCCTGCTATTTCAGCAAGACAATGCCAAGACACATAGTGTGTTGTGTGTCACAACATTGTGTCTTCATAGAAAGAGTTCAGGTACTGGACAGACCTGCTGTTGAAAATGTGTGGTGCATTATGAAGCACAAAATACAACAACAGAGACCCTGAACTGTTGAACAGCTGAAGTCGTATATCAAGCAAGAAAAAAAGAATTTCACTTTCAAAAACTTCAACAATTAGTGTCATCAGTTCCCAAACACTGACTCAGTGTTGTAAAAAAAAAAAAAAAAAAAAAAAAAAGTGTCCCGGTATGCTCCTGTCCCAACGTTTTTGGAACGTGTTACAGAAATCATATTCAGAATAAGTGTATCTTTCAACAAAACAAAGTTTGTTGGTTTGAACCTTAAATGTCTGGTCTGCTCTGTATTTAACTGAATAAATATTGAAAAGAATTTGCAAATCATTGGACTCCGTTTTATGCTTTGCACAGCATCCCGACTTTTTAGAATCAGGGTTCTTCAATAAATACATGGAAATGTATCTTGCAGCAGCCTGGAAAATACTGAGACTTCCTCTAAGAAATGGCACCTCACTTTTAAATTCCCTAATTTAACTTCAGAACTGATACAGACTGCAACCAATTATTTATCCCATTATTTAATGTGTTAAATGATGGATATAGTGATGGAAATACTGTGGAAGGGACCCAAAGTTCCATTTCCAAATGGAAAAAAAAAGGAAAAGTACGTAAACACGCAGGGTGCACAGTGGAGAGAGAGTCAGCAGTGACAGTCCTATCTACTTTCCACCTTTGTGAGAAGAACCTCCTGGGGCTGGAAGGGAACTTTTTTTAATGTCATTTTATCAGCAAAGCCACCTTGAGGTTCCCTGTTGTCAGGACATCCTCAGGGGCAAGAGAAGCCAGGCGGGGTGGCAAATACACTGTGACAACATGTCTGTGTATGTGTTGGTGTGTGTGAGAGTGAGAGTGAGGAAAAATACAGTAAAATGTGTTCAATACTGGACAGAAATTCTAATCTAATAGTAGCTACCGACTTCTGGTTTGGGGGGGAAATAGATATATGCGTTGGTGCCTGGACCTCCACCCAATATTCAGTGAGGATGGTTGTGTAAAACAGCTCAGAGTGGAAAAGAATCATGAGGAAAAGGGAAAATACCCACACTAAGAATATCATCAGTGACTGGGCGTTTCCATTATCTGTATCACTTCCTCTCTTTTGTCCCCGTTTGTGCCTTTGTCCCCTCAGTTTAGACAGAGAAATGGAAAAAGACATACAAGTGAGAGACGCATCAAGCCCCCAGGTAGAGTGTTGGGTTTTGAAACTAATATGACATAGTGGCCAAACAATGTAATGACAATGTCACATGATGCTGTGCATAAGCTTATATTGTAATAGAAAAGGCTGGAAAACAAAGACTAAATTTTTTCTGCATCAAAACCCATTAGTATCAGAATTTGATTTATTCCGTCCAATACCATTTGGAAAGTCTGAAGAACCGTGTGATTAATTCATTTCTCCCATTCATTCTTTTGTAGCGGCTCAACCAAAAGTTAGCCGCTCAGTTAAAGAAAGTCTCTACTTTGCTCTGTTCGATTCACTCCCACATTTTCATTGCTTTTTCGTTTTCTCACAGTCAGCCATTTGTATTTCTGGTTCCTCTGTAAGGAATGTGTTAGCAGTCTGAGTCAGTATCCAGCCAGGGACAGGTACTGGTGCATGATTTTGTAGAATGCTGAACTAAAAGACACAAAGGAATTGGATGTTTGTGGAACTACAGTGTTGTGTTGGTGATCCTTTCTGCATTCCAAGAGGTTTAACAGTCAATGAATTTGCATGCTGCTGTGCCCTTGTTCATAAATGCAAACAGTATCTCTTCCACTTCCACCTCCAATGACCAGGAGCCAGCAGTTTCAACTGTTATCCAAGCATCATTCATCCTTTTGTTGCTCAGACCAACAGATATTTTAACTAGATGGTGAATCAGAATACAATTAAAATATAAAACTTAGGCCATTAGTTCACCTGTCATTATGAAACTCCTATCGGTCCAATCAGCTTCACCATCCAATCAATAACTGATATCCAACAACAGGGAGCTGTCAGACAGTAAAAGACTTCTGTGGAGGCTGCTCCTCAGAGATCCCTCCTTGCTCCTCAGAGCGGAAATAAGCAGAGGTGACAAACGTACACACAGTCTGTACTCAAGTAGAAGTACAGATATTTGTGCAAAAGATAATTCTGGTAAAGGCAGAAGTACTCACTCAACTTTTTTACTGCTGTAAAAGTGAAAAAGAACAGGCACTGAAATGAACTTGAAGCAAAAAGATGCCCTCTGAAGGACATTCCTACCAGCTGTTTCTGTGCAAAGCTCTGAACCTCATCTTTTCTCCATGGTCAGGTATCCCTTTTTGTCTGTTACATCTTTTACATGGTTTTATTCTTGTGTTGTCTTTCAATTCATTATTGTCTTGTTACGTTTTGTCATTTTCATATCGTTACATTTTGTTACATAGTTTTTGTCTTGTTGCATCTTTTATCTTGTTATATAATTTTTGTCGATACATCATTTTTGTCTGGTTACATTTTTTACATAATTTTTGTCTTCTACGTGTTAAGTCGTATTAATTCTTGCTTTCTTTGTTTTCGTCAAACTGTGAAACTGTGTACTGTGAAAACTACAAAGAAATCACTTAAAGGGATCGTTCACCCAAAAATGAAATTTCACTCAATATCTACTCACCTCTGTGCTGATGGGTGAAGATCGAGATCGATACGAGATACGAGATCTCATGATACCTTCACATCTGTGTTTACATGCTACCTGGAAACGACTCAGACAACAGAGAGTTCTACTCAGAAATAGTGACTTGTTATGCACACAGTTGACTTTGCAAACTTTCAACCAAGAAGACATTTTGTGTTTTTTTTGTGTTCTTTTTTTACATTTTAAAACTGGTCACAATTCATTTCAATTGTACTGGATTTGGCTGCAACACTGTTTTCTGCTGAAGCTCCAGGAGTGTTTTGTGAACTGGAGATCTTCACCCATCCTCACATCAGCACAGGGGGGAGTAGATATTGAGTGAAATTCGCTTTAAGACTCTTGATTCCCTAATACACAGGCAAATAACATGCCACAGCCACTATTTGAGAATTTATGGTACTTTAAATGATCTTATCTGGTTTGTCTGAGGGTTTATAACATACAACAGAACACTTGACTGTATGATAAACTCCAGCCATCAGCTCTGTGTGTGTGAACACACAGGGGGGCAATCGATGAGCTCTTCCCCGAATGAAGTGCACTATTGCAATGCTGAATTATAGAGGCCTGAAGGCAGTGACTGTAATTAACAAGGCTTTAAAGACTTTGAGCACCATTTCTTGGAATGGCCTGAGGGTGTGAGCGGACACTAGAATTAGGATGATACACTGGGTTGCCTGTTTATGTACGGGGTCAACATTAGCCTTTTGTTAAATATGAATTATTGGCAAATCAGAGCCATGTCATGTGGTTTATGTGATTATATATTTATTATAGATTGTCCAAGGGTATTCTATAGCACAGTATTCATGTTCTATGCATAAAGAAAGGTAAAAAATATCCCTTAACAACTTAAGCTATTAGCCTTCATAAACTATACCCATTAAATCCAGTATTTTTCTATCTACTCCAGAAATATCTGACATTTAGTGTGACATTTACCTTCCCTGCTCAAAATATCCCAACATAATGCCACATCAGCTTGGTCTGAATGTTATCCATACATGAAAAATTCTCAAACCGTCAAAATGTGCCCAGGACTGCTGAACACATTTGAAAGTCTGTATTGGGTGCACTGAAGTTTATTTTTCCTCATCACTGAATTTCATGTACACTCAATGATGCAATGTCGTGTCTGGCCTTGTATCTATCCATTGATTTGTGTCAGCTGCGGCTCTGCGGAGTTCAGAGGTCAGAGGTAACAGATAGGCCACATGTCATTTCAATGAGCAGAGCAGGCTGCGATGAGTCCTGTCCTGTCCTGTTCTGTCCTGTCCTGTCCTGTCCCAGCAGCAGCAGCAGCAACAGCAGCAGGGCGACAGTGTGCTGCTGGCCTATTGATCCCATTTAGCTCAACCTCAGGCATGAGGACTGAAGCTGTATAGCTGAAATACTGTGTGTTTGCATCTGTATTCTACAGACGTTATTTCAGTCCATAGCAGCATTTACCAAACTAAACATACATGATCTCATTGGGTCACCAATTGTGATAACTAAAGGATCAACCATCAACTCTTGCTAGTTGGCATGAGAAATATTTTATTAATTTACAATGGCAATTATCTGTTGCATTTAAAATGCTATGCAGCTGCCTGCTACTGCAACATTTAATTTTTGTGACATAAAAAGCTAACTACTCAGTCCAGCACTAGGCATGATGACAACAATGATTGATTGTCACGTTTAAAATGTTATGTACCTGCCCACCACTAGGCACGTTTTCATTTTGCAACATAAAACAGAAAATTTGATTATGTGAAATGTGGGCTGTCATGCCAAAATGTATATTAAATATTAATTATTTAATACAACTATGATTAACTGTTGTTAATTTTTTTTCATTTTGCAACAAAAAACAGCTAACTTAACAATCCAATCAGTCCAGCATTAGGCATGATGGGAAACATGGGGCATCACTACAGTATTATTAACATTTTATTAATGTACAACAATAATAACTGTTTTCTAAAATCAACCAAATTAATAGGCATATTTTCATTTTGCAACATAGAACTTTACAAACTACTTAGTCCACCACTAGGCTTGATGGGAAATGTAGGCCACCACAATAATAGCATAGTATTCTTTTAATGTACAAAAACAACTGTTGCCACTATAATGTTACACAGCTTCCCTCCACTAGCCACATTTCCATTTTGTGGCATAAAACAGCTAACTTAACAACCTTCTCAGTGCAGTACAAAGCATGATGGGAAATGTGGCCTATCACTACAATATTTAAGTACAAAGCCTCTTCTCATCTGCCTTAAAGTTGCTGCATTATGCTATTAATACAAACTCAAATTTCTTTCAAATTAAAAGTGTTTCAAATCGCAAGATCTCTAATCATGATAAGGTGGTGAGAAACTTCACATTCACGCAATGTTACACTTAGCAAATTGGATTATTGCTGTGATGTACTTTTATAATGAAATCAGCACACTTCATATACATTTTAAATTCACGGTTTGTTGTGTTCTTGGATCAATAGTTTAGAAATGTTGATATTATAGCAATTCATCCCAACTTCAAGTTTAATTTCTGACTGCAATCTGTAGCCTTGCTTGAATACCATTTACATACTGGATGTACCCATGTACCCTGGTATCCATAACTGCACGGTCACATTTTGAATGTAACATTATTATTCTATCACAGTGCAATATAATACACAGTTCGCTGTGTATTGTGTAGTTTAAGGCATAAAATTCCAATATTTAGATTTTGCTGAATTACATTGGAGATTAGTTATTTTGGCTCCTAACTGCTTCTTTTGGTTGTGTCCCACTTCCGTAATGTGGACACTCATTTGTCAGTTAGTGAATGGCCTCCTTACTCCTTATATCATATATAATGGAATAGACTGGTGTTTCAGTTATACTCAACATATGCCATGGAATAATCCAAACGTAAAATGGGTTAATCCATTGGCTCCTTCTGAAAATGCAAGTCTTTCATAACAGCTCACAAATATAGAGTTCTATTATGGAAACGGCTCAGAAATTTCCTAAAACAGCTGTTCATTCTAGTTATTTAAAGGCATTGGTTCGGGGCTATTTTGAGTTGCAGGTTAATCCACATTTGGTGCTCTAGTGAGTATTTGGGGCAGCAGGATGGCACATGTGGGATTAGGTCCAACTAAACTACAGTGTATGTGTTCAGGATAACCACTGATGTGTTTTAACTTTATAGTTGTCACCCATT
Organism: Lutjanus erythropterus; assembly: GCF_056507025.1. Lineage (NCBI taxonomy): Eukaryota > Metazoa > Chordata > Actinopteri > Lutjaniformes > Lutjanidae > Lutjanus > Lutjanus erythropterus. The sequence continues at coordinate 1,134,909 of NC_139340.1, read as the reverse complement.
AAATAACACATGTACTAGTGACCAAGTGTTCTAACAGGACTATTAGTTTAAGAATTCAGTTTCTGAGAGGCACCATTCAGTGTCTGTGGCCATGACTAACAGCACGTCTAGACGGGATGTTCGATCACAGGATGAGCTCGACCTCAGTCCTTCTTCAAAGCTGCAGAAACCCAGACAGCCTTATCAACATACAGGATTTTTTTTTTCCGACCTTGATCTTGTTTTCGTAATTGGAGGCATCATTCCTATCTGTTAAGACAACATTACTCATCAGCTAGTGACAGTCACACAGCAGTGTTTCCCACACACAGGGTTTCAAGACTGTGGCGGCCCGCCTGATTTGTCCCGCCACACTTTCATAATGAGATTATACTGTTTACTAGAGCACAAAACTGTTTACACAAGAATAAAGTTCTTCATAGATCTAGCTTCTTAATTTCCCTCTCAAAGTGCACCAGTGATGCTTTTAACTTTAAAATGTACATAATTTTCTTTCTATATGACCAGCTTCCTAACTAAATGACAGAGACAGAGAAACGGCCACAAATGTGTCGACTTAGAAACTACTCATAAATTGACTCCTAGTCAAATCAAGTCTCCTAACAAGCACAACCACAGCATCTGTGTCGAATGAAAATGACATCAGGCATGAAGTCACTTGCTATTGGTTAGCTTAAGCAAACCAAATCCAGAGGATAAAAGTAACCGCCAGTAACATAACCAAGAGTCTTCAGCCAGCAGCAAGCACGCCTGTGGTGTTGGTGTGCAGCAGTGAAATGGGTCCCCGCTGAAACACTTTCCCACTGCACACGTTCCGGACGTTGTTTGGGCTATTCACCGGTATGGCGGTATATGAAAAATTTATATCATAATGAAAATAAAGACCAGTTTTTGGTATGAACCGGTATACAGGCCTAGCCATGCTACAGCTTTGTAATACTGTACTCAGGGTGCTTTGTGTTAAATGCCAGCATAAGGCTGTTAACATGCCTATGTTCACAATAGCCATGTTTCTTTTGCAATTTTAACTGAATTTTGAGTGAATCAGCAAAAGAAATTGCAAAAGAAAGCTTGTTTCCATGCATTATGCGATTCACTGGAGTTGGTTCATAAGGAGTAGGAAGGAGGAGAGGAGAGGAAGAGGCCACCACAAAACGATATAATTCAAAAAGTGCCAGTCAAATCTCAAAAGGTGAGAAACAATGCAGAAAATAGGATTGAAATCTGATATTTCTGTTAGGTTCATGTATGAATGTGAGGAAGGTTCAATGAGATCTATGTGGATGCATCATGGATGTATAAGAGCCTTAAGAGCCATGAGGAGACTGCTGGAGCAGAAACAGCTGTTCAGTCATGTGATTTACATATTTGAAACATCAGTATTATTCTGAAAAACTGTTTTCATATCCCACTAAGCATTATTGTAACTTGAAAGAGGCAGACCTCAGGCCTGCATAAAAATTATTCTTTGCTAAGTTTTTTTTTTTTTTTTTTCGAAGGTTGTTGTTTCCATCAGTCTTTTATAATGTGATACTTATATATTGATGGAAGTGAGCATGCTGATGTTTAGCAGTTATAATGTGAACAATGCTTACCATGTTCACCTCCTAAAGCCTTGATTCCAACAGGAACATCATGTCTGCAACATGGGAACAGAACGTTTTTGCCTGCTTGATTTTGTCGTCTCAGATTTTGTTGATGAGGTCATGAGACTCTGGCTCAATTATTAAATAAATAAATAAATCCTTGCATAAATGCTGACTGCCAATCAGTCCAATGTAGACTAATAACAAATAATATGCAATTGACCTGAAAAGAAATAACATGACATAAATGGTTGTTCAGATAAAATAGAATGGCAGATGTTGGTGAGCACAGCATTTCACCATTGAACTGGTAACTGCAAAATAATTGCAATTTTGAATATTGCTGAGTTGGGAGAAACTTTGTCTTGTCTCTTACTGTGACAAATTCTTAATTATTTGGGCATTCTTGTAAATTCTGCAAATAGCATTTAATTATTATGCCTGATGTTACGTCTGACTGAATAAGATTAATTTCCCACCTGTATTGCTTTTATTTTCCACACAGTTCTGCTGAATAACTTGTCTCTTTGAGTGTTTGTAGCACAGAATAGAAGGTGTCTGTGACTAGAGGCTGTATATCTGTATTAGTCAGGCTAGATTTTGACTTTACACCTTCTCCCAACTAGGGATGCACCGATTGACCAGCATCACATATCTGATTCTGTACCCATCAATAGGTGTGTTCAAGATGAGGCAGGCCTGCGCAGAATCAATCAGCGGTGATCGCCACACAATGCATGCCGGTTAGATTTGTCTCCGACTTGATTCCAACTGGCTCTGACGTCATGCACATGTGGGCAATGATAACCTCACAAGATCGAGATGGTCACAGTTTTCAAAGCCAGGCACCGCAATTGCTCTCCACCGACTGCAAACGCCTGATCAATGAGCTGACAGGCTCCACTTGGCTCTTAATTTTGACAATAAACACCACATGTTGTAAATAATACTCATTTTCTGTGTCATTGTAATATATGACACTGGATATATTAGTCTGATGTTGTGCAATTAAGTTTTAATCTGTCAACAAGCAGATATCTTGTGGCTCATAATATAATAATAAAGTTTTTTATATGTGACTGATCAAAAGAACAGTTTCAAAGTGCTTAACAAGGCAGATAAAAGAACAGATGTTCCATGTAACAGAAGGGGGATCTCTATTTCAACTTCAATCAACAATCAAGGACGCACTTTACTTCTTCAGCTATGAACGTGGTCTGCAAACTTCAGGTAACCTACAGGTGATCTAACAGGATGTTCGTGTCTCTTCCTTTATGTTCTCTGAAGTTTGCTGGAAACTGTCCGACTTGACTGCAGCTTTCTGTCTCCACCTCGTGCTGTGGCCGCCTGATCTCGTCTAGTCTCCAGGTGAGGCGCAGCTTTACTGCAGCAAACTGTTGCACTGCATCTGTCTCTAGTTCGTTTACATCTGCTTCCACGTGAGATAACGTGAAATTGTGTCCTGCGATTATAGTATATGCATATGCATATTAGTATAGTGCAAGCTCATGATTCTAAGAGACCAGGAGCAGAACAGGGTAAGGAGAAATAACGGTCACAGAAGAGATACTAAGTTGTGGTGTGAGGAGAATCAGTGGAGAACTGGGCAGGTGTCTTTCTAGCCGCAGCAGCTAGACAGAGAGGGTGAGGAAGAAAGAGAAAGGGGGGAGAAGGAGAGATGAACACCTGCAAGAAACACACCCAGGAGCGAGACTAGTGTCTGCTCTTCTCCTGTCAGGAAAACCGTGGACTTGTTCTGACAGGCAGAGTTTGTGCACCCACAGCATGGTCACCGGAAGTGAAATGCACTGTACAACTATCTAAAAAATACCAACTCACTGAAACTCACTAATAACAACTAGGGGTGGGTAAAAATATCGAAAAATCGATGCATCAAAATTATCCGCCCCCTAATTCAATATCGATTAAGCAAACCCTCTGAATCGATTCACCTCCTGGCCATTGGGGGCGTTGTGCGCAACATCTTCGTGTGATTCGCGTTTTAAGGACGGAGGCTGCACGCGACCAAACAACAACAATATGTCTGCAAACTACTATACGCTATACCAACACGAAAACACATGACAGAGGTCGCCATCCCGAAGCTGTACACAGAGGTGAAGACAGAGATTTATATGCACAAGTGAGCTATTATGGTGCTGCTAATGTTTTATTTTCAGATGTTTTATTGCCCAAAGATGTGAAGTAACGTACCACATGTGTTATGGGCATGAAAATAAATATTTAAAAATTGCCAACAGGTACTCTTAATTATTTGTGTATTTCTACTTCTTACTGAATCGATATTGAAGAATTTAAATCAATATTGAATCGAATCGAAATCGAATCGAATCGAAATCGAATCGAATCGTGAGGTTCTTAACAATACCCAGCCCTAATAACAACTATTTCTGCAAAAAGGTCATAGGGAGGCACAACCAGTTCCTCCTCTTACATAATATCATGCAACATTTGTTTTTCAGAACCTTGCTCAAGCAAACCATCTTTTCTTCTGATTTTTTTCCCTTTATGTCCAAAAATATCTTCAATTAAGTTTTAAAATAGATGAGAACTGAACTTTCCTTTAATGAGCTTCAACTTCCAAGGTTTAAATAATATTTGGGCAAACATTTAACCAAAATCCTACTTGTGAGAGCTGTATTTAGTGTATGAAACATGTTGTGTACATATTCAATCTGCTGGTGTGTCAGTGGAGGCTGTTCAGACAGGCACATTATCTCCCAGAGTCTACACACTCCAGAGATCCTGGCAGGCCTTTATCTGCCACCACAGCGCTAAACAACAGAAGTGTTTCTGCTGCTGTTTGCAGTAGGAGAACAGGCAAAGATAGGCATCTGCTGCTGACTACAAATGTGGGTAGAGGTGGAGAAATCTAATCTCTCATGAGTGGGTGGGGGGTGTCTATTGTGTTTGTGGAGGGGGGGAAGTGGGGAGGGTGCTTTACCACCACTCAGATCCCAGTGGGAGCATCGTCTTCCCGCTGTTAGATGAAATGGATAGCTGTGATTATGGCTGGCTGGAGGCTACCCCCCCCCCCCCCCCAACTACCCTGCCTGCATGCACCCTGACTGTACATCCTGCTCAGACTCCTCACCTTCCTGCACCTTCTGGGCTGGACTGACAGCTGCATGTAGGGGGTGAAGGATGCACAGAAGGTGTTTTGTTGTATTGAGTCTTTGAAAATGAAAAGGCTTGAGCAGGACTGAGTGATATAGAACAGGTGAGGGTCAACAAATGAGGGCTGGAGACATGACTGGAAACTAAGAAAAATAAAGCAGGACTTTATGCTTATATTTATTTTTAGGGGCACATACAGAAGTTAAGGGGCTTGGTTATGCAACAGTGTCTTTACAAAACAGTTTCTCTACCAGCTTGTAAAGAGCACACAAACCTGACAACAGCAAAGGTTCATTGTATCCTGTCATCAAGTTTCACATAGAATTAACATTGGTTAGCGACAGCTGACATGTAGATGCAGCAGCAGGTGCTCCTTTGTAAGCTGATACTTTTCTCCTTTAGTTCCTAATTTTTTTGGCTTTACTGCTGAAATACACATCATCTATGACAGAAACACTGGAAAACGAAGCAGTGAGGTTTGGATTGAAGAGCAGGAGAGCCTGAGACAATCAACAATGCAGCTGGTATGTTTTGAAAATGCATTCAGATTTTCTGGATGCTCCACCACAGGTGACATAAGCAGATAAGAGCCATTCAAAAAATGCACTACAGAGTTATTTCCTGAGTGTTTACTAGGGACGCCGTCTTTTAGCATGACCAGCCCTGACCAGTGACTGGATGGTCAGTGTCACATTTATGTCCTGGTGAAATTTACACACATGCTCCACACGATGGTGATTTGTGTATGCAGCATCACAGCCAGCAATATCACAGCCACAACAGCACTGACTACAGCAACAAATACAAACACATGCTTGGAGGCATTAGCACTTCCAAGAACAGGATAAAGAGAAGACAGTCTACGAGGAGACAGAGCAGCTGAGCAGCTGACAGAGACACCGAACAATTGTAAAGCTTAATGTTAGCCAGAAGGATACTACTGCTCACAGACCGACAGTTAAAATCTGACCTCCTGTTCTGGCTGAAGAATAAACAACCTGTGTTGATGTGTCTCCTCAAACATTTTCTCATTCAGACTCATTTAACTTCTGCTTCGGTTTTTCTCCCTGCAAAGTTTTATTACAACAAACATCACGTCAGTCTCTATCATGTCCTGCGAGAGCTTGTGGAATCGTGCTCCCTCTAGTACATAATTTGAATAAAATAATGTAACAAGGCCTGGCTGTAACCTGGAGCACTTTTGCATAAAATGTAAAAGTTATTTAATTGTCATTGTTTTATTATGATCATTTGAACTAATCTTACAAGAACAGTTGCAAAAATGTTTGTGAATGCTGTCACTTATAGGTCTTAGAAAGACTTGGCCAAAATCAGAACTGGCAGCTCCAACCCATAAACAAAAAAAAAACATTGGAAATAGGCATTGGCCAAGAAAATTTAAATTGGTGCATCTCTAGTGTACACATGTATGTATATACAGTACTGTGCGCAAGTTTTAGGCAGGTGTGAAGAAATACCGTAAAGTAAAATATAAAAATATAAATTTTAAGGGAGACCTTAAAATACAACTTACGATGCATGTAGCGCTACCAAGGCTCTGGGAAACGAGGCCCAGATCTCTATCTATTGTGACACTTAATCAAAATTTAGTTTAACATTATGAGATCAAGAATTTGTTTCTGAATGTGTCGCTGATATAAACTAAATACAAATACACATTCTGCTTAGGTTCCACCAGATGCAATTACCCGAGAATAATCCTTCACTTTGGCGCTCACAGTAAGGACCCATTTCTTTGACAATGAAATATGACTGCTGAGTTGATTCCCAGTGAAGCGTGAATGTCATGACTTTTCTGTTTCAGGGAGGTGTGAAGTCATTCCACTGCTAGCTAATAACAAGCCCTGTGTCTGCCTATATATCTTCACGGTCAAATGAACACGTTAGCAAGCGCAAACGGCCCAGCAGATATGACCGTTAACAGTTCATGCATATATAGTTCAGCCCATGATAGAGATCAATACATGTACACTGTATCAGTATAACCTCCCGCTGACCAGCTTTTAAAGCACACATTGATCAAACCAATGTGTTGTTAGAGTTCCAATGACATCCATAAAATACTAAAGTACATATTACATTATTAAATACAATACAGAATGTTGTTGGCTGCTTAATAACCTGCTATTCAACGCCCTTCAGACACGGTAAAATGTAGAATTGGCAACACATTTACAAAATGAAGTGCACATCTGAAAGGGTTTTATGTTTGGTGGGAAGTTTGCTGAACAGGTGCAAAGAATAAAACTCACTTCCACATTTACCCCTTTAAGATAAATAATAAGATACAAGAGAATTAGAGGTAGGACGAAGAGGGTTATGGGACATTTGCACTAACAACAGAAACAGAACTGTCAGACTGGGTTGCACCAGAAAAGATTACTTAAAATCTAAGATTAATTCTAATCAGAGTTTAAAATAACTAGGTTTAAAATGAATAAATCCAAATTTAAAATACTAAATCCAAGGTCATTCATGTAAATCACAGTTTGAATCAATATAGAGAAGCTTGTTACTCAAATTACAGTGAAAAAAAGAATAATCCAAGTCCTGTCAGTGCCTAGAAAATGGCTAAATTGTATTTGTTCTATATTCCTTTAAAAAATAGGTTACGTTGTTTGCTAGCATGCTAAAATGTTAACATAATGTTGCAAAAACTTAAAACATTACATTGGTTTCTTGTTAAAAAGTTAAAACTAAAAAGTTAGCAGATGTTACATCATTTGCTAAAATGCTATATTGTTATGTTTAGAATTAAGCAGTACTCTGTTGCACAAGTCAAAACTAATCTCCAAGACACATGACACATAGAGTCCAAGTTCAGTGATGAACAGAAATTAAACAGTTTAATCAATACAGAGAAGGATTTGGGGAAGTATAAAAGAAAATGTTACATTGCTTCCTAGCTAGCTAGCTAAAAAGTTAACAAAACCTTACATTTTTTGCTAGCTAGCTAAGGTCCATCCATCCATCCATTGTCCGTAACTGCTTATCCTGACGGGTCGAGTGCGGGCTGGGGCCTATCCCAGCTGACATTGGGTGAGAGGCCAAACAACAAACAACAGACAAACAACCACTCCCGCTCACATTCACACCTACGTGCAATTTAGAGTTATGCTGCATGTCTTTGGACTGTGGCAGGAAGCCGGAGTACCCGGAGAGAACCCACAGGGACACGAGAACATTCAAACCCCACACAGAAAGGTCCTGCCACAAACTCCCCAGCCCCCCAAGATGACTGGGGAATTACTGACAGTGCTAACCACTGCACCACCGTGCTGCCCTGCTAGCTAAATTGTTAACAAAATGCTACACTGTTTCCGAGCTAACTAAATATTTATGGAAATGTTACAATAGCTGTTTCTCAATATGCGTTCTTCTCTGTACTTGTGTTCTTGTGTACTTGAGAAATGTCATCAGTCTCAGTCCAAGTACTGTTTCAATTCAAAAGTCCAGATCTCGCCAAGTACAGTCAAATACCCGGATGTGTTCTTGCCCCACCCCTTTTATCAAGGATGCATCGGGTGGTGACTTGTGTGGACTTGGGGAAGCCACGTATCCCAGAATACATTTCATATCAACAATGGCAGAGGAGAAGACCCACAACTTTAAGTTACAAGTGTCGAAATACTACTGTTTTAGTACCACAGAATGCAATTTTAAGATTATTTTATGTGAGAATGTAGACATTAAAACTTAGAATCTGTGGTCGATTCATCACGAGAGCGTGTAGTTTAAAATTTGCTCCAAAGTTTTCAGAGATGTGTCGTCCTGCTAACAGGACGGCCAGCATACCTCCCCAGCTGGCAAGATGACCAGGCTGTTAGCATTCATGTTACCCCGCTAAAAACAGCCTTATCCCAGCATGACCTTTTGAAATTGGCTGCTGGCGCTGATATCTCTGTAGTAGTAAAACGAGATATAATTTGTTTTCCTCACATTTAAACCAAAAGATAGAGGGTTGTGTTTTATATCAAATTTCGTTTTATTTCAAATACACATTAATAGTGAAAATTACTGGAAGTGGGTAAGCCAAGACAAGCTGAGATGGTGACATCATCAAGTACGCTACTGTCCCAATAGCAGAATGACCATCTTGTGTCCTCCTGTCCTCCAGACACTGTACTCCCAAGTCAAACTTGCTAAGTCCAAATTGCCAAGTCCGTAAGTCTGAACTTGGTGTACTTGGTGTACTGTATTGAGAAACGGCTATTGTTTGCTAGCTAGCTAAAAAGTTAAAATGTTACATTGTTTGTTGTTGTTGCTAACTAAAATCTTAGTCAGTCTAGTGGAGTTTTAAGTTTACCACACCAGAATTGATTTGAATCTAGGTTAAAACGAAAACTATGCTGAAGTTAAAACATGGGTTTAAGCCTCTTAATTTGAAGCCAGTTTTAAAGTTTGGTGCAACATAATTGAAAGTTAAACCATGGGATTAGAATGAATCCTTGTTGGTACAACACGTTTTGAGTGAAAAATGCAAACAGAAAGGTTCTCTGTAGTATCACACTCAAATAACTCACAGTGTTTCCTCTAGGATTTTTTTCAGCAGCGGGGGCAGGAGTTCCGTTTCTCTTCTTAGAGAAATATTTCAATAAACTCATCTGAAAAATGCAGTCAGTTGTTACATAAGGGCGTGTAGATATTAACGTTAGCCTAATACTATCAATTAGTTTACCCACATTAGCGACACTGAGTTGGCACCGGGCCAAATTAACTTAAACTACCAATAAGTTACGTAATGTTAGCTGGTCATCAACATATTGTGAACGTCTGTTTAACTTGTAAAATCTATGTCGAGTTATCTGAAGCTAATAACTTACATCTACCTCTTCTCCGGCCGGTAATTCGCTGCTTTATTGTTTATTTGTAATTCAGGAATTCGCTCCTGACTCTGCCCTGTCGCCTAGGTGCTTGACGTGCTTGACGACCACGCCCCCCAAACAACGCTAGCATCATGCAAATGAGCACGCGCAAGTATATTTCCATACTGAGCAAGATAGTTATCTGCAGTTTACCTTAGTGCTCGCAAGTACCTGACAGGAGTCTGTTTTGAAGGTGGAGATGCGGCGGTGGTGTATTTGCGTCAACAATAATAAAAAACTCCTAAATGAATGTAGAGGAAACACTGACTCATGTTTTGACTTTCAATTCCAAAGCCTGCTACAACTATTTAATGAGCACTCTGGGTTGTTTGTTTTTGTTTGAGAGCGGTTATTTTGACCAGTTCAGTTCTAAACAGTTCCACCAACCTGACCAGAGGAGCCCTTGAAAACTATCTTGGTTTCTCACCCAGAAACCATTTTCATCTTTACAGCATCACTGAGTTTCACATGCAGATAACCATTACTTCCATTGCATGCTCTCATGCTCTGACGCACACAGTTGCGTTGTAATGATGCAAGTAAACATGACAGCTCTACATGGGCAAATTGGCCTGTCAGCCTCGGACCAACCAAGAGAAAAACAACAGAGATGGGTAAAGAAAAACTAAACGCGCAGAAAGGCTGAGAACATGGGAATGTTGACACTAAAAATTATATAAATTAGTGAAATTATGCCAATTTTTCTGTGGATTCATGAACATGCAAGAGAGGAGAGGAAAAAGTGGTCCTGATGAGAGGAGAAGAAAGATGTGGAGGGCAGAGGACGGGGAAGACGAGAGGAGGGAAGTGGGCAGGCGGGCGGTCTGTGGGGAGGTGACCTCAGAATAAAGAGGAGCTGGGGTCTTTCCTCCAGGGTCTGGTAGTGATACGATACCTCTAATTAGACTGCAGACAGAGCGCTTTGTCAAAAGGCCGTGGGGGCTGTCTGATCAACTTCCACAGTCAGGGCTTAACATTGAAGGCTCAGGACAGGATACAGGCTACTGGCCTTTTATTATTGATACGATCTGAGAAAATGGATACCATACAGTTTGGGAACACAGGCTTAGTTTTGATTGGTACTACACTGGCTGTCTATCCCTTTTTCCATCAAAATATTTTTATGTGCATATTGAAGCATTGCTTTAGAAATGGCAAAATTAAAAAAAAAATCCTCAATTTCGACAAAAGTTCACAGCACTTCACGGGAGGACTGTGTTTCACAGGACACATCGACTCCAGCAGGACGAGGGGAAGAGGACTCTGTCTTTACATCAAAGTTTCCCAAATGTGGAACTTTTTATGTGAACATGTTAACCATATTAACATGACCAAAGGATGCAAAAAAAACAACACCCACCCTAGCCACAGCCTGTCCATCCTGCTGAAAAAAAAAGAGAAAATATCCAGTGAGCAGCAGTTCTCTGCCTTGTTGATGCCAGTGGTCAGAGGAGAATGGCCAGACTGGTTCGAGACAATAGAAAGGCAACAGTAACTCAAATAACCACTCGCTACAACCAAGGTATGTAGAAGACCATCTCTGAACACACAGCAGATGGGCTACAGCAGCAGAAGACCACACCAGGTACCACTCCTGTCAGCTAAGAACAGGAAACAGAGGCTACAATTCACACAGGCTCACCAAAACTGGATAATAGAAGACTGGAAAAATGTTGCCTGGGCTGATGAGTCTTGATTTCTGCTGTGACATTCAGATGGTCGAGTCAGAATTTGGTGTAAACAACATGAAAGCAGGGATCCATCCTGCCTTGTATCAACACTTCAGGCTGCTAGAGCTGGTGTAGTGGTGTGGGGTTTATTTTCTTAGCCTACCTGAGTATTGTTGCTGACCAAGTCCATCCCTTTATGACCACAGTGTACCCATCTTCTGGTGACTACTTCCAGCAGCATAACACACCATGTCACAAAGCTCAAATCATCTCCAACTGGTTTCTTGAACATGACAATGAGTTCACTGTACTCCACTGACCTCCACAGTCACCTGATCTCAATCCAGCAGAGCACCTTTGGGATGTGGTGGAACAGGAGATTCACATCATGGATGTGCAGCCGACAAATCTGCAGCAACTGTGTGATGCTGTCATGTCAATATGGACCGAAATCTCTGAGGAATGTTTCCAGCACCTTGTTAAACCTATGCGACAAAGAATTAAGACAGCTCAGAAGGCAAAGGGGGGTCTAACCCAGTACTAGTAAGGTATGAAGTGGCTGGTGAGTGTAAATTTACCAATATGTGCTGATTTTATTAATTTATTTATTATTTACAGAATTTTTTAAATTCTGTTTTGATTTCGTAGGCTGTATTTTGCATAAGTCCTATATTAGATATTTTTTTAGTCAAATTTAATATATAGAGATATTGTCTTTTTAATTTAAAGTTAATTATAATTATTGGAAGTTTACTATTTCAGTGCCCTGATGTCATCTTAGGTAATTAAGTCCATTTATATATTTATTTATTTATTATTTATATTTATTTTATATTTATCATTTACATATCTTTGTCATGAGTGTTTTATAACCATATTTGAGTAATCTCTGTAATATCAGCCAATCAGGGGTCAATATAAATATTCTTTTTTCACTTGCCCAGTCAGGCAAGTTGGTCAGGCATCTACTTGCCCCAAGTCAATCTTTCCTTGCCCCTGTACAACTTGTTTTATGTGTTAATGGTTATCACATAACAACAAAGATTGAAGTTAATTGTCATGTTCAATCTAGGACTGCAACGTCTAGAATTTTTTTTTTCTTTTTCAAAGTACAAGTTGATATCTTTAAATGGCTCATTTTGTCATATGTCAATCAAAGATTTTCAATTTAATACGATGATAAATAAAGAAAATCTTGAAATTTCCATATTTGAACAGCATTTGACATTTTGCATGAAAAATTCAATGATTACCCGATTATCCAAATAGTTCAGTAATTTAATTCTTTTTTACAAATTGCCCTGTCAAGCAAGTAAGTTGCTTGCCCGACATGGCATTTTACTCATTTAAGGCAATCCTTATTACTGAAACCTGAATTATTTTCTTTTCTTTTTTTTTTCCTTTTTTTTTTAAGTTGACCATTTCAGTGCCCTGATATAATTTTGGGCCACCATCTTTATCACAAGTGTTTGATATCGAGTAATCACTGCAATATGGATTTTTTTACTCCCTAATATCATTATCTGCATTGGCCCCAAAAATCCTGTATCAGTCAGGCTCTAATTGGTACAGAGCTTTAAGAAGATTAGCAAGTAAACCAGCATTTACAAAAACTGATTTTTGCATTTGCAGCTAATCATTTCCTGTTTTAGTCATCAGGAGCTCATAAGATTAAGAAGATTGTCCTTAAACTGAAACAACACCAGCCTCAGTGTCTTCCAGCTGAAGCAAAGAAACACTGATGCAGCTAAACCTTGATTTCATGCATGAGCTAAATTTATACCGCGCCTGGTCTATAAATAGCTGCAGGCCGTTGTCTGGTGAGGCTTCATGCAGCACAGCGTGCTTAGCAACTAGGCTCACATCCATCACTCCCTTCTTCAGACACATCCCCGGTCACAAAGATGCTACCACTGCCCTCCGCCCTCCTCATTATCTTTTCATTTTGTTGTTCTTCAACAGCTCTGCTCACATTTCTGCAGCGGCCTTTTAAACCAAAGCACAAAAGAGATGTTCCTGCAGCCTTTAATTAGTGTCACAGAAATCCCCCAAAAACCCTTTACTGTACTCTGCTGTGGTGCTGCTGGACCATGAGGAGGATAATGATAAGTCTTATACGCCATCTAGTGGACAGAGAATGAAATGCTACAAAATAAGACAATGCTGAACTGTGTCTCAGCTCCACTCATGGGCTAATAATTACAAGCACATTTTCAGTATGTGGTGTGTTCACATTATTTTGTTTGGGTACAGAATAATTAAATCCAATTATTTCTTGCAGAATAACTTATAATAATATATACTGATAATCAGTGTAAACAAACAGTATACAGTTTAGGGTTGCAAATAATCAGCATAAAATCAGTTTTCTTGATTAATTGATTAGTTGTTTGATACAGAATATGGTGAAAAATGTTGATCAGCGTCTCCCAAATCCCAAGATGATGTCCTCAAACATCTTGTTTTGCTCACAACCCAAAGATATTCAGTTTACTGTCAGAGAGGAGTAAAGAAAGCAGAAAATATTTACATTTGAACAGCTGAAATCAGAGAATATTCTCTGACAAAAAATGACTTAAAATGATTTAATCGATTACCAAAATAGTTCTAATACAATTAGTATGTAAAACTTCCATGGGTCAACTCTCCAAGACCAGACTGGCCATGACATTTGACAAGTGCCTACATCTCATCTAAATAAATATTTTATGCTTTTACTAGATTTTTGGGGCCAAAGCCAATAACGATACTGAGTAAATAAAAGGTAAGTAAAGTCTGATCATTTAAATGTGGTTATAACACTTGAGACAAAGATATATAAATGGTGACAGGATATTTTGCAGCTTAAAAATAAACATTACTATCTGAAATGAAACTAATTCTAATTTTAACCCAGAGTTCAATGATAGGGATTTCCCTCTTACTCAGGTCGAGTTAAATGCCATGTTGGGCAAGAAATCCAGCAGCTACCACTTGCTGAACCATACGGTGGAAAAAAAAATAATTAAACGATTTTCATAATTGATTAATTGTAACAGTAATTTTTCGTGCAAAATCACAGAAAATGCTGTTTTCAGTCTCTCAAATATGAAGCTTTCCCACTTTCCTAAAACAATTTCTTCTTGGGTAAGTAAAAATTATTTAAATTATTACTTTTAGGGCAAAAAGATTTCTGACCCACTTGCCAGACTAGACAAGTGAATAAAAACATTAACTGCAACTAATTAATATTTTTTTATATTTATATTTTTCAATTAATTAAATAGTTGTCTGGTCTATAAAATGTCAGAAAATGGTGAAAAATGTTGTTTTAAACATCCAGTATGACTCCTCACATGTCTTTTTTGTCCACAACCCAAAGTTTACTGTAGTAAATGAGGAAAGAAACCAGAAAATAGTAGACTTTTTTCTTCAAACTGATTAATTAATTATCAAAATAGTTAGTGACAAAACAAAACAAGGTTAAAGTTTCTTTTTTATAAATTAGCACTGTCCAGTTAGGGTCACAGTTGCAGAGCCTGATGTCACAATGAGAGGGATTCTGGATCATTGTAGGAGACTGGAGTCAAACCTCACTTCTGGAACTTGACCTGAGACTTACATTTCTGTTGCATTTCTTCACTTGATCTGTTCAGATTGCCAGACATGTAGTGAGAAACGCTCTGAAAGTCTGAAAATATCCCTTGTTTTCATGTAGTTTAGTAGTAGAAGACAGGTTTTATAAGAACACTTTCTTTGGTACAAGAGGCAACAGTTTCTGTTCTTGTGGAAATTTTTTAAAGTAATTCCTTCATGCTGTGAGCACAACAAACCGCAGGCGTGGAGGTAGAAACCTCAAAGACAGATGTCTTAAAACCTGGAACAATAAAACCAAATTTATTCACATTTTATAGACATGCATTTTCAGTCAATTAGCTGATTAACTGATTGAAAGAAAATAAATTCACCATTATTTTGGTGATCAATTACTACTTTAAGTAATTTTTTGTCAAACATTTGTTGGATGCAGTTTATTAAATGTGAGGATTTGCTGCTTTTCCTTGTCATCTGACAGTAAATGAGTCTTTGGCTGGGCTGCATCAACAAGAATTCATTTTTAAACATGGTTTAATTTTGAATTATGTTGCACCAAACTTTTGAAAAAGATTCAAATTAATTCAGATGACCTTCAAACCTCTTTTCACACCTCAATTTAGTTGTTACTCTAAACCTAGATTAAATTTTATTTTGTTGGATCAAAACTTTACATGTAAAATGTTTGTGTTGTTTTTCCCAATTTCTTGACATTTTATTGCTTAAAGGACTAATTGATTAATCGGGAAAAACCTGTCAGATTAACTGATGATGAAAATATAATATGTAGTTGCAGTCCTAGTGCATACAAGTGGGATTTTTGTATTTGAGTGAACTAACCCTGAACAGTAAAAAGTAGAAGACGTCAAGCTAAGTCTTACAAGACCTGTTTTCATACTGTTAGGCGACCTCGTGTGCTAAGAAAGGACCCCTTCAGTTCAGGAGCCACAGCTGCCCACCAACAACAGCTTGGTGACGATTAGACCTCAGTGTCACAGATACACCTCTGGGCTGAATCTGCAGCTCCTTGGCTTTACAGAGCTTTGCTTAGCTGCTGAGGTGCTGAGTAATAATAATATATTGGTTATAGGTCTGGGTCCATATAGGACAGCGTGTGGGTCTGGACTCAGATCGTGGTCCGCCAGTTAGTCTATTGGTTATGTTATGGTAAATCTAAGATTTGGTATTTCTGAAGCTTGACTTTACACACTAGAGATTTTAAGTCTGTATATCTTGAACTCTGCTGCTTTGATTGTTCACTGTCATTTTTAATCTGTCTTTTGTTAGTCCTAACCTGACACGCCAGGTGGTTTGTTACACAGAACCATCTGGGAAGTCATCCTTAGAAGCTGGTTGGAAAGGGGCAGGCACTTTAAAAGAAAGAAAAACATTTGGTGGGTGATTGTATCAACCATTGTTTAACTGCATCTTACACAGGCTAATTCAACCAAGTTGGGAGAAATGCCTAAAAACCTTCTGTGCCGTTCTTTACTCTTCAGGAGCCGCCATCATTTGTTTGAGAGGAGTCACTTCCATAGACGCGTCGCAGTGTCGTGACACTTAAAACCATGTCTGTAACTCAGAGCTTGAAATCTGTGCCCGAACCCGACGGGACCTGATGGGTTTGGGTTGGGTCGGGCCTTATTTCTCACATATTTCACAGGCTCATGTAGGGTTTGGGCTGTACTTTATTTATCTATTTTCATTTTTCTCCCAAATTTAGTTGTTGCCTATTACAATGCCTCCCATGTATTGTCCCTCCTGCTGCCAATTCCTAATGTTTGGTGCATAGAGGGAAGCTTCTTAAGAAAAATGTCGAGCTGTAAGCAGGTTCAGGCTGAAATATAGAAATGAGGGTCAGGTTCAGGTTGGTTTGAGACAGAAATTTGTTGGCACCAGCCTTGACAGGCTCATCTTTTCAGGCCCGATCAAAGCTCTACCGTAGATCCCGTCCCTCCTAGGATGCTGATTGGCTGCACAGCTTGTAGTATAGGCACAAACAGATAACTTGAAGACTGGCGAGATGGATTCTTGAGTAATCTCACAAATCCATCCGCCTCGTGAGACCCCAATTTTGAAATGCAAAATTGCTGAGATAGTCGTTTAGTCTTTATCTTGTCTCATATTAATACAATATACACATGTATTGAAATATAATTGTCATATTAATCAGTGTACTTCCAATTACTTTGACTCCAATTTCCACAACGTGTGACAAAGTATATATCTGTCCCCCTCACACAGTCACCGCAATTGCAAAACTGTCAGTCAGTTTCAGTCGTTATGAGATGAGAGAAAAACTAGCAGACAGACTAAACAGTGTTCCCCAACCCTGGTCCTCAGGGCCCACTGTCCTGCATGTTTTAGATGTTTCCCTGGTCCAACACACCTGATTAAGATGGTCAGGTTGTTGTCAGGCTTCTGCAGAGGCTTGATGATGAGCTGACCATGTGAATCAGGTGTGCTGGAGCAGGGAAATATGGGGAAATCAGTGGGCCAGGGTTGGGGAACACTGGACTAAATAACTTTCAACAGGTCTTACCTTTCTGACCAGGTGTGGGCACATCTGGAGGTTCCTCAAACTTAAGTGTTTGTACCAGGGCCTCTGGAGTAATTTTAGTGCCTGCAAAGATGCCACTGGGGAATGAGCTCTCCGCCAGAACCTGTCGGGTTTAACCAAAGCAATTATCCACCACATTCATGCTTAAATTTTGAGGTTTAGTTTTTACAATTCTAACCTAATAGGGAGCAAGATTCCAAAATTAAGCTCCTATATTACTGGGGTAACTTGCAAACGAAATTTGGCACTTCTTGGTGCAGCTATCATCAATGTACATTCAATATCATTTGTCAGTGTTATTTTTTTTAGAATGGCTGTTATATCAGACCTGTTTAACATGTTTCGAGGCGTCAGTCTTGTTATTTTCCAGCAGTGGAGAAATTGTAGTGTGTAGTCCCAGAGCAGGAGGTGGCTTCTCTAAACTCTGCGCTGACGGTACCGCGGAGCCGGGGGTCTGTGTGAGACTGCTCGGCCTGTCCAGCTTCACCGCCTCTTGGTGAATCTTCTGACGAACGTGTTTTATCTTTCCGACCATTTTAATTTAGCCTGGCGAACTTTCTATTCAGCTCGGTGTGAGGTGTTTGACACGAGCAGGCGTGTTGCGTCTGTCCGATGTCGACGGCGTGTGACGTTATCAAGTCAGCGATACTCGTACAAGGAAGTGAGTCTGTTTCGCCTTCAAAGTTATATACACATTTCTTGCTTTTATCATTTTTCTTTTTTTTTTCTATAATATAGCAGCCGTCGTGGATTTAATATACACATTACACGATATAAGTCGTCTCTTTACATTGTTTAGCTCCTTTCTTTTTATTCATTCAGCTTCGGCCTCACGTATATGGTATCTTATGGAGGCTACATGGCTTGCTACCAGTAGAGCCAGCTATTCCTTAAAAATACGACATATGGGGAACATTGCTTTCACTGTTCCGCTCAGTTTCTTCTTTTATTTTTATGGTTTAGTTTTGTATTAATCAAAACTCCAACACAGAACATGTTTATATCTGAATAACAGTTTTAGTCTGAAAGTACGTACCGGAAGTATAAGTTTCTTTTCCGGTTAGTTTAACATTGTTGACATGACAAGCATGATTGGCGTCCCGGGTTTGTGCTCCGGTGGAAAACGACGCGAACGAAAGTTCCGCATGCTGTTAATTACCATCAAAATCAAATGAAAGACATTCTTAAAATGAATTAACAGTGGTGGAAGAAATATTTATATCCTTTACTTCAGCAAAAGTAGCAATACTACAATGTGAAAATACAAGTACAGTCACGAACGCATGCATTCAAAATAAATTAATTAAACTTCAATAAAAGGAGATTTCAGAACAATGTGTATTATATCAATGAATTATGGATTATTGATCAATTTATGTGTTCATCATTTTAATGTTATAGCTAGTAGAGGTGGGGCTCAGTTTAAAATACTTAATATATACTGCTGGGAAGCTTATTCTATAATAATATATCTTAAGTTATTCGTTGATCTAAATTTTGTATTAATAATATAAATCTGCAAAGTAACTAATAACTGAAGCTTTAAAAGTATATGTAGTGGGGTAAAAAGTGCAATATTTGCCTCCAAAATATAGTCAAGTAGAAATGGAAATATTTAAGTAGAAGTAAAGTACAAGTACATCTTCTTGAGTAAATGTTATTAGTTACTTTCCACTACTGTGAATAAAGCAACACCAGTTTGACTGATATTCCACTGAGTGACCAAAAAAAGGAAAATGACAGAAATTTGGAATGAACCCTTCATTCACCTATGTGACATTAATTAATTGAACTTAACTTTTGTTGCTTTGTCTTTCCTGTATGCTCGTCCTCGGTTGTCTTTCTCTTATCCGCAGGTGTATCTCTCTCGTTTAGCTTAATGTTAGCGTGGCACCGGTCCAGTTTACTAGTGCTATTTTTTTTTAAGTAGACTTCCCTCGGTGTCGCACACAGATTGCACTTCACTATTTTGCTCTTGTCCTTTTCTCTGAAGAACTAAAAATAAAGTGAGTATGTCCATCTCGCAAATGCAGAATCCGTGTCTGTAGTCATCTTTGTGAGCTCCACCAATAGGAAATGACTCTCGCGGATTTTTTTCTGTTCTCTTGATGTCTCGCGGTGTTGGTGAATTCTTAAAAAACAAAACCTAATCGGGTTAAAATGCTTTTAACTGGTATAATATTACAGAAATTTTATTAGTAATGCGTTACATTACTGCGTTACATCAAATAGTAATACATTATTCTAACTGCGTTACTTTTGTAACGCGTTACTCCCAACACTGTTTATTATTGCTTTTATAACGTGATCAAATCAGTGATATTAAGTTACATTTGTTGCCTTCAGGAAGCAGGAAAATAGTGACTGACAGTAAGATAAGCATTTCTGAAAATGTAAGGCTGTTATGTCCTGAATTTAAACAACATAGACATTTGTTTAAAGGTTGTGTTTACAGGTTTAGGTTGTTCATAGAGCTGATTTTCTTGAAGTATTTTATATCCTGCATTGTTTCTATCCATGTTTACTTGAAAGCAGTCATCTTCATATATTGCAGCATATCTGAACATCACCACTTGTAGATCAGTGGAATAATGTGAATTTATTAGCAGGACTGTGTATTGTGCACATGAAAACAGGGACCCACAGAACCATATGTGGTGCTAATACTCCAGTGGCACAGCGCAGCCTGGGCCTGACTCCTCCCTTGGCCAACCTCCTAATCAAGGTCAGGCAATAAATGGCACCTGTAGGCCTTTGTTCTCCCTTTTCCTGCCTCATGCCTTGTCCCTGCTGTTGTTTGTCTGCCCCGGGTATGTGCCAAAAGCACCTCTCTATGCACAATTTTACCTGCATTGCAATTTTAGTTCTGACTGACAAGTGTAATGTGTTGGCTGGCCAGGTACAAGCTGACCTCCCTCAGTTTATTAGTTTCTGTAGTTAGTTTGGTTATGTTGGACTGAGGTCAAGGCCTTTTTAGTATAAATTATAATAAAGTAATTTGATCCACCTTAAGTTTTGGTTATCAACAGCTCCAGCCCCTGCTTTTTGCTTTGATTATTTTTGCTTATTATAAATAAAATTTCTGCTTTTAATTGTGATAGCACATCACATTCTTCTACCTTTTATAAACAATATTCAATGTATCTTAAAGTAGTTCCTGGAGTGATGGTGTTGTCTGGTTTACTCTTTACTCTCCCCTTAACGACACAGTTTTACACACCAAACCTACCAATCCCCCCTCGCCACATATAGCACTCTACAGGAAACCTTTAAGTGATAAGGCTGTGGAAAAATGAAACACATTTCTGTTTTATCCCTCAGGTTCTCAGAGTATGAAGCAGATCTGAGAAGAATGAGGTCACAGCATTTACTGGTATGTGTGGTGTATCACCTTCTGCCCACCAGGAGGTGCTTTAGGCTGCCAGAGTGCAGGAAAACCAGGTACTAGTAAGCTTTAGTTCCTCACTCAGAAACACTGTTCAATTAACAAAGAAAGGTGATCAATCACTCCTCATACACCCTCACAGTTGAGCTGTGGAATTTGAAATAATGTAAGTACACAACTCAACAAAATATGCAACATATGTTGCGTGTTTTTAGATATTTTAATGTGGAAATGTTACATATTATAGCTTTAAGCTGAAATTATACTTATAAATTTAGTCATAGGGGGAGTACATGTAGGCTGTGTGCGGACATCTGTGTACCCCCAGTTTGTGGAGTTGTCCAAAAGGCTACCATGCAACAACAAGCTGCAGAATAACACCAACAGAATAACATGTACATGTCCACCTCCCTCCAAACAGATCCAGTACTATAATTGTACATGGACAGATGCAGACATGCGCATATGTATTCTGTAGACATTATTGCACATATCAGGGGGGTTTTAAAGACCACAGGCATCCCCTCAGATGAAGCTCAGAAAAAGGTGTCCCCTCACCACCCCCTTAGTTTTCATGTTAGTATGATACCGTCAGTTACATCAGAACAGGAGAGTATTTCTTCATTGACAGAAGAGCAAAGTCAGGCATCTTGGCACATGTTTTTTTTCCCAAACTGCCTGCCTCCAAACAGTTTAAGGACAACTTTCCAGATGGTTCTGTGTAATAAACCATCCAGCGTGTCAGATTAGCATGTATATAGGATCAATTTGATCCCATAAACACTCAACAACTCAGCCAAGGTAGCCTAATATTGCTATCTGATATAAGTTCAGGCATCAAATACATGAAAAAAGGTCTGTCTTAAGAAGTGTATTAGTTTTTGACTCTTGGAATAACAGTAAAAAGTCAGAACTACTGTATGTATGGAATATCTCTGTAACCTAATCACACTCATTTAGGCCATGTGATCTCTTGCCCAATACAGCTCAATAAGAAGAGCAGTAATCTCAGTGATAATGAAGGTAAAATAGTTCCATCATTAAGTGAAAATCATATTTATTTGCAAGTAGATGTGGCAAATGAATATGAGATCTTCTACAATAAAAAAAACAAGCAAATAGTGATTTAAATACTACAATGTGCCATACTGTACAGTACATATGAATGTTTGCATGTATACAAAAATAGACATATCAAAACACATTTACACAAATGGATAATATGTACATACCACAAAAATAAATGAGTACTAAATTCTGGTTTCAGCTTTTCAGTCTTTAGCTTGAGCCTCATAACATATATCATGCTATTCAAGCAAATCAAGAGAGCGTAACTACAATCACATTTGCCTTTTATAAAAGAATTACATGGGGAAGAATCTTGTGTTGATGGAAAAAAGTCAGAGAGAAGCCTCGATGATCTGACTGGGAACACGGAGGTGTCACAATGCCCTGACCTTTGACCTCCAGTTGTTCCACTGCAGCTGTGCAGTGGGCACTAGAAAAGCTTTGGTTGTGATGAGTTTCCAAGAGTAAATATGAGATAGTGAAACATATTTCTATTGTATTTGAAATGTTTTGTATCACCATAATTCGGACCTGAATTTTGTTATATATTTTAAACTTAATTTAAACAACTTTTTAGAAATTAATTTATAAATTCAGAATATAGAATAGAAATCCAATTTCAAATTTATTAATGTCCCCCACCCCGTTCCAAACGTTGTGTTATCTGTGCCGCAGGAAGAAAAGTGAGTTTTCCATGTTGACCAAAGTGACAGTGTCCATGAAGTGCTGTTTGTTAAAAGAAAATACTGACAGAAAATACACGTCCTGATCTAAACATATTGGTGGCACGTTCTTCTCTACAAAGACAATATTTCAGCTGAAACAAATTTGTGCTACAGATGCAGTACACCAAATATGAGCAGCAAAATTCAAGTCAATCACAGGAACAAATTAACACACTATAGTGAATTAAACAATAACATGCATATCTAATATACATCTGCTGCCTATGACCCACTAAACATTTGGCATAGTATTTATTCACATCAAATAATAATATTAAATACAATTTTAGGAACTCTAAGTATTTTCTATAGGAAAGAAGGATTCTACTCTTATCATTAATAGTATGTGCTGAGGATGTCCTTTCTAATACCAATGGTTTATTCCAGGTCTGTGATCCTGATGTGCACAAATAAGGAGGAGGGAGGAATACTGGTTCCATCTTTGGACAATAAGTGAATGTGACGATAACCTGAGAACACAAAGCAAAACCAGAGGGATTAGGACAGCAGGTCCTTGACTTATTTATACAAGGTAAATGAAATCTGACATATATTTATTCATGACATGAATTTAAAAAAAATACTAAAGATATATCATTTGTTGCTCTAAAACTATAAAGTATGAGATGCTAGCTTGTGATACTAGAGTGACTTCTTAGCAGAGTTTTGGAAGTCACTGGACATAGTATTAAGAGTGAGAAAGACACTTTCACACATTCACTTCAATTGTACTGGATTTGGCTGCAATATTATATTATTGTTATTTTCTGTTTTCTATCAGAGTTCAAGTAGGTTTGTTTGCTTTTAATGTGAAATTCTTTCCCATTCTTGCTTGATATACAACTTACTTTGCTCAACAGTCCAGGGTTGCCATATTTGGCACTTCATAACGCGCCACTAACACAACCCTATACAGTGGGTTAACAGTATGGATGGTCCTTTTCCTCTTTAGCCCAGAGGATACAAAGTGCAGGATTTCCATAAACAATCTGAAATGTGGATTCGTCAGACCACAGCCAACTCCTTTCAGCCACTTTTCATCAGTCCGTCTCAGATGAGCTCAGACCCAGAGAAGTTTGCAGCATATTTGGATGTTGTGTATATAGGCTGTGGCTTGCCTGGTAGAGTCTTAATTTGTATTTGTAGACAAGCTGTATTTACTGCAGTGTTCCTAAGCGCATTTAGTAATAAACTCTTATACAATCATATTGGTTTTTAATGTTTTTTAATGCCTGTGAGGTCAAAGGTCACAAGCAGTCACATTATGTGGAGAGATTTTTCCAGATTCTCTAACTCTTTTCATGATATTATGGATTGTAGATGGTGAAATAAATTTCTTGCAGTTGTGTGCTGAGAAATGTTTTTCCTAAAGAGTTGGACTATTTGGCCACACAGTTTTCCACAAAGTGGTGAATACTGCCACATCCTTGCATGCGAACAACTGGGCCTTTCAAGGATGCCCTTCTCATCGACTTTTATTTCCACACAGGACACAAACCCTGTCACCTGACTTAAAGTCCTGTGTTCGTCTGATCCATCCATCCACCCCACCTTGGGGAAGAACAGGTTGTATATAGCAGGACAAAATTAGCTTGAAGAAGTTCTAAGATGTAACTTACTCCATTTTTCAACTTTACCTTGCTGCATGCAACTGAGAGGGAGTGTATACTGTCCCACAAAGTCATTTTTGGATGTCTTGTCATAGTCTTCCACTACAAAGCGCACCATGGCCAGCTCTGGAGCGTGGATGGTGAAGCGCAGAGTGTCATACCACACAGGGTTGAACCCTACAGAGAAGACGCAATCATTTCAGTGTCAGCACTCACAATGCCAAGAGACAAGTCCTAATTCTGAGTGGAACCAAGCCAAATCAGCATGTCCTGTACCATTGTTTTCGATGTATCTGGTCTCCTGCTTGGCCTGATCCATAGGAACACCATGGATCTCCACTCTGACCAGAGGATCCACTATAGAATCCTCTTTGATGTTGACTTTGGGCAGCTGCTGACCACTGATCACCTTCAACACAGAAACACAGTGTCCTCAATAGATGTATGATTGAAATAGCAAGTAAACTGTCAGAATACATGTTGTCGTGCTGTACCTGTATGGTGAGAACAACAGGTTGGTAGCTGTCTCGTTTTTGGGGTGTCTCAGGGTCAAATCTTTTCTCTGACTCTTGCATAAAACTGGGCTTTAGGACGTAGCCACAGCTACCATTCTGACTGAACAGTCCGTCGTTCAAATCCATCCCCTCCCCAGCAGTCTGGAAATTCAACGCAACTGAATGAAAAGGAAAAGAAGCAATATTATTTTTTTTAAAATTAGATTTACAACATATTATAATCAGGCACTTTTAGAGAATGGAAATGCATCAGTTTTAAAGAAATGCCTAAAAGCTACAGTACAAATGCTAATAAGAAACAAGACATCTTTATGCAAACTTAATAGTGAAAATAATATGACAGAAGTGCAACTTAATTAAAGAAAGGAAGTCTGAGGGCCTGCTTGAGATAAAGTCAAGTCTGTCTTCCAGTTGCAATCACCGATTTGGCACCCGGCATTCCACATGTCCTGAGGATTGAAATTGGAGGAGTCAGTTCGGAAGCCACTGGGATAAACCCTGGTCAGCTGCCGCGAGTTATGGTGCACAAACTCAGCCCCTGAAAAGGAGATAATATTAGAAATGTGGTTAAAGTTGACAAATTGGGTGTGACTGAAACCCCTGATGATATAAAATAAAGCATGACTTGCTTTATTTTAAATTCGAAGCTAGTGAAAACTGAAACAAAATATCTGTTGATAGAACTAAAATCCTAAATATAAAATATCAAAAAAAATTGTTTTGGTTAAACCTTGCTATTTATATTATTAAAGGTGTGTTTCTCACTGACTTAGACCAATTCAATATGTATCTCGATACATGTTCAACGATACGATATATCTTAGAAATTTTTAAATGGCCAACAATTCGGTTCGATACAATTCAGCTCTGTCACGATATGATATGACATGATGCAATACAAGACAATGCAATGAGTGAATCTTTACATTTTGATTCAATTAAAGCTACATTTGTAGAGTGCTATTAGTTGCAAAAAGAAATCCTGATAGTTTTACTAAATATAGTAACAGTAGAGACAGAGAGAGGGAGACATTACAGTGGTGTTAACATCTTAGTTTTGTGTAAATGAGATCCTGTAGCCTAAATCGGAATCTGTGAACAAACTTTAAATGTTTAAAATATTTTTGCGGTAACAGGATGTGCTGCTCTGTTTCATATGAAGAGACCTGTGGTTTTGATTAGTACATGAGGGTTACTCTGTTCTCTGCTGTCAGACATATTTTGCATAAACGATTTGCGGCAGTGTTTCTCATCTTTCTTATAAAACCCAAACTTACTCTACACTTGCGTGTTTTGAAAGTTTGATGGTCTGATGCAGTACAATGTCACTTCTGTTGCTGTTTTCAGCGCCGTCTCTTTTGAGGAAATGAAGAGGAGACACAGGAGAGGGAGGAGGGAGCGCTTGTTTTGTGTGAGCGCAGCAGCAGGCTCGTATCTTACACATTAAAATCTGATGCATCGCATGCATGAGTGGATCATTATACCCCTATATATTATATATCATAAGCCATTCTGAGAGGAATGATGAGACCAGACTCACCAGCCTCTCTCAGGTGTTTGCGGGCCTTGGACTCTGTGAAAGAGGCAACCTCATAGAACTTGGAATGGATGCGGGAGTGTTTGAAGCTACTGAAGTGGACACTTTTGCAGTAAACCACACAGTCCGACAACTCCTTGGAAAGACGCTGCTTTGACCTCTGTGGAAATAAGTAGACAAAGGATGAAAATGCTGATAAATGCATGGGTTAATATAGGGGGTAGGTTGTAGAAGTAACCAACCAACAACCTTTGCAGAGACATTGTAAGTTTATTAAAGCTTCTACTGTTCAGACTATGAAGGTTGTTTTCCACTCCCCACTGATATATGCCACAACTCTCGTTGTAATATCTGCCTAATGGCTCTATTATAGTCCTGAACAGACGAGTACACCACAAATGGTAGTGATAACGTATTGGATGGACAGGTGTGGAACAACAAGGAGAAAGGTCCTTCAAAGGGCTTGTACGGACAAAGGAGTGTTTGGGAGGTGAAAAGGGACATAGCAAGTGCCATGGAAGAACTTTTGTGGCCATTTTCCTGTCGCTAACCTATCTAGCTCTGGTACAGGAAGATAACTTCATCATTCTCAGTCGTTGTACAAAGCCCTTGATTGTTAATTTTCCAACTGTGGAATAAGCTGTTAATACAATAAGTTAATAAATACAACTCTAGACCTATTTGAGGTCAACAAAACTGGGATGTGTGCAATGATTCAAAGGCAAATGAGGATACCACGCCATAGTTATCTAATACAGGTTGAATTGAGGGCAGCTGGACTTTGTTTTAGATGCATGAAAATGTTTCATTTCTCAAATAAAGGGCTTCTTCAGGATCTCTATGAATACTAAGTCAAAGGCAATTAGCTTGATCTGTGTTGGACTTGAACATGCTTTATTACTTATCCAGAAAGCTTCCTTAGTTCTGCTAAGTGCAAACCTAATGACCCAAAGAGGCATTCAAACCACTTTGAGCCATTAACACATTGAAGTTACATGAGGCTCATTGAGGTCGACCCATGAAGTGACTGCGCTAAAGTGAGCTGGCTGTTATCTCCATCACTACCACATGATAGGGTAAACCCTTGTGATACAAAGGAATCCTGTCATGGATGGAAGCGCCGAGCATATCGAAACCTTGAGACAACCCCCTTTTGAATTGTGTAAGTGATCCTCGACCACAGTGCCAAGCAAAAGCAGGTGAGCTGCCAGGGTTGCTTCCATGACTGGAGAGATCAGAGGTATGGCGGGTTTTACGGTGAACCCTGCTGAGCACCTGCATGCACGCCTGCCTGCTTCCACATGAAAGCTGATCTGGCTGGACTACCCAGGCTTCCAAGCGTCAGCCTCCCCTCCCCTGTCTACCAGACAGCAAGACCGCTATCTCTTCAGACACCTAAACCATCAGCAGAGGCACCTGCAAGCTCACATCACTGCCAAACTCGACGCTGACCTCACCTCTGACGACCGTGTTGACAGGAGTCCCAGTGTGGCGTTTCATGCTTCTCAAATGCTTATCAATAAACATGACTCTAAGTGCCCAATGATTCTTTTACACACTTAGTTTGCTGCACTGGACGTAGATGCCCATTCAAGATCAAACTTATCCTCTAAATTTGCTTAGTTAAGATGGTAACTTGCATGACAATCACAGATGTAAAAAGTTTACGCCGGGTCATAGATGGAACAAGAGATTTTGTGGCCCTGTGCAGAACTTCATCCATTCACAACTCTGAAAGCAGTTTCAAACTGAACTTTGCAGTGTGTAGACTGCAAACACCTTAACAGTGCAGCAGACAGCAGTGTAAGTTCAGCCTCATGTGCAATAAAAAATTCACAGAAGATAAGTGAGAGTGCAAATAGAGTTGATAGAATTAGAAAAAGTTCTCTTTCAAACCAAACATCTTAATACGTGGAAGAATTCTTCAACTGTATATTTAACATTATCTGACTCAAATGTGGCTTAACCCAGGTTCTATGACTTTCTACAGTACATCGCAAGAACAAGAATTACCATGAACAAAACAAGGACAAATTGCACTTAGATGCACAACTTTATGGGCATGTTTGTTCTGTAATATCATTAGTGCGATATCTTTTGTGAATCGGACCTTGACATGCACATAGTGTTTGTAAGTGATTCGCAATTCATGGCGCTATCAGTGCAGGGACAAATAAAAGTAGAAGTACTGAACTATTCCACAGTTGCACCAACCTTTATGAGCTTGTGTCAGTCATTTCAACAGGAAGCCACAGAATCTCAAATTCTGATTCTGTTTGTATGACGTTAATTTTCACAGTTCTGAGGGCACAGCCAATGAAATGTCTTGTTATATCCAAACAAATGTATATGAGCAGAGCATCAAAACAAGGCAACACAAATACTACTGAAAGGATGATAAGTGAAAAGAAAGCCTCAAAATAATCTCAAAATAGATTTTTAAGTGGTTTTTAAATATCTTTTATTAGTTTTATTTTAGTTATTTTTTCATTAGTTCAATATCTTGTTTCAGTTGCATGGACAAAGTATTTCTAAATTAGCTTTTTAATGTGCATTTTTTGAAAACTGCAGCATCAAACTGCTAGATTGAATTATTACAAATTCCTTATCAATTTTATTATTTTTTATATAATGGCTGTGCTATTATTGTAAACTGTAAATTGAATTATTCAATGAAATATTTGTTGCCTCTTATGATAATTATCAGTGAGTATTATAGTATGTATGTAACCAAAAAGGCCACACCTGATACTAACTGGATACTACATTGCAGCCCTGCTTAGAGACTCAACATTTGAGTATTTACCACCAGAGGTGATTACTGACTGCAATTAGTGCTGTTCAGAGTATCTGGTATCCCATTTTAGAGGAGACTGTACAACCTTCACCTTGTGGGACAGCCTTTGTCCTAGCCTGGCATGGCTTGGCCTGGTTTGACATGACAGATCGGAAGAAGGCAACCATGAGATCCTCTTTTCCATCGTTTCTCTGTATCTGTCTTGTCTACCCCTACATTTGACATTCACATTAGTAGATGTGTGCTTTCTTTAGTTATCTAAGAGTTGATGTGTATATCTTTGAGCTCAAGAGCTGAAATACTTTTACAGATATATGTTTTTTTATCTAGAGCTGTTTTTAAAGTTCCATTAAGTTCATTTCAGATCTGGATGACTGGGGTAGAGGACACCAATGTCACGAGTGGTGGCACAGTGGTGAAGCCTCATTCTCGCTTTCCTCCCTGTCCCTGCCTGCTATCACAGTGTAAACAGATCACCTTATCTAACACCCAGTGTCTGCTCCCTGCCCTTCAATCCTTTGTATTTTTCATGAGGGATGACAGAAGTTTATGCAATCCTTTTCCGCTGGTTAAAAAGGCAACCAGATTTCTGGACATGACCTGAGTGGCTGACGACAAGCCAATACTCAATCACACTGTGACAACCAACACACACGAGGAGAAAAATATGTTGCTTGATATGTTGCACCAACTGTGTTGTAAAACAAAGTGAGGAAGTGTATCTTTAAATGCATTCTGTATGTTACAAAAAAAGAAAAGTATGGTAGATGGTTGTATCGTAATGTGCTGTTACAGAAAAGCAGTAGAACAAAAAGAGTTTGTGTATTCCAGGAAAAGCTTGAGCATGAAAGTTAAAAGAACCTGACCGAGTTTATCCTCTTAATTTATCCAGTCATCCAGTCTCTGTTCTTCAATATATTGCTCCTCATTCATGCAGATATATACATTCACACTATGAACCACCCAGTATAACCATAGGCCTTTACATGATGACACCAAAAAGCCATTGTAGAGTGATAGAGGGTTCATTGCCTCCCACAGTGGAACCTTGGAATTGGTTTTGAGGGAGGTGAAAGTTGTTAGATTTCTGTAATTTAATTGTTTCAGAATGCTTTGAGATATAAACAGGCAACCTTTCATTCCATCCCACAGTTGTTGATAGTCTTAAGAATTTGGTAAATAATCCCAAAAGCACAGCAGAAAGGACATCTAGACATCTAGTAGGTTTCTGTGAAGGTCCTCAATCACCCAGTCCATGGATATTTGTTGAACTGAGGTTGAATTGAGGGCAACTGGACTTGGTTGTAGTTCCTGTAGATGGTTGTTGATGATAATGCTATCTTTTCCTCTCTTCCTGGGAGACTCAACAACCATTCACATGGTTGCCATTTTATGCCTCAGGTAACTTCAACAACTCTTAACCACTGTCTCTGGTAGATAAACAAAGGCAGCCAGACTTGCTTGAGGTTCTTGAAGACGTTTCACCTCTCATCCCAAAGGCTTCCTCAGTTGAGAACTCGTATCTCTAGGAGCTATACGAAGGCAACTGGGCTTGCTTGAGGTTCTTGAAGATGTTTCGCCTCTTATCTGAAAGGCTTTTTCAGTTCAGAACTGAAGGCTTTTTCTGCAAGCAAGTCCAGGTGCCTTTGTATAGTTTCTAGAGATACCATGACCTGGATGATTTATAAACTTCACAGACATGTTGAACAAACTGTCATTAAAACAGCCAGGAGCTTTCATGAAACAAGTGGTATCAATGACTTTAATAACAACCCCACAGAGGTTGCATCAGTTAAATAATAAAAACTGTAAAAGACCCTTGAATAAGAGACGAAATGTTTACAAGGATCTGCAGCCAAGTCTAGTTGCCTTCAATTCAACCTTTCTTGGACATCTGTACTAACTACCAACTGTAATTAACAAGATCCATTTAATCAAAAGGAGTGCCTTTATTTTGGATTACTCAGTTTAATCTAGTAAGTGTTCCATTCATACATTGAAATCCACTTCCTGATTTGCTTCAGCGTTGCATCAGCAATCTAAAAATGACTAAAATACTGGATCCTGATTCTATATCAGGCTGGCTCATCAGACTGTGTGAAATGGGCTGTCTGAGTCAAAGAGGTGAGCCCTGTGTGTTAAAAAGTCTGACCTACCTTCATCCTGCGACGGACGCTCTCGCGATGGAGGTTATCTTCATCGATTTCAGTCACCTCGTCTTCATCGCTGACCTCTCCGGTCAGAGAGTCTTCCACCATCCCATTGAAACTGTCCTCCAGACCGCCAATTTTCTTCGCCTTCAGCAGAATCTTTCCTTTAAGATCCTGACAAGAAGGTGTAGTGGGAAAATTATATGTTGAACTCAAATCAAATCAAATGTCTAACAGGAACTAATTGGTTACCTGTCCTTGAGCACACATAGTTCTCCTTTGGGAGGCCAGTGTCTGATAACACAAGTATATCATTCAGACAAGCACATAAAGTATGTCTTGACTCTACCACCTCCTCCTCTTGACCCTATAAAATGACTTGTTATTAGCTACTTTTACACTCTCTCTGTGTGTGAGAGTACTGTATTGTGTGTCCTGATCCTTTGCAAAGTCTTAAAACACCACATAGACAATTTTGGTCATTGTGTCTGTCTTTATTTTCAGATTTTCCACCACAGAGGTCAAACAAAACCCAAGGGTCATACTTTATATCCAGTTTCATTTTCAAATAACTCATGTTGGAAATAATGGTCAGATGGTAGATGTGGGAGTTGATAAAACTCTTAAATCAGCCAGACAAAGTGGCTAACGGACTATTTGATAGGGGAAACCATGGAAAAATTCTCATATTCTTCAACATTCTAGGAGGGGAAAAATATTGTGGTGTTGAATAATTCATGTTGCCAGTGTTGCATGTAGAAACAGATCATATGGCCCAGGAGGCACTGACAGGCTTTGGGGAGAAAGTGAAGGTGTCCTCTGGGCCACTGTGAGGGATTGGGCTGCCAAACCAAGCAGAAGCTGACCATTGTTAGCACCACTGTCGCACTAGGGATGCAAACATTTTACTGTAGATTTTGTCACAGAAAAAACATTGGACTGAATGATGTTTTGTCATCCAATGATTTTATCTAAATACAAGACCTGGTGACTATCTACATTCAGTGACATCACCAACAGAGCTTTCAGGTCTGAAAAGTGAAGCCAGTGTGGAAATGCTTTAAACCTGCATTCTTTCTAATCGCAGGAGATGACTCTACTGGTTGCAAAATGTCAGATTTTATGTAAGGCTATGAGAAAATGAGGCCACTTGTCAATGGATTTACCCTTGGTTACACCTAAGCTAACTCTAACTTGTTCTTAATGTCACTGAAAGTAGATTGCTTACCTATGATACAACACAAGTTGCCTATCACTGGTCCAAGAACTATGTTGTATTATTTGACAACTCATTTGAGTATCACCTTGACAAGGATATGGTTTCAATTGATCAAGCTGCTAAAATTAACATGGTGGCACTATTTCTTGCTAGCTTTGCTTTTGAGTGACAAGAGGAATAGAAGGTGAGGCAGTCCATTGTGGTACGTATCTGGAGCATTACTGTAACTTAAAGTATTACCATGTAAAAGAAAGGTATATAATCAAAACTCTGAATTTAGAGAATTTGCTTTACAGGACTCAACTTAGTTAGCTTATTAAGCTAAACACATTTTGCCTTTATTTGCTGATATAGAAGTCTGCTTAGTTGGCTTATTCAGCAAAACAAATTTTGCCAAGTTAGCTGTTAAGCCAGTAAGATATGCACATATTGAGGAGTGCTACATTTAACTACTACCCTCTATTAACTTGGTGTTAACATGTTGACAACAGGCCAATATTTGTTGGACAATAGTATATTTAGCTAGGTTACAAGTTAACATTTTGTTAAACACAAAATCTGATTTATAACTCAAAAATGATGAGTTACAAGAACACAGCACAAAAAGTTGCAAAAGGACTCCCGCACACTGTCTAACTTGCAATATATAATTTATTTGCAGCATTTTGGTACCAGGCCTTAATCAGGCAAACAGTGCCAAGTACCAAAACGTCGCAAATAAATTATATATTGCAAGTTAGACAGTGTGCAGGAGTCCTTTTGCAACTTTTGGTCTACTCTCTCCAACGCACCTGCCTTGCAAAGCGTTTCCTTTGTTCTTTGTTCTAAATAACACAGCACAGAAATTAATTGACCTTTAAAAGGCTCTGTACATAGACAGGTTTTACAGTTCTTGCTAGGTAAATACAAAAACCAGTAACAGAGTGAGGAAGACATAAATCAGTGATTGTCTGTCCTGGCTCACACTGCAAAGTGTGAATGTGTAGGTGTACTGTGGGTGTGTAGGTGCTTCCAAGACCTAAACTGCAACACACAGCAGCCATGTGACAAAGCTTGGTCCCATATGAGCCAGAACACACTGGACACATCATAAAGACAGAAGAAGGGGTCTCAAGGTACAATAGTCAGAACGCTACAAATGCAAGTGTGAGAAAATCTATTTTTCTGGCTTATCATGAAACAGTTACACACATCAACTTGCAATGATGCGCTTCCATGAAAAACAGGCACAAGTGTTACAGTGCACCTCAACATTGCCTTGTAGTGTTGGAAACGATATCTGCCCTGCAAAGCACCAAAATATAATGGTGAGGGCATGTTGTTTCACATACTGGTGGTGAGACAAGAAAAGAAAATATATACACCCAGCATTACATCTTTTTGTCACATGACACCGCTGCTGTGCCAGTGTTCTCCTTGAAATAATGAGCAGGCTGCCTTTTTCATGCAGTCACTGCCTGTCTAAACACAGCTTTAAAAAGGATTTATGTAGATTTAGGTCCACAGAGAGAAAGTATAGAGCCTTACTAACCTCACTAACCTTTTTACTATAAAGCCAGTGAGTACCTATTTTATGTGGGACTGTACAGCATTTTTTATCCCTTGTCCTGCGTTCCACATACTGAAATGATGTCCTACATTTTGAATGGCTCTGACTGGCTTTCTAAAGTCTGACTTTTATCCAATAGGTGTGAAGAAAACAGGGAAGGCTGTTATGGTCCATGTGGGGCAAGTAACCTGTCACCATCTTTGTTGCCAACACTATACCCAGTGGGAAAATTGCACGGCATAGTCACAAACTATGCAGATTGATACGATGTAGCCTAACACAAATAAATGGAAATACAGCTACAACAAAGGCTGGGAAACTGGTTATAACTGGGTGCAGCCAGTGGAAGTCATAGAGATGTTATAAACTAAGGGGCAGAATAGAGTTTTTCTCTTTAAGCTAGCTAGACATTATATCAAAATTTCAGTATTGTCAAACATAGCCAGATTTGGTTTGTTGGGATCCGTTAATCCTAACCATAGAGCACATGTAGGGTTAGGACAACTGCACTGCTCACCTCAGGAGACGGCAGCCCAATGGGGGCCTTGCCATCCAGTGTGCTTTTCAGCAGCTTGTCACCAAGGATGTGGTTGAGGTGTTGGGCCATGACTCTCTGTTGCTCAACACTGCAGTGGTTCTCAATGGACAGGATGACTGGATATTCCGATACCTGGATGGGGGAGAGGAGGAAGCGAAGCGAGGGAGGGAGTGAGTTCGTAATTTAACACTGGAGAGCATTATCATAGGGGAAAGCTAATACGCCTGTTGCCATATACCTGTGGGTTGTGCTTGGCTGGCTGAAAGACCAGCAGATAGATGGACAAGGGGTCATAAGGGCACAATATTCAGTCGCAGACACATGCTAATACACAGAGGCTCTGACATGCACGTGAACCTGGCAGCTGTTCACTTTGGCATGAGGCTGGCACTATGTGGCAGATCCCTGGCTTGCTCACTTTATAAGGCTTTCAGATTATGTCTTGGATATCATTGCACAGTTGTACTCCCGCTTATAAATTTGCAATGAGATGCTGAGCGATTTGTTGATAGAGCTTTACAAGACAATGAAAGCAAAAACAGTTGCAATGGCAGCATGAGGGGATTACAAAACATGATTGTCTACTTGAAAAAACACATTCAGACCAATGTGATCATCTTTCCAACTGAGCTGCAAGTGTGTAACGTGCATTGTAAAAAGTAGTGTAAAAATAGTGTTCCAAATATTACTGTACAATCCAGCAAAGAATAATAACGTGGCCAAATACTTAATAAACTTGAAGGGCAGGTGCATCAGAAACCAGAGGTGGGTCAAAGTCATTGTTTTGCAATTCACGAGTATGTTTCAAGACTTTGCACTTATGTCCCAAGTCAAGACAAGCAAGTTCCAAGTCAAGATCAAAGTCCTAAACTTTGAATTTTGAGTCCTAGACAAGTCATAATACGCTCTTTACCAAAAGGTAACGCCATTTGAACAACAGAGCCTTGAACTGTTCTTGGTGCATCTACAAATGGTTCACGAAGTTGGAAGTATTTGCATTTCTGTCTGTAATTTTCAACCTGAACATTTTGCATACCACAATTCATTTTTTTACCACCACATAGTTTTTGTAGACATATGAAATCTTTGGTATTATTTTCACAACTGGAGCTTAGTAACCTAATATTGGTTCTTCCTTCTTCGTTTCATTTCCCGAAACTTTAAGTCTCTTTTCAAGTTTATGACTCTGACTCAAGGCCAAGTCATATGATTCTAGTCTACAACTCTGCCAAAAACTCACCTTACTCAATAAACAACTACAGAAACTCTGTGTATTGAACAAAGCTTAGGAGTAGGAGTAGGAGTAGATGTTTTGCTCTGGCAAGAATCAATTAAAAAGAACTGATTAAAAAAAAGACACAACCAATTCATGGTTGGGTTGAAATGTTGGCCACTAACATATGTTCTAATGTTCCTAGTTTCAAGCTATGGACAAAACTAATGACTAATATTAAGCTCCAGACTATGTGGGTGGTGCTTTATTATTTTTGGATCAAACATAAAGTTCACATTCACTCCTGTACTGGCAGTAATTAAAGTGAAAGAACCAGACAGGTCATGCTACCTTGAAGGCGTAGTTGCCCACTGCGTTGACCACATCCTTGAAGAGTATCTTGGAGGTGAAAGTGTGGCCATGATAGACAATGGGTTCTCCGTTCGCACCATCCCAGCAGTCCACTTCCACACACCGGCAGCCACGACTCAGAGCCCTGAGCAGCAAAGACAAAGTCAGTCTTCATTCTTTCATTATTGTTTTTTATTCAGGGTCACAGGAGGGTTAAACATACATACACAGCCCATAAGTTAATTTATTTTGTCAGTGCATTATCAGACTGACTTTTCCATTAATACATTTCATTAAATATAATTAATCACTTAAGAAGAATTTGACATCAGGAATTCCACTTCATTTCATTAATGAATTTTGTAAAAACCAATGAATGAGGGGAGATTAATTCAGAGCAACGTCACAGTAAATCTCATTACCCCGCGAGGCTCAATGAAGCATAGTAAAGAGCACATTAGGGGATTTCCGCTAAGGGAAACCCTTAAATCTATGAATTGTTTTGGAAGTGGATTTGGATAGGATCACAGTGATTAAAGCAACAAAATGTTCTGACTGATTTTCTACCAAGCCAAGTCATATACCCCATCAATCCCCATTTTGTATAAGAAGTTACACAGGAGGCCCCCACAATAGTACTTCATAGCCTGTTAAACAAATAGCACAATATGTTAAATTATGAGATTTCAGCACCACCCTACACATATTCATTGTTACTGGTCTCAGCAGTCATCAAATTGTGCCAACTACACAAGTCCTCCAGCACAAATTGCACACAAAGATGTGTAAATTAATTTTGCTGTGACCCATTTCGCTGTTAGTGGGCAGTTAATATATTTTGATCGACTGAACATCTCTGGGACATTTCCAGCAGAACCACGTGATCAAAATAAATTAAGTTTAGAAGATGAGCCCAGCAGCAGTACCTGATGTACCCTTCCACACTGCTCTGTCCTCTGAGCTGGTCCTCCATCAGGTAGGTGTTGTGGGAGGAGGAGATAAAGTAATGGCACAGAGGCTGGCTCATGTCCTGGAAGAAGCCTCGCCGCTGTGGGTTGAAGATGGAGCCTTCAGCTGAGCCAAGGTACATCAAGAAGCCATCAAATGTCATGGCATTCAGCAGCTTGGCTGGAAACACAGCAGGATGGTGTCAGAACCTTCTCACATAGTGCTGGAATCCAGCCTTTAATAATACATTATCCAATACTAAGGCAAGATATGTAGGACTTCACAATAATCTTAATTTTCCGACAGTTTTATAGAATAATACAAGATAAAGTATATTCTTTACTGTCCACTTACCTGTGTCAGAGGGCTCATAGCGCTCAATGAGCTTCTTGGCATGTTGCTGGATGTCACCCCTCTCCAGCTGCTCCTCCCTCAGGAAGTCCTCCAAGTCACTCTGGGATAACTTCTGTCCATCAGCTGAGTACTCCTGGAAAACCTTCAGTACATCCTCCCGTTGGGTCAGCATCTTGTAGAAGAGCACAAACTCGTCGTCTTCTAATGTACCAGACTGGGACTTATCAGCCATCTGAGAGAAGAGAAGGTAACATGCTGTAGTTCTGTGGATATATGTATCAAAACCCAAGAGGTCTTACAGTGACGACAAGCTGGTCTCAGGAAAATTATCTGAAAATGAAACACTCTATGCTCAATGCATGAATCACAAGAAGGACCAAAGTTTATGTATTTAGACTCTCACTGTGAAGAGGCGATGGGCGTGGTGCTCATTCATGTCCACATTCATCATCTTCAGTAAATCTCGCACTTCCTTGAAGTTCATCCTGCCATCGTTGTTCTTGTCTGCCTTCTTGAACCAGTCACCAATCCATCTGGGTAGGCCATTTAAGGAAAGTGACACATTCAATAGTGGATGAAACACCTGGCTGTGTATCTGAAAGCTTTGAAAGGGCTACTTAATGAAGACTGACAAGCTGACTGATGAGGTACACAGCATAATATACTTGACAGTAAGCACTAGATACTTATCCACTTCTCAAACTGTTCAATTTCAATGTGTATAAGGATCATTTGGCAAGAAGGTTGCATCAGTCCAGTGGTTGCACAAGATATTGAAAACTGGCTGGATTTCCACTGAATGTGCCACATATTTCTCTGAAATACAAATTTACTGATTTAAGTGAGTAATTAGTCCAGTGCTTGATCAAGACCAATATATTTGACTACTTATGACCAGTTTGCTTGAAATGTAGTACTGGATCTTCATGGATTGAGAGTGATTCACAGTGGCTTGGTGAATTTGTATTCTGTAGTACCATGGATAAGTCAAAGTTTACCTTTGACCAAGGTTTTTGTCCTTGATAAGATAGTGGACGGTTTTCCATGGAATTAGCTGTGAACATTTATGGTCCCCATAGACTGAATTCATCATTCTGGACAACTGAATAAAACCCTTGGGTCAGACTAAGAATTTTGGCACAAGAAACTATGAGGATTTCCACTGAACCTGCCATGGATTTCTGTGAAATACAGATTTTTTTTCTGAGTAATCTGAATGTCAGTCATACGCTTGCTCAAGTACAAGATATTTGACCACTTTTGACCGGACTGCTTTGAAATCTATTATGGATCATTATGGGCTAAGAGTGATTACCATTGGCTGGGTGAATTTGTATTTTCTATTACCATGGAGAAGTCAAAGTTTACCCTTGACCAACCTTTTTTGTCGCTGGTAAGGCATCTTTACAAATAACAGATTGATTTCCTTAGAATTTGCTTTGGACATTTTTTGGTCCACATTGAATGAATTCTTCATTCTGGGCAGCTGAATAAAAGCCTTGGGTCAGACTTTCGGGTTATGGCACAAGATATTGAAAAGTGAGAAACTGAGTCAGCAACAGATTTCTATGAAATTTACTGTGGATATACATGAACCCCAGAAGATGAATCCTGTTGTTTTTGGTGACCTCTTTATGTTTTCTGTAGTGCCTCTATCAGGTCAGATTGCAACTTGTAGCCACTATAAGGACGTATCAATTTATAAATGGGCAGGTGGCCATTATCGACTACTTGATTGGCTTTAGTCTCTTTGTATGGTGTATCGTTTTGCTAATGAGCACAACTCCAACCAAAAGTAGGAAAACAATCAGTGGACATGCCTTCAGTAGAGTTGGTTTGGGTATTGATGGCATATTACTAAAAAAAAAACACTGAGTGAAAGATACTGGTCTAGTTTTTCTCGCTCTCCCATGTTCTCTAGGTTCTCAATCAGCTTCCTCATGCCTCTGATCCAGGATTGCGCTTCTTCAGCCGACTCGGCCACCAAGTCCAGGTTGCCCCTGCGACCACGGAAGACCAGCGTGAAGCATCGGTCAGCTGGGAACTCATCGGCAATGCTGAGCAGCACCTCGGACTGGTGGCCCTCTCGTATTGCCTCCACATCACTCACTGAAACTGGACACAAAGACCAACACAGGAATTTATCCACCACTGTTTTCTTTTGTCATCAGTATCTACATTTGAGTTATCATAGCTGTCATGTTGGGCTCAGGGTCTGACCAGAGAGGTCCATCACATCAGTGAAATGTGTCCTTACATGTGGAGTGGGCATTGCCAGCCTTCTTGGACTTGTACCAGATGGTCATGCAGTCATCCTGCAGTTTGAAATAGCGCTGTTTCTTCCAGGTACGAGACTTGATCTTCCTCATTACTGTCCCCACCAACATGGACTGGAGGTTGTCATCCCCCCGGATGCCTGCAAAGAGAAGGACAGAGTTATGATCGATGAAAAATATACTAAATAATATCATATACTTTGACACAAAAGTTCTCATATGTGGGTAATATGAAATAAGATGTCTACTTTACCTAGGCAGCTTTCTGGGTCTTAGATTTGTGAGACACTATAATTAGTAAGCCTGTATCTCAACTTGTAGCTTTTGTATACCTTGGTGTCTTGATTTAAAATTTCAGTGAACTGGCCAGTTTCACTCTGATATTAAATTAATTAATATATCAATTATCTTTTCCATATCAGTTTAGTGAACCAGTAGAACATTTCCATGTATTTTACTCAGTTTAATATTTTGAAAAGTATATCACATTCATACCACAATATGTAAAAAGAGACTTACGGCGGCCACTCTCTGTGGAAGCCATTCGTTGTTGTCTCACTTTTCTGCCATCTAAATAAAAGAACAGAACAGGAAACAGAATGTTTAAAAAAGTTACTGTGCTTTCATATGTTCAAGTCAAAGACATTTGGACATTATGGTGATTCCATCAGCAAAACCAATTATTAATTGTGTTTAAGATAACCTCAAAACTCAAATTTTTGATTTTGTAAGTCTGTTGCTAGATTTTATGGGCACATATGCCCTTGTTTTTTGCAGGATTTGATTACCAACACTTAATTTCGTTTGCCATCTTTTTATTTTTTTTCAATTGGTACCAAAACATGAGACAACAGATTCACTTAATAATAATAAATGATTTTATAAAGATTCAGAGTGATCTTTTAGGCTTAAGGAATACACCTCTCTGGTTCTCTGATGGCAGCTGAATGCCATATTAAAACCTTCCTGCTACTGAGCATTATTAACTTTTTACTGTAACATTAGGAATAACCATTCAAGAGTCTTATATAGTAAGTAATATTAATAAATACATTTAAATTATTAATTCCTTATTTAGACAAGATACTTTCATAGCCATATGGAAAACAAATAGAAAACAACTTATAAGACTTTGTTATTGCCTCTGGTAGTAAATGTTTGTTTTATAGGCCTAAAACTTGTATGTATCATACTGTGAATTACTCATGACAGTGGCCACTAATAATTATAAGCATTGAATATGAATGAAGTAACCTTTATGCCTGTTGTTTATAACTAAAGAGGGGAGAGCAAAGGTAAATCAAACCCAGCTCACTGCAGTAAGGATCTGATACATGGTGCATGTTCTACTAGATGAGCAACTGTGGAGCTACATGTCTGTAGTTAACACATATTCCTTTATTAGTCCCACAATTACAGGAGAAAAGTAGATGGCAACAATTTAAAGAAGCATATATATAAAAAATATGTAAAATAAATAAAATATAAGCAAGAGGAAATATAAAAAATACCAAATGGGAACAATTTAAATAGGGGAAATCTAAAAAGAAGAACAGTATATATAATATAAGGAGACTCAGCAGTTGAATTTATATTATTGCACAGCAGGAATATTCATATTGCACATAGAGTGATAATAATACACCTAATTATTGCACATTGAAATTAAAATTCACCTGAGTGAAATACTGATATTGCAAACTGAATGATAAAACACCTGACTGAAGTACTGAATATTGCACTTTGAAATTAAAATTTCACCTGCGTGAAGTATTGCACAGTATGAAATGACATTACATGTTTCATATGTGCCATCTTACATGTCTTAGAGGTTTTAATACAGTACTTGCAAGTAAGGCCTGACTGATACTGAAATTTTGGGGCTGATGCTGATAGCAATATTAGATAGTAAAAACACTGAGATGTCAGTATATTTGTGGATATTCACAGTATTCTCAAAAACAGACACACATCTGTGAACAAAATTTGACATAATGAAATAAATCCTCTCTGTGCACAGAACAGCTGTTACTTCAACTCATGAAAAATAGGAGCAAAAATAAAAGTGTTGGGTTTATACAGCAAAATACTGGTAAGAAAAATGATCAAATATGCATACAATATTCATAAACCGATGCCAACATATGCAGATACTGATATAGACTCATATAGCTATAACAGGCCAATACTGGGCAGATAATATAGGCTTAATGATATATCTCTCTTGCTCTACTTGCAAGATTTTGTTTTCATTAGTTGTTACTCATATTATACATATATACTGAGAAAACTGCATGGATTTATTGTCATATGGCGCTTTAAAGTTCACAAATTCTAGAAGTTACATATAACGTGTGTTTCCGAGGGCCTTGTATCTGGTTTGTCATATATTACTAAGTTTCACATAAATTATATAAACATTTAGTAAAAAAGTATCTCTATCTTTTCCATATGGGTACATTCAGCTTATAGCAAACTGTGCAAGCTCTAACAGGACCTTTTGCTGCTGTTATGATGCCTTAATTAAAGGCTTATTATAGCAAATGTTGATATGATGCTGGGATAGTTCTATGCTGATCAACATATCCTCATGCTGTTACAAACAACCATTTAGGAATTAGAGAAGTTCCCAGGCAGTAATAGAGGAACTCTAATTAAATCAGTTTGCATAGAATCACTTCCCTAACCAAAGACCTCACAAGAACTTGTTCTCTGGGTCTAGCTGCATTAGATGTCTGCTCCATATAGCGTTATAACAGCTTATAATTGAGCCTTCATTTCCGTGCATGTGTATGATGTCACCAGGCGGCTTGCAAAGCTGCTCTGGACGCTCTTTTGCTGCTCCGCTCTGTTTTCACTGCATTCTGTCTGTGCTGTCCTGCACTTTTTGTTCTGTCTCTGTGTCGAGCTCGCTAAGCCAACTAATCTCCCCAAATCCCTGTCATGTCATGGTCGGTGCATTCCTTTCACTTATGAATGACCTCAGCTAACTGTGCCCATCCAACTCCTGCTCAGAACAGTTGTTATTTATTTCATTAACAAAATTCAGAATTTGAGTTGTAAACAATGTTATTTTAGCAAAATATTTTTCTGCTATTTAGGAGGTAAGCCTCCAATGGGTCACTAACTCCGATCATAGTTAATAGAGCGGACAAACACAATACATACACCACTGCAAACCATTATAATAATAAAATACACCAAAGACAATGACCTGATCACCCAAGCCCTATAAAATGCCAAAAAATAACATACCCAAAATGAATCAGGAATGTCTAAAAAAAAGGTTTTTTTTGGAATCAACGAATATTTTCTCATTTACTTTATGTAAATATAAAAGTTTTATTTATTCAAGCTAATTAAACTTAATTTTTAGTATTGTCAAAACACTTGCTGACAAACATGAGTTCTTACTTAGTTATTTGTTGTTGTTGTTGTTTGATTTCACTGAATGTCCTTTTTGAACATTTTTTTTTTAATTGAATTAATATTAAGTTTATTTGATTAGGAAAGTGTATTTCTTTTTAATCTTTTCAGATCGATTGTAATTTTAAGGCTGCCCAGATGCTAACTTTTTAAAGTTGAAACTCATAGTTAATTTGTACATTTTAAGTCTTATATGTGTATTTCTGTTCTCTCTGGAGAAGCAGCGAGTTAAATGAATCCACCACTTAATCCATGTCACTATTCCAGAGTAAATGGAGATGTAAAAATTAGATTTTTATCATCATCCAGTATAAAACTTTCAAAGGCACTATCACCCTTAGAACCAAGTTCCACTGGATCATTATGAAACTGAATGTCTTTTCCTTCTCCTCGACTACAACTGTGAGTGGACATTTGATGCAAATTCACAAAAGTACAGCAATTATGATATTATTTATATAGATAAACTTAGGTGTTCTCTAGGTTTTGGCCATGTTGTTGTTGGCTTGTTTTATTTTCCATATAGCCATGTTACAGATAGCATATATCTTCCCAAAACATTGAAATATTAAATAGACGAAAGTAAGCAAGTTTTAAATTGAATAAACCCCAGAT
Organism: Lutjanus erythropterus; assembly: GCF_056507025.1. NCBI lineage: Eukaryota > Metazoa > Chordata > Actinopteri > Lutjaniformes > Lutjanidae > Lutjanus > Lutjanus erythropterus. The sequence goes on along the minus strand of NC_139340.1, from coordinate 1,091,220 downwards.
CAAGTACACGAAAAATACAATATAAAATCAATCAGAAAGTTGAGGAGGTTTTGAATTGGAATATTCACTCATTTCAGTCTTTATTTTACAGCACACTAATAACAAATAACAAATACATCAGCTGTGTTAAATTAAACAGAAACTACAAATGTGTTCTTTATTAGACAGCATTATACCCTTATTAGACTTTATTGTAATGATGGACATGTTAGAACTGTACTGTAAACTAAAATGTATTATTTATTATTTAGACTTTATTAGAGGGAAATTAGGGACACGTTACATATCTGCTACTTGAGACTTGGCCTTTACTCCGTTTTCAAATGGAGAAGTTTTTGTCTGAGGTCTGGCTTGTTGCATCTTATTAGTGTAATGTAAAATAAAGTGTGCTCCTTATTTCTAGAGGGACAACAGTTCAGCTGCTGTATTTCTCTTTTCTTGCTCATTACATGTGATATCTGCTTTGTTAGGAGACTAGGACCAGACAGAAAAGCAGCCAACAATCTTCAACGTATGTTATGTAGGAAATATCTAATCAGACAACATTTTCATCTCTGCATATTTTGACAGCAAAGTTGTCCTCAATATTCCAGTGATCTCTATTTTTAATCTTGTCCAACATCCACACATATTTCAGGTCCAACTATTAGAGCAAGCACATGGAAGTGTCATATTGTTTTCCTGTTTTGCAACACGAACCTCCTTCACAGCTTTGTTGTAAGTGAAGCAAAATGAGCCAAAGGAAGAAAAAGCAGCATTATTTATCTAAAGGTGAATCTGACCTGTTGCAGGATCATCCCTGAGTCCTGGTCCTCGGCGCTGTGGGATGTTTGCAGAGCTGTATCAGATCATATGGCCCCGGGAGCTGCTGCTGCTGCCTCTCTGCATGCCACGCTGCAGTGATGAAAGCCGGAGTCAACCTAGTGTGATGCTCCCCCTGCTCCTCCTCTTTCTCCTCCTCTTCCTCCCTTCACACTCTTCTGTCCCTCAGGATCTGTTTTGCCCCGCTGCTTGATCACCTGTTTGTCCCTGTTTAGCATTTTAACTGTTCTGACAGTTGTGGCTTCATTAGATTCCTTGGATAAGGAGAGGAGTGAAGGTTAAGCCTGAACACAATGAGAACCTGCGTACAACTTGAGCTGCTGAGGCAGAAAAGGCTTCAGTAGGAGAAAAACAGGCCCAGTTCCTGTATTAGATGAAACATCAGTTTGATTTGCATGATGATCTGTTAGACTATTTATTCAGATGCACAAGTAAGACTTTGCATAGCACCTAACAGATAAAGATAGCACAGCAGGATTCTCCGGAAAGCAAGACAGTAAATATTTGTATATGCAGGAACAACTTTATTTTCAACGTTTTAGCATTTTTCTGAACATTCTGACTTTATTTCAACTTTGTTCTCAACATTTTGGCATTATTCTTGACATTTTGAATTTCATTCAACTTTATTATTGACATTTTGATTTTATTCTCGACATTTCAGCATTGTGTTTTTATTCTCAACAGTTTGACTGTATTTTCTCTCTTATTATCAACATTTCATCTTTATTATTGACATGTGACTTTACTCTTGAAATTTCAACTTTCTTTTTGACATTTTGACTTTATTCTTCATTACATCTGTAATGAATTAACTGTAGGATACAAGTGATTTGTAAAAAGCATGATATTAACACCTTTAAAACAGAGTGCAGTTTAAGATAGACGTAATAATACTCACAATATTTAGCTCTAATAAGGAGATCATATTAAAAAGAACAAATCAACTAGTATTTACTACCTTGTGTGTGAAATTCTGTAGCATAATCATGTGACATCATCTTCAGTGTTTGCTTAGTTGTCACAGAATTGCAGATGTTCAATCAAACAGCGCATCACAGTCCATAGTCACATCAAAGTTCATGTAATGGTTTTAGGAAGTAAAATTCTCTTTTCTTGAAAATGTATTTACAAAATTAAGTACAAAAAAATTCTTCATCGTCTTGTTTCATTTCTGTGTTTTTTCCTAACTATGTGAAACTCAATTACTAAATTCCAAAATCTGTTACAGTAATAATAACGTAGGAATTACAGCATCTAATTCAGAGACCCATCATGGCCACATTTAATCTTCTGTCATACAGAACAAAGGATTACGGTGAGCCTGTTTCCCCAGATTTGGCCCTGGACCACCTGTATCCCATCATGCCAGGCGGAGGACCAGCAGTGCTCCACCACAGAGAGACAGCCAGCAAGTTTTCTCTCCTGTCTAGGGTTACTAAGCCGCGCTCATCAAACTTTGATCAGGCCAGTTTAGCTGCAGGCCGTGAGGACAGCACAGCAGGGACAGATTCATCATCAAATTAACAAACTGCTTTACCAGCCCCAGTACCTCTGGAGTCATTACTGACATGCAGCTGAGAGCTCACACACATGAAGTTTGGCTGTTTTGAACATCAATATTCTCTCTGTGGTTTTCATCAGTGTCTCCTTCTCAGGTTCAGAGACATTAATAATCCACAGCTTCAGCTCAGCTTCCCAGATCAGATTACAAAGACTGAGCCAAGACTCAAATGGAGGGGCTCCCTCACAATGACCTCCTCTGAGGAAAGGATAAAACTACAGTACCCAGCAGCAACCTTGACAATAGATAACCTGAGGTCATTCACGGCAGACATCACAGGGTTAGTCTGTCCGCCGCTTCAGAAAACGTTTTGTTCAAGGTTGGGAGGGTTACTTTATAAACGTATTCCAACACAATTACTTATCGCCTGTTAAAAAATGTAGTCAGTAATATAATCTAAGTATCACAATTTAGTAATGTAATTTGATTTCTTTCTGTTACTTTTAGATTATCTCAGTATAAAATATGGTGAAATTGTTTAGCCTAATGTAGTGTTTTTAGAGCTGCAACTAGCAATTGTTGTCATCATCGATTAATCGGTCAATTTTTTTTTTTTTTATCAATTAATCAATAAGTTGTTTGGTCCATGAAGCATCAGAAAAAGGTGAGAAATGTTGATCAGAGTCCAAGATATCGTCCTCGTATGTCTTTTGTCCACAACTCAGAGATATTCAGTTTAAGTTAAGAAGCTGAAATCAGAGAATTTAGATTTGTTTTTCAATAAAAATTAGCTTAAAATGATTAATCGATTATCAATATAGATGCATATTAATTTAGTAGTCGATTAATAATAGATTAATTGTTGCAGCTGTGTGTTTTATGTTCATGGTTCTGTTTATTAATTTGTCCAGTTGTTAATTTCTTTGTTATACACAATTTATTGATTGATTTAAAGACAAAATGTGGTGAAATTTCCACCCAGTGAGGATTTTTTCTTTTTGAGGCCATAATCATGAATTTGCAGCTGTGTGTGCACTGTGCATGGTAGGATGTCGTTTTTTTATTTTAAAATTGTAATCCTACTAATAATCCACATTTTTACTAAATGTATCTGTAATCTGACCACATCTTTTTTTTTTTATCTGTAACCATAATGGAACACAGGGAAAATGTTTTCACATCCAGATGATGTAATCCTGTTGCATGTAATCTGTTACTCCCTAATCCTGGTGACCAACACATTTATGGGATGAGAATAATATAGAAATATGGTGATGTGCTGCACACACATCAAGACATAATCATACATTTTAGACTATTTCCGCCTGATGTCAAATAATAATGTAATAAAAGGCATGAATGAAGTTAAATTTTCAAACAAATGAGCCAACAGTGACACTGAAAAATGAATATTTTCTATGTGCAAAAATATTTTAGATCTGGGTTTCTTGGGCAATGTGTTCTTTTTTTTACTCTGTACTGTTTTGTCCAATAATGACTAACTATAAAGGAACAAAGACAGACAGATCAACAGTTACACAGGACCCAAAGAAGTGCAGTGTCAAATGTGGAGTAAGTTGGCCAAGGTGGTGCCAAGGTGGTGCTTGATGCTTTGCTTGTAGTCTCAGTTTTTACTGCTGCTACTCCTAGAAATGTTACAGTTTATATGATACAGTTTTCCTATAGGTGACCCTTGTTTGCTCAAATGCTGTGGGCAGGGCTTATAATACAAAACGTCCTGTCTCCGGAACACTTTCTGCTATTGAGACCACCTTTAATGGACATCCAAATAGGATGTCTGAGTAACCACGACAAACTTGGTGCCATTTGGCCAACCGGTAGCATTGTAGTAGCTTCATTTAACTATATGTGTCTCCTTTCTGTATTTGTATTTGTGTGTATGACTGTCCTCCGCATATCTCAACAACCATTCATCCAATTGACCTTGCATGTGTTTTGGTGAGGACCCAATGGAGTGCAATATCAAGTGTGAAGTCAATCAGATGAGCAGTTCTACACAACACACTGGAAGCCAAGCAATTGGACCACTCCAAAAGCATGTGTTCTTACAGATGAGGACGAAATTATTAGCCCCGCTATGACAACTGAATATTTTAAGTAAGTATTTCCCAAGTGCTGTTAAACAGAGCGAGGAATTTTTGACACAGCTTTTCCAAACATCCTAGTTGTATTTTGGTTGCTTACATTATTTTACTTCGCACACAGAAACAACATTATTTCACAAAAACCAAAAACTACCAGGGTCAAAATTATTTGACCCCTAATGCTAATAGTCAGTTGTGTATCCTTTTTTTTCTGGATAACAGCCTGCAGTTGTTTGTTGTAGTTTTCATCAAGTCTCAGACACGTCTCCTGAGGAATCCCGGCCCAGTCTTCTCTGGTGAATCTGTCAAGCTCCTCCAGGTTTGATGGTCTTCTGGCAGGGACTTTGGTCTTCAGTTCACCCCACAGATTTTCAGGTCTTTGTGCAGGCCAGTCAGTAATATTCACTTTGGTCTTCTGGAGGTAGTTCTTCGCCAGGAGCCACGTATGTTTTGGGACCTTGTGTTGGAAGACAAAGCGAAGACCCAGACACAGTTTTGCTGCTGACTGCTTGAGGTTGAGGTTTTCTTTCTACTTCAGTCTAGCTTGAAGGTGTCTCTTCTGCAGAAGTGGAGTTTCTCTAGTGTCTTGACAGTTGTTCTGGGGTCTTTAGACGCATCTCTCACTAGTTTTCTTTCCAGAGTCTTTGAAATCTTTGGCTTTCTACCTCTGCCAGTCTTGTCCTGTACTGTGTGGCTCTCTTTGAATTTCTTGATGATACTTCTCACTCCAGGTCTTGAAACATGGAAATGCCGTTATCCTTCTCCTGCTTTGTGAGCATCAACAATTCTTTTTCTCATGTCTAAACTGATTTCTTTTGTTTTTTGCACGATGCTTTCTCAAGTGACAGCTCAAACCCTTACTGAAGTTTTTATACTGTGCGTAAATGGGAAGATAAGCCTCAGTTTTAACTGATTACTGAACTTGATTTTACAAGCTGTGAGCATTACAAAGTTAAAGCACATAATTGCACAACAGTGGTTTGAGCTATGGCTCAATAAAAAAAGATCAGTTTTTTAAAGGGGCAAATAATATTGACCCTAATCATCTTATTTCTGAAATAATTCTCTTATTGTGTGTAAACAGAAATAATTCATGACGTCTCAAGGAAAGTAGTATGTTTAGAAATGCTGTTGAAAATTCCTTGCTCTGTTAAAAAAAGCACTTGGGAAAATTTTGAAAAAAACTTTAAATTTCATAGGGAGGCTAATAATTTTGTCCTCAACTGTATATGGGCACTAAACTAGGGCTGCAAATGGTTATTTTCATCGTTGACTATTTTTACTATTAATGAAATACTTATTTGGTCTATAGAGTGCCAGAAACTGGTGGAAGATGTCAATTAGAAAGCACAGGCAACATCTCAAAGATATTCAGTTTACTGTCATTGAATACAAGAAAGACAAGAAATTAGAAAATATATACAACACAATGCCTGTAAAATTTGTTGAAAACACAACCAGCACCCTGGAAATGACTGATGTTAGAGCCTGTATCCAGAACATTCCTGTTCTTAAATACTAGAATACTACATTAAGATATTTTATTAGTAACAGTTATCTATAGGTGACAGAAGGCATCACACACCACCAGTTTATTCATATATCTAATAATACAGAATGATGATAACGAAGCTGTTGTTTGCTGTGCAACATTTTATTGTAGCTCTGTAAATCAGTTGCAGAACACATGGCAAGGCAGCAGATGTGAATGTCTCTGAAACCGTGAATTCATGGAGGGCAGAGTTGTACATCTGATCATAAAAATAATCAGGCAGCAGCCTTGTGTTTAAAGTCTTTCATAAAAACTGTGCCATCTAAATGTGTCCGTGATTGAAGGCTCATCTGTTAGGCAGTTCTTTGCTGGTGTTCCTCAGGGTGGGAGAGGAGCGGGGCATGGAGGGGGGGGGGGTCATTGTGGCGGGAGAGGGATGCCCCGGGGATCGGTGACCTGCCCCTCTTGTAGATTCTTCACCAGCTGGGCCAGCCAGCGCTTGGTGGTGGTGTCGTCCTTCAGGACCTGGGCAAAGGTGGTGTCTTTGAGCTGGTCAGGGAGGCACTGACGCAGAGCTTCTCTGGCTCTGTGCAACAAAAACAGATCACAGGTCAGGCATAGATAGGCATATATAGGCAGAGATTACACTTATATTTAAATGTGTATCAGAGCATTTTTATACTTTGTTACTTTTAATAGTTTCAACTTTGATTATGCTATTATAATCAAGTAAAAATTGGGAAGAATTATGAAGAGTACATCTCAACCTGCTCTATATGAAAAGTACCCAGATGACTTTATGATTGGAGCTGTACCGTACAAATAAAAATTGGAATTTTATTTCACTTGTTTCACATTATTTTTATCCTGACTTGTTGAATCCTATCAATAAGTGTCAGTGAATCACCACAGTTTTAATTCTTTTTTAAATCTTTCACTCTTTTTTTTACTTACATATTTAATATCTTCAGGCAAACTACCTCCATGTGTCTCTAAGTTTTTCAATAGAGAAAATAAGTTCTGACGGATTAAGCTGAAAGTGGACACTGATAATAAAACTGAAGCGTATGTGAGCCTCAGCTTTGACAGTGTGAGCTCTGGATGTAACATGGCTAAAAAAACAGCATTAAACAAATTCTTTTTATGGCAAATAAACATTTTTTCAGTCAAATAACTTTTTCTATGTTGATTTCATACCAGGATGTGATCAGATAATGTTCGATATTTTTATTAAAACATAGTAAATCTAACAGTTGGCACTTGATGTTGTTGGCATCACATTGATTACACCTATATTGTTAGTGAATTCGATGGAAGTTGACTGAATGCAGAATAGCCTACTGGCCCCGGGCTTTTCACGTAACTGCACACTAACCCCTGAATAATGTGTTACAAATGCTTTGACGTGTGCTGACCTGGCATGCATGACGTGAAAACTAGACTAACTGATGAAGAACAGAAACATGCAGACAGCACTGTAGATTTTAGCTCCATGTCATACAACATAAATGACATTTGAAAAATACCCCATAAATGTTAGTTTTTTTTTTCACCATTCCCTGCACATATTTTCTCCACGCCACATGCTGAATGGGGATCAAAACTAACTAACTGTAACTATCAGAGAGCTCTGTCGCAGAATCACAGACTACATGTTATCTGGTGTCCTGTGGCGCCTCTGTGTAAGTGTTGTTTCCTATCTTGCGACAGATCCAGAAACATGATTTGGAGTTCTTATTTCAGTGGTTACGTACCTGGAGTTGTCAGACAGACGAAGGTAGCAGCGCACTACATGCTTCAGCAGGCGGGCTGACGGCTCTTTGGAGAGCTGGAGGACCATTTTACCCTGAGAGAGACAAAGAGGGACTGTGAGGCCAACAAGAAAACCTGCTCACATGTATCAGGCGTTACTCATTAAGATATGAACAACTTACAAGGATCATAGCAACATGGGAGAAGCGCTCATAAGTCTGACAGATGTATGCAAGCCCTGTATCATCCAAGAGGATCTTCTGTAGTATAAAGGTAGCAACCTAAAAACATAATTAGACCATATGTTGATTATTAGTACCAACTTTTTATCAGTTTAACTAGCAATAATATGAAAACCTGTGACTGCTGGATATGTTGGCAAGAATAAAGTCATGTTGGAGTACCGTTTTAGAGAGTTCACTGCCAGACTCCATGATGCGAAGGCACAAGGGAATTATCTCTGTGGTTAACAGGAAGTTGATGACTTCCTGCTCATCAGTCTTCACCAAAGCACCTGGACAGAGTCGGCACAAGAAAGCAATGGCATCAAACTTTTTCAAGGCATGAAGAGGACTCACTTCTAATGTCACTCTAATATTTTACAATATATCAGTATTTCTACTTTCTATCATGTAGCCAAATAAATGTTCTTAGGGCTGAGCAATATAGCAAAAAATGTATCACTATAAAATGTTTCATTTCGGTTGATATTGATAATTACTGATCATTTTGAATGACCTATTTTTAATAAGAACCAAGAGAAAAGACAGATTTTAACCACTTTATGAAATCTGACAGAAATTTCCATTAATCATTGATAAGCACCGTCTCAGCCCGGTCTGGAGACTTCTATATTTAAGTGTTTTTCTTGAAAAGTTGTTGTGTTTAAAATTTGAAGAAGAAAAAAAAAACATGCACAGTTTGCATTAGTACTTATTGGTCCCACATTGGTTTTGTTTTGTAGTTTTGTTACAGCGTGATCAAATCTTTTTTTTTCCCAAAATCACAAGTATGTAAGTGTAGACATTTTAAGGTCTACAATTTATATTTTAAGGACCCGCAGAAACCCTGTTTGACCACCTGAAAATACATCAAACAGCAGAGGTGACGGGAAGAAATGTTTGTGATGAAATCATGCCATCAAGTGTCGTGGAATGAACAGTGGAATGAACATTTCTTACCAATGACTCCTAAGCTGGTTAGGCGAAGGTACTCAAACGGTCGTGTTTTGCTCACTGTGTGTAAGAACGGGTAGAGGAAGAGAGGGATGTGTGCTGCCAGGAATGCTGACCTGTAGAGGACAAAACTCACTATTTACACTTTGCTCTGGAATGAACTACTGTATGTTTTCTAGTCATCTCATTTTTAAGTTCTGCCCTGGAACATGTTTCTAAAACCACACTGGCAGTATTTACCAATGAACTAAGTTACCTAGTCTCTGGATGGGAGGCCACACACTGGAGGAGCGCAAGGGCATTACATACTCTGTTGGACTGGTGTGCTGTCAGGGTCGGGGGGTTGATTGATGGGTAGATGTTGACAATTTCCTAGAAATGACAATGATGAAAAGGCAGACACTGCACAATGCATCACCAGCAAATGTGTCTAAGTCACTCTCTGTGGTGTGTAACCCATGGAAAACACTGACTGACTCACCTGCAGCAGGGCTGCTATAGTGCCACACGAGTGCCACAGCATGGGTGCCAGGTCAGGTACAGACTCCCTCTTCTTGCTGAGCTCCAGCAAGGCGTTTTCCCTAGTCTCTGGACTGGACAGCTCATTGATCCACTGGTAGATCTTCTCTCTGTCCACCTGTGCCAGCGCTGTGGTTACAGCCTGAAAGGAACAGAGAAAACGTAGCATCAGTACAGCCTGTTCTGTTTTCAACAGTGATATCTCAAAACAGTCAGTGTGATGCAACAGCTGCAGTTCACATCTGGGGAAAATTTAACTAAAACTGTTGCTTGTCTGTTTTAATTGTAATCAGTAATACTTTATTGATCCCTGGGAGGAAATTGTTTGTGTTACAGTTGTTCCCATTCAAGAATATTAGTATGTATAAACATATAGAAAATATTACAATGGAAATAGACATTGTAAGAATATAAAATATATGCAAATAAAACGTGCATTATGCTACCACACACACAATAAAATAGGTAAATAGAAATAAGGAAGAAATAACTCACGTTGATGTAAGATGTGATGTGTGTGATGAGAAGTGACAATAAATATGTGATATAAAAAGTACTGGATGCGTACCAGATTAAATATTTCTGTGCAGTTCATCTTAAAAAACAACATTGCGCATCACAGGAAAAATTGACAGATTTTTAGACTGAATTCAGAGTGCACGTTTACATGGCGTCTGCAGACATATTAAAAGAAGCCAGCTTATTATTATCAAGCTACCTTACCGACTCAAGCCTCAACTGAGCTAAACAGTTATCTTACAGTCTGTCTCTGCTGTGTTGCTACAAAAAACACACTGAATTCCAAGTTTGGCGATATCACTATGGTTAAACTAGCATACAATAGCCTGGGTGACATTTTAGCTAGCGCTAGCCCAGCTAATGTGTGAAGTTAACAGACGTGTACTCACCGCTCCTGTAGCCAACATTCTGAGCAGCGCGCGCTTTTAAGGCCTTTTAAAAACGCTGTATTATAAGTTTTCGGTATTTTAGACAGAAAAAGAAAAAGAATAATTATTATTATTCTGCTGAAACAGAGAGATTAGTTTAACTACATTGACTTCACTGAGCTGCTAACGACAACTCAAACACTTCCGGGTTACTATTTTCAAATTAAAAGCGGACGTACACGGAAGTGCTGCGGCTAGGAATGTAATGATACATTCAGCTCAGGATTCGATTTCCGATACCGTCTTAACCATACGATTTTTTACTTTTTTTTTTTAAGAGAATGAGCTTGCAGACAAATCATGACTGAAAAATATTCCTGTAATTATATCTCATAGAAAAATCACAACATGTCTGAGGTAGGGTGTAGCTGCAAAACTATGCGATGAATGTAAAACAACCTATATGTTCTCTTCTTAAAAGTGCCACTGAAATTATATTTTAAGAAAATAAGAAAATAATGGCAAATCTTAACAAAATTAAATTAAATATTAAATTAAATTATAATAATAATTAATTTAAAAAGTTATAATCTCAAAATAATGACAATCTTTAACAACATAATGAATCAGTACCTCAAAATAATGACAAACTTTAAAGAAAATGTTCAGTAAATTTATAAATATTTGTTATGTTTTGCTTTCACCGAGTTCAACACATCAAATTTTCATTTTCAACTGTAGTATTACACAAACCAAGCTGATTTTCTGTCCCAAACTGCAAATACATGATTGTGTTACATTTAATAAACATACAGGTAAGCGGTACATGGCAGTGCAGTAATACTGGTTGAATACACAATTTAATTAAGGCGAATGTAACTTACAGAGTGCATGTACAATGATGCAGGTCTCACTATGTGCTGTCTACAATGTGTTCACTCTCTAGAAAATGAATCACATTCATACAGAACACAAATACATACAAAATGATCACAGGCAATTAAAAACATGCACTGCTGCTATAGAAATAGCAGTTTCCAGTTTTGTTCTGCACAGTTGAATGTGTACATTTTTTTCATCACACTGATTTCTGTGAATGAATGTGTATTTCGAGTATTCACATTTAGTTTGTACTAAAGACATGTTTCAGCACTTAGGTTTTTTTTTTTATTATTAAATGTATATAAGAACAAAATAAGAATTGGTCAGTTGTGGCATCTGATGGTTCCTCATGAGGTTCCTGTGGAGACGAAAGACAGAGATGGTCAAATACAACACTAGAAGTCGCACAATTTCAGAACTACTAGAACGGCCATAAGTGTCATTTTGACTTTTGACTTCCAAACTCAATTATCTCTCATGATAAATACCAGACTAAGAGATGAACACACTTATTTTGTTAGTTTTCAAAATGAAACTACACCAAAACTTTATAAAATGTATTTCTATATATTATATATATATATTTCCATATATTTTAGAAATATTTCTATTTTTATCAATATGCATACCATTGTGTGTAGTAAACCATAATGATAACATATATTCGCAGCAATATATTTCTGTAGTATAATAATCATAAGTGAACTGATTAACATTTTTGATTAATCTAGAATTACAGAAAGTGAGAAACAATTAAATGTATTTTATAAGATTATAAATGTATTATTTAAACATTAATAATAAAAAATTTCCATGTAGAACCATCACAAAATAATTTCATAATTACAACTATCCCTGGTCTCCCCTACTTTATTTTTAATTGAACTTTATTTTTTAATAAAAATTTGAAAACAGACACAATTACTGCCTTGGCTGTTCTGATGTCAAATAATAACAAATATAATATAATATAATATAATATAATATAATATAATATAATATAATATAATGAATTGGGATTATTATTCCAGATGAACAGTCCAAATTCTTATGCTGCCCTCATGTGGATCCTTCAGTTAGTGGTTCTATCTGGCTGTAATGTGGAGGTTGTGTTTATTGTGCATATGACTTATGTTTACTAGGCAACAGGGTTTGCAAGGTTTACATCTGTTCTCCTCACCCTGCATCCAGGAGGAAAAGAGGCCACCTGCCCTGGACCTCTGGGTCTCCAATGGTCTCTAGCAGTGGAACCAAGATGGCGTCCTGCACACAGAATCACACTTTCACTTGTCATTTAAGTTATGAGCACTTTTTTTTTTTAAATCAGAGTCTTCATGCTTCATGAAGGTGAGCTGAACAAACTGAGTCAGAGGCAAAATATGTAACAAATAAGTTAAAATATCTGCATAGATTAATTTCCTCCTATATGTAATGATGATTTTTTAGACTGGCTGATGAGTTACCAACTTTACATCTGGCCAGGGACTACAGATTGACCTTTGGCTAATTCTGGCATATTTACAGTAATGTTTATTAATATGTATTGTCCCTGAGAAATAAATAAATACGTGGCTTTGTAAAAAATAATGTGGTTGTATGAATCTTATGTTATTTAATGTATCATAGATGAAAAAGGTGTAACCGGAAGAAAGGGTTCTTCAGGTCCAGGATGTTTCCAGATTTGAAGCCTGATTGGTCAACTGTGGCTGTGATGTGGATGTCATAGCTCTGCCTGAACGTGGAAAAGACAAATCTATGATTATTTGGGACACTCACAGAAAAACAGGCTGCAACAAGAGCTTTCGTCAGTTTAACGAAATGATCTTCAGCTGGTCTAAACTAAAGTTAGTGGAGACAAAGCAGTGTTTCATGATATAGAACAGATCACAAAGAAATGTACATTTAAGAGAAAACATGTGGAAGAGCAGGCTCAGTGGAAGTTGAGATGTACCTGTTGTTAGCGGCCAGCAGGACAGTCCCAGACAGAGTTTGTCCCAGTTTGGCGAAGAGCGGTGTCTGAAGCAAACACCTGACCTGATACCAGCGGGTCAGCGGCTCAGTGGGAGCTGTGGACAGCCACACTGTGGACCTGCAGGGACAGACAATATTTCATATTGATATAGTCATGATTTGAGTCTGAACTTGTATGATATTTATATCTTTAACCAGAAGCAGTTGTTTTTATCACTCATACCAAAGCCACCAGCCTCCAATTACAGGCAATGTAATTTTATCAACATAAAACATTTCACTCAGACTTGACAGAAACAAAGTAAAACTCACCAAAATCAATTTGATTTGTCTTTCGGCTGTCCCAACAATCACCCACTCTGGTTTGACCCAAATAAATACTAAATTCATTGAGTTACCTATCCAAATAATGGGAGAGGAGCGAGAGGGACGTTGGACACCAGCAAGGGGAAAACAGAGTGTACAGCAGCACCAGAATATTTTTCACATCTAAAAAGTCAATTAAAAGTTGGTGATTGTTGGAACAGTGGACAGATGAATCAAGACAGTTTTGGTGAGTTTTATTTTGTTTCTGTCAAGTTTGAATGAAGTGTTTTATTTATTAAATGGAATTTGATGGCTTTGATGAGAGCAATAAAAACATCTGTTTCTGGTCAAACAAAACAGGAAAAATAGGGTCCAGGTTGATGATGAATATTCTAATGTATTAAGAAGCCTTTTCCATAACATATTTCCTTCATGTCTTCCCTGTCATGTATGATAAGAGCCATACAAATCAAAATAATACAATATTACACACAAGAATGAAGTTAAATTTGTGTATTTCTTACTTTGATCCCAGATAGGCCACATCGAACCAGAAGGCGAGCCCGTGGACCAGACCAGACTGCAGCAGCGTGAACACAAACGGAATCTCCACTCTGGAAGAAACAAGAGTTTTATTAAACATTACATTATGATTACAATTGTTGCCTGCATCAGTAATATCTATCATTTAATAGTGTATGTTCATATTCTCTGTTTTTCTTTGCTGCTACATTTTACTGCATTCTGCTGCACCAGGGATTAATTTATTTAAATTCTCAAGTCTCAGTGTTGTGACTCCAAACTTTCAAATGTCATTTATCAATCGCATTTAGAAAAAAATCTGCTAATTAAGTACCAACAAATTTTTAGTCTTAATGTCAGTCTATCTGGTAGATGTTTAGTAGGAGCATCTGAAGCCCCATTCATGACTTTTCAAAGTGAAGATATCAAGCATTTGATCAAGCACTTTACTTTAACCTTTCATCATCAATAAGCAGTATATGAACATATTACAAATCGCTCTTAATAAACTGTAATGTAGCAGATATAAATACATTTATTTGTTTAATAATGTACAGTGTTTTCATATTTATAGCGCAGTGTTTCCCAAAGTTTTTTTTGTGGACCCACTTTTTAATAAATTGAATAAACCTTTCTTCAACACTGTATATTATCTTGATGCTTTATTGAAAACACATATTAAAACTTTGTAAATGTGAAATATATTTAGGCAGAGTTTACTGGCCAATGTTTTTATTTTGTCTTATCAGGAAGCCAATATAGGACATTTTAATCTAATTCATAAATGAGACAAATAAGGTGCATTTAGATGGAATAAACAGGCCCTTGTTTTTTTTTCTTACATCAGTATAACAAAATACACATTTTAAATGCTTTATAAAAGGTGTACTGCAGAATTTCCTCCACAGTCTTTTACTTATTTGGAGACTCAAATCAAATCTCATGTGACCCACGTGTGGGTCCTGACCCCGGGAATAACTGCCATAGCAGGTCAACATGGTTAAACTATTAAAATTGCACTATGTCAAACAACTTTATTTTAATGCATTTCAGCTCTGGCCTTTATCAGGGCCATCCATCCTGATGAAGATATGAGGTCTTATTAAGTATTTCTGAGAATGCTAACCTCTGTAAGTCTTCTTCTTTGACCTCCATGAAGTTGATGCAGTGCTTGACAGACCTGGCCATCAGGATCTGAACATCGAATGTGTCCTGAAAAAGATAATACATAAAGAGTCTGTTGACAAAATCTATAGAATATCAATGTTCGTAAAATATTTAAATGTCATCTCCATTATTGTACACAGTTTTATTTTGTATCTTCAAAGATGTCCTCTAGAATACCAAATATTTTTTTGGAGCAATGCCATGAACTGTCCCATGCATTTGTCAGAACATACTGATGTGTTCTGTTTTGACACCTACAGTAAATGGAGTTTTGCTCCACGTACCACTATAGGCTGCTGAAAGAACTCATCCACTGCAGCACTGTGAAGAGCACTCACGTTAACACCATAGAAGCTTCTCTGCTGCCTGAAAGAAAGAAAGTGAACTGAAGTCAGCTGACAGACACGTCTGGGAGTTTATCAGCTGATTGCTGTATTCAACACATTATGTCTTGATGTGTCTTTTGCATGCTGGTTGGATTTATTTGTGCAGGTATTTGTGCTCTAATACAGTAATATCAAGCCTGATGAGCTGATGAGCAGATGTCACTACCAGATCCAGCAACAATGTAGGCTATCTGATAGTTAAAATGGATGACATACAGGCAAAAATAGACAGTGGAGAATTCCACATAGTGGACAACACATTGACAGAAGCCAAGTGTGATGTTTGGGAGGATTTTGGTGTGCTCAAACACTGTGACAATATTGTTCTCAGTGACTTTTCTACTAGTAAAAAGTACCAAAAAGTATTAGCTTTTGACAGCTGAGCTAGGCTTGTTGTCACTATGGAAACGCATCGACAGCTGCAGGAGCACAGGCGCTGCACCAGTTGAAAATACAAATGATTGACGGGTGCAGGTCGAGTCATGAGAATTATATTCACAGCTCCAGGTGGGACCAAATTTGATTTGGAGAAAATTGTGGATGATGGGTCAGGCCCGGTACTCAGCTTTGGTACAGGCAGGTACAGGTTTGCAAAGCTGGATGTTGTAAGCCAGCGCCTTGTTCAGGGAAACTAACTGGAGAATTAACCTGGCACACGTTTTTGATGGTGGGATTACATTGTGAGGCAGCTGGAGTCACAAGATCACGTGAGAATCTACCTTGCCAGGCTGCAAGCTTTCTGTTTGTGTCTACACCAGAAATGTCCATGGAAATAACTCATCTCAAACAAACAATGTTCGCATAGATACTGTGATAGCAGTGGTGGAAACAGTATTTAAATCTGTACTCAAGTACAAGTACTGTTACATTGCTAAAATATTACTCAATTACAAGTAAAAGTACTGATGCTAGAGATATACTTCAGTAAAAGTACAAAGTATTTATCTCGACAACTATTCAGAGTATTAGTTACTTTTAACCATTGATGTCACAGTCACCTCTCCAGACTAGGGTTGTAAATTCTGTGTGTTTTCCTGAACCACTAGTTGAAAACACTAACAACAGATTAATCATTAATAATGTGTAAGATACATAACACATTTGTTCTGGGGTTTTTTTTTGTCTTTTTTTCATTTTAAGTCAAAATTTAAGTTTCCTTATTCAACAAATGGCTCTGCAGACAAAACAATATCAAATGAGGTGCAGTTACTTCCATGACTATTGATTAATCATCAATGAATACATTTCTAATTGGGTAAATTCTGAATGGCAATTAATTGATTAATCATTAATCATTAACATCCTTACTTGGCTTGTTTGTGATCAGATCACCTGATTAGCTACAAAAATGCAGATGAAAGGTTTGGATATTAATTCAAAATGTATTCAGTAGTCAACTATGATTTTGAAAGTAACTAAGTAGATTACATGCCATAATGAATACTTAAGTACAAGCACAGACTTGAAAATCTACTCATAAAAGTACAAGTACCCCAAAAACTATTTAATTACAGTAATTTGAGTATTTGTAATTAGTTACTTTCACCCTTGTGTGATAGCATCAGTTATTTCAGAACTGCCAAGTATTTTTTAATTGAAAGAAGAGCAAGGAACAACACTTAAGGCTTTTATTGATGGAAAACGTGTTTTCGGTCTTCTTACGACCAGCTTCGGCTTCAGTTCGGTGAGTTGATCTGAATGTTTGAAGTTAGCCTGTGTTAGATATGACAGATGGTTCATCCAATCACCTGCCAAGTATTTTTCCAAACAGTTTCTATGGATGGCATCCCAGATGGTTTTCTTAGTGGGTGTGTTATTTTGGGTTTAAAAGCTTCAGCATCTAAGTGTAAACAAATATGTTAATAAAGTCTTTCTCTCAGCATCACTGCTAAATTATTTTTTGGTGAAGAACATCAGTTTATAGTTCACCTTCATTCCTCAAGGCTGATTGAGCCTAACCTCCACATAGTGGTGGAGCAGGGAAGGGCACAGACCATGGCAGCACACACACACAAACACACACACACATGCATGCTGGTATGCTTGCATACACTTGTGCAAAAACTGTACAACAGAGGTTGTATTGTTTGCACAAATCTTCTAGAAATGCATGAATATAGCAGAATAAACCCTCTGAAATGAATGAATTATAGTAGATCCTTCCACCAGATTGAATTATACCAATGTATGGGATCAATATACTCATTTGCCACCCTTAAATTCTTAATTTCTTCTTTCCTTAACTATATCTGACCAATTACTGTCCCAGGTTTCAACATTCAAGTTTAATGTCCCATCATGGACTAAATCCACTTACGAAGAAAAGAATTTCCTGACAGGAAATCTTAAATATTTTTACTTTTAGTATAAAATGTCAGCTTCACCTCTAACTTATCGGCCCACAAAAGATCATATCAGTCAAACTCTTGGTCGGTCTGTATGAGTCAGGACTAGACTGAATCAGAGCGTTTTATACCCAACAGGAAACATGGCTGACTGAGTTCGAGCGTGTGTGTGTGTGTGTGAGTGTGTGTGTGTGTGTGTCTGTGTGAGAGTGAGAGACAGAGAGAAAAGGAAAGAAAGGAAGAAAGGGAGCCAGTGTGTTTGTGTCCTCATGCATGGATTTATGGCAGTGTGTGTGTGTGTGTGTGTGTGTGTGTGTGTGTGTGTGTGTGAGACCAGAAACTAGCTCGTGCGTAGTGCTCGAAGTAGAGCTGCTCGTCACTGAAGGGAGCCAGATGAATATCGCCATAGGAGGGAAACATCTGACCTGGAGACAGACAGATTGAGAATGATACAGAAAATGAGTAAGACAGAAAGACATTCAACATGAGAGACAGACATAAAGAGAGACTTAAAAGGTAAATGACACCTTCAGAGTCGTTGGGTAAAACTTCAGTTGTCATAAACTTTTCCCAAGTAAAGACAGGTAAACCCCAAATCAAATCCCAAGTCAAGAAAGGTAAGTTCCAGAGCATGACCCAATCAAACTGAATGAGTCCCAGCCAGTCCCAGTCAGGTAAGTCCAAAGACATCAGCCAAATCAACAAGTTTTGCGTCAAAATAGGGTCCCAATGCAAATCCCAAGTCGAGACAAGCATGTCCCAGGTTAAGACAGGTAAATCCCAAGTCAAGGCAAACAACTCCCAGGGAAAGACCCAAGTCCACCAAAAGCTACCAAATCAAGACAGTTATGTCCCAAGTCAAGACCCCAGATAATACCTAAACGTCCCAAGGCAAGATCCAAGTTAATACCAACAAGTCCCAATTCAAGAAAGGCCAGTCCCAAAGCAAATCCCAAGTCAAGACAAAGTCCTAAACTTGTCTGATCTAAATGCACCTTTGCCTTCTGCTCACAGCCATAGTAATAGACTTTGAGATTTGACAAAACTGTCAACAAGAAAGGACCTCAAGAAAAGGAAAGAATGTCAACCACAGAACATTAATATTTCAGTTTGATGTAACAGTTTACATGCATGTTCTAAAACATTTTTTTTTAAATGACCAGAAACCAGCCATGCCATCATTCCAATGGCCCATTATTCTGAAATCCCAGTAGTCCAAAAACTGAAAGCTAAAGTTCATTTGTCCAGCAGCCCATTATCCCAAAAACAAATTCTCATTGTTTTGAAGGCTCATTGATCCAAAAATACACACTCTCCATGCAGTTGGTAACCCTAACCCTGATCCATTTAACGACTCGGGTAACAGCTGCCCACAAAAGCTGAGGTAGAACCCTTGTCAGATTTTATGCTGACATTGGAAAATTGTCTGTAACGGTTTAACTACAGGGAGAGTAAGAATTGTTGGAGCAGTGGGCTTTTGTTTTGGGATACTGGGCTGTTGGACAAATGTGTTTTCACTCAATTGGAACATTTTTCAAACTGTTGGGGTTTTTGGATAACTGGCTGTCAGAAAAAAAGGGCATTACCTGCAAAGAGTACCAGTTTGCAGGAGGAGCTACATAATTATATGTAGTAATAGACTGTTTTCTGTGTTTATTATTTCCCATATATCCTATGAAATTCAAAACAGAAGTAATTTTCGTAATAATTTACATCTATATCATTAATTATAACTTTAGAGATTTGTCTGATGATTCGACTATCTTATTCAGTTATTGTATTATTATTATGAAGGTTTGTCCACCTCTTGATCCCTGATGCTTCTACTCCTACCATTGGGTTTGAGCCATTTTCTGGCATGCAAGAAGCTCTCCATGAGTCTGTTACTGAGCAGCATGTATCCCATTGGCTCAGAGACAATGACATCCACCATGTCCGGACAGCTGACTTCCTCCACCTCCCCCTCTAGGACCCTGATCCGCTCAGACAGACAGTTACTCTGGACCAGGATCTGCACAGGACACACAAGACATTAACTTACACAGTAAAAACACACATCTACTAAAGAATCTCCATATTCTACACAGGACTACAGCACATACATTGGGCTATGATTTTTAAAGCAGCTTAATTCCTCAGAGAACATTAAGGGACAGACTCAATCCAAGTCAGTTTTATGATGCATCTCTTCTTTCTTTATCAGTCTTAGAACAGTCTGCCAGTTGCTGCCAGGCAGTCTCTGTTTTTTTACTTATTGTGTTGTGTTGTCAATTTTTAATCTTCTATTATTTATCTTCTATTATCTGGGCATATTGTTCCATTAATTTGACAAACAACCATTTCTCAAAGGAGAAATTAGAGCTTTTCTGCCAAGCCATCATTAGTAGGCTAAATAGGCTAACTATATTTTTAATTAGCTATTAAAAAATGTAACATGTTAATTTTTATAGGGATTGTTTCTTCAGAATGATCTTCCATTAAAAACTGTGGACAGTGTGTTCTGTCCATTTTCCAGAAAAACAGGGACACTTAAAGAGGCATTTCAAAATCTGGAAAAAAAAATATAAGTATCCAAATTCTTTTAAAATATTTGGTCTTTTCAGATTTTGTGGTGTGTTTAACTTTTCAGAACAGGTTGATCAGGTAAGTCTGCCAGCATGCTGATATTCATGCAGATCGAATACCCATATTTCGGTATGAGCCCAGTACAGCATCTCTCTGCAGCCCCCATCGTACTGAACTCGGCCAGATGTTGCCGCAACCCATTAACTCCCCAGAATGCCACGCTCTGCATGTGATGTATGTACTCTATGTGTGTGTGTGCTATCTAGTGCATTGCTGCGGTTTCTCTTTAGGCTCTATAAAGGCCAAAACACACAAATAACACTACTGTCCAAACTCTGCATGCTAGCTCACAGTCTGGAGATCCAGATCTTGAACTCAAACATTACTGCAGAGATGGAAGAAGACCAGTTTTAAACCCTCTGTTCATCAAAATGTACACTACTTTAAAGCTGACAATGTAACGACAAAGATGGACGATGCAAGCTTCAGTTCTACTGACCTGTGTGTACTTTGCCATGGGGCTGGACTCTACAGCATACACTCTGGTGGCTCCTGCCTGGACTGCAAAGAAAGACAGAATACCAGAACCGCAACACACATCCAGAACCACCTATAGGGACAGGGAGAGGAAAGGAGTACTGGAACCTTTTACATATATACATACATGGAAACTGATGACTCCTTGGACATATTTATCTGTCTCTTTCTTTGCATCTAAGCAAACACTACATCCTACTGTATATGATGACATCATTAATCTGTAGGAAGTACTTTAACAGAAAATTCCAAATGCATAACTTTTGTCTTTTTGCCGTAATTGCTGTGGGTTGTGATAACAGTGTAGTCTCTAGTAACATGACAACATGACATTATTCAGTCCAACAAGAAAAGAAACAAAAGCTCATACAATCAGACAGGTTGTTTTCGGTGTTAATAATCTGGCTATGACACAGTTATAATGGTCTCATGACCACATATGACAATTTAATGTGAATATAAAGCCAAATACTTTTCATAATGTCAATCGGTCGTAACATCATCTCAAACAATGACAACTTTGCATTGAAAATGACATAAATGACAACAGTGACAACAGTCATAAACATTCATAAAGACTGCCAAACTATAAATGAGACCTGATATACTAGAATTAACCACCATCTCCACTAACAGTCGTGTTTGGTGAGGAGCTGTGAGCACATGTGTTGTCACCTTGTCTCTGAAGTCCGACTCGTTGACTAACATGGCTCTCTGGTAGGTGGTGAGCCGCACGTAGTCCTGAAGGAGGCTCTGCTGCTGGGACACACAGCTGTGGAACTACACACACGTAACAATGAACTATTTGTATTTTAAGTTCTTTTTCAAGCTTATTTATTCATCCCACCACCTGCAAATTGAGCATTATTGATGGGCCTACCTGGTAGCCTTGTGTTGGGGCATGTTCATTCTTTGTTTCAACCACAGTGGAATGTCTCCTACACGGTGTCTGGTCTCTCTCTGCATCTCTGTTTGCTCTAATATCTCTTTCTGTGTACACTTTTGTCTCTTCATTATCATCTGTCTTCAGTGACTTCTGGAAGTTCTTCATATCTGGAGAACCAAAGAGGACAAGATGGTTGAACAAGATGGTTGAGAGGCAGTATAAAAGGAAGCATTATCTACATGCAGAGATGAAAAAAGTAAAAACATTCTGTACTTGAGTGAAAGTACAGATATTTGTGTAAAAAAGAAAGTAGAAGTACTTATTCAACTTCTTTAGTCAAGTAAAAGTGAAAAAGTACAGGCTCTGAAATGCACTCAAAGTATAAAGTTGTCCTCTGAAGGACTTTTCATCCAGCTGTTGCATCTGTGCAAAGCGAACTGAACCTTACCTTTTCTCAACAGTCAAGCCTCCATCTCTGTCTTTTTTGTCTTGTTACATCTTTTATGTCCTGTTATATCTTTCATCTTGATACATCTTTAATACCATTTTCATCTTGTAACATCTTGCACATCATTTTCTTCCTGTACATCATTGTTGCTTTGTTACATCTTTTCCATCATTTTTGTTTTTGTACGTTTTTTATGTAATTTTCAGCTTATAATGTATTATTAGGCCATTTTTGTCTTGTTGTTTTTGTTGTGTTATGTCTTTTACGTTGTTGTTGTCTTGTTACATCTTCTTATATCATTTTCATCTTTTACATTGGTTTTGTCTCGTTACATCTTTCAGTTGCTTTTGTCTGATGTTTTCATCTTGTTACTTCTTGTTATGTCTTCTTACATAATGTTCGTCTTGTTAAACCTGTTACATAGTTGTCTGATAAATCTGTTGGGTCACTGTTGTCGTTACGTAATTTTTATCTTAAACCTTTTACATTGTTTTTGTCTTGTTACATCCTTTAGTTGTTTTCATCTTGTTACATCTTTAAGTTCAATTTTGTCTTGTTAAGTCTTTTTATGTTGTTTCCATCTTGCACTAAAGTAACTAAACTACTAAAACTACTAAAGTAACATGCCTGTTTTGAAAATATAAGGAGTAGAAAGTGCAGATAATTGTGTTCAAATGTAGGGAGAAGTTGTCAGAAAAAGAAATACTCAAGTAAAGTTCAGACACCTGAAAAATCTACAGTACAGTAACAAAGTATATGTACTTAGTTTCTTCCCATCTCTGTCTTCATGTACAAACCAGTTGGAGTTTTAAACTGCAGAAGAAGACTCAGTTTGCCAGCGTTGACCAGGAAGGACTGTCCTCCGACTTGGCAACAGTCCATCTCCTTGGAAACAGTAAATTGGAAGACTGATGCTCTGTTGGCTGAAAACATACTTGTTTAAACTACGCAAACACAGGAAAAGACACTTGAGGTTTGACACCATAATAGGCTTCAATGGAAGCTTTAGATTTGTGTGTGTTTGTGTGTGCTCACCATCGTGCACAGTGAGCAGCTGAGCGTCCTGCGCTGTGGTCAGGAGCAGAGTGAGCTCCTGTTCTGCTCTCTGTCTACACACACTGACCTGCCACGCTTTGCTCACCTCCTCCTTCAGAACACATTCACATATACAGTTATATTTGCTCACACCGGAGTGCTTCACATCAAACCAAGCTACACCAAAACACAGCTAATTTGATCTAATTTCTGTAGCTACTTTGAATATTAACCCCACAGTTAAATCAAATCTTAAATTGGGCAATGAGGACAATGAGGTATGACATGCAAGCAAGTTTATTGTGACTGTCAAAGAAATAAACACAACCTAATAAACTATTTTAAAGTATGATTTGATCATCAGGCTAAGAAAACCCACTGTGCATTTGTTTGTTGTCCAATTCATGTAAACCAGGAATATAACTGTCCTTTAAGCCAGCCAACATCTGAATTTGAGAGATATATTATGGCTTATAATGACCAGGATTATTGTGACAAATCAGGTTTAGGCTGATAATTGTGTGAAATTATACTTTAACACTCACTGTGGATGAGTTTGTCCTCAATCAGTGACTGGATCCCCTTTTAGCCGACATTATACTTTCTGTGCGTAGATGCAAGCAAGGGTCTGCTAGAGTCATCATCAGCAGATGTAGGCATAAAGGCTAGATTATACTCCCAAATGGACATGTGCATGGACAGCTACAGTCACCTATTAGTTCTGTTTCTACTAATTTCTGTGGTCCACTTGCAAGACATATTCCACACATGCACAGTAAATGTGCTCCATGTGGTCCACGTAATCACAACAAATTGGGGGTATGCGTATGTCCACACAGAGTACACTCTCTGATGATGAAATTTACGTCACGTGGACCCTCATGGACATCTATAGTACTGCATTAAGTCTGGATTATACTCCCAAACGGACATGTACACAGAGAGCTGTGGACACCATGGACACGTAGAAGTTCTGCTTATACTACTGTCTGGAGTCTGCTTAGAGGACACATTCCACACAGTGCATTACTTTCTACGGGATCGGTGTAGTGCTCGTCCACGAACAAGTCTGCACAGTCTCAACAAGTTCCTGGATAATGCTCAGAGCTAGGGCTGCACAATTAATCGCAGTAAAATCACAATATAACCAAGTGCAACATCTAAATCACAGAACCAGAGCCAAATTGCAATTATTTGAAAAAGGAAAAATGTGTGCAAAAACAACATTATTATGAGGTACTGTAGTGCTGAAGAAATAACCTGGCCTAAAAGTCTTGCAACATGAAAACATGTTTGTTTGATGCAGACCTCAATAAATATTACATCATCATGATTTTTTACTGAAAAATAACTTATTAAAATAGGAATATGCAATATTTTTTTTTTTCAAATCGTGCAACCCTACTCAGAATCTAAACATGGTTCCTCTAATGATGAAATATGATGACCCTAGTGGATCCTTGCACAGCTCTCTTAGCTAGCAAAGGCACTCATTAGCTCTTTCTCAATATGCGTTCTTCTCTGTACTTGTGTTCTTGTGTACTTGAGAAACGTCATCAGTCTGACTCCAAGTACTGTTCCAATTCAAAAGTCCAGATCTCGCCAAGTACAGTCAAATACCCGGATGTGTTCTTGCCCCGCCCCTTTTATCGAGGATGCATCGGGTGGTGACTTGTGTGGACTTAAGGAAGCCACGTATCCCTGAATGCATTTCGTAGCAACAATGGCAGAAGACCCACAACTTTAAGTTGCAAGTGTCAAAATACTACTGTTTTAGTACCACAGAATGCAATTTTAAGATTATTTTATGTGAGAAGGTTGACATTAAAACTTAAAATCTGTGGCTGATTCATCACGAGAGCGCGTAGTTTAAAATTTGCTTAGAAGTTTTTGGAGATGTGTTGTCCTGCTAATTGGACAGCCAGCATACCTCACCAGCTAGCAAGATGACCGGGCTGTTAGCATTCACGTTACCCCGCTAAAAACAGCCTCATCCGGGCATGACCTTTCGAAATTGGCCACTGGCTCTGATATCTCTATAGTCGTAAAACATAAGATATAATTCATTTTCTGCACATGTAAACTAAAAGATATAGCTATGTTTGTTTTATTTCAAATATACATTAATGGTGAAAATAACTGGAGGTGGGTAAGCCAAGACGAGCTGAGATGGTGACGTCATCAAGTACGCTACCGTCCCAATTGCAGAATGACCGTCCTGCGTCCTCCTGTCCTCGAGAGACTGTACTCCCAGGTCGAACTTGGTAAGACCGAACTGACAGGTATGTAAGTCCGAACTTGGCGTACTTGGTATTGAGAAACGGCTATTGTCTTTGTATATTATGTGTCTTGCTAGCCTCTACGGTTAGCACGGACACTCCATGAGTGCTCTGCTAGCTAGCAAAGTCACTCATCTGTTTTTTTGTGTTTTTGTTAGCCTGTCTGGCTTGTCTTTTGTGTGTTGTTGTTGTTGTTGCTGTTTAATTTAGTAGGTTAAGTTAACCCTTTTGTTTTATTTGATTTATTAACTTAATTTGTTGTTTGTTAATAAAACTTTTTTCCACTTTTACTCCACACTGTGCGTTAGATCACCAACTACAGGATTGGCCAAGTGGTCGTCTATGGACATGTCCACATAGTCACTACAAATTAGGGATATGCAGATGTTGGGGTGTCAGACAGACAAGAGCAAACTCAAGTGCATTTGTAGATACAGAAAGTATAATACCGGCTGTAAGCTTTGCATGTGTGCTTTGTCATGTACCCCCAATTTCATGCAACCATGCGGACTTGTCTGCAGCTTATCTGCAGGGCTATTACATCCCAAAAAGCTGTGCATGTTTGGAAAGTATCCTCCATGTGCTTTTTACACAATATATTATTAACCATCATTTTTCATCCAGTACAGGGTACTCTATCCAAAATCTGTTTCAGTTAATTGCTCAATCACATTTTGTAAAAAATATACGATTTTCAAGATAATAACAAAAAGTCCAGTTCCAGTTAATAGCAGGGGATAATCATACTATGATAGTACATATAAACACAGTGCACACATGTTGTCTTTAGCTTACCATGGTCTAAGATCTCAATCCTTTTTGATTTTGCACCTTTATGTACCTACCATTTCAAACTGAAGTAAATCAAAACAGAATAATAAGAGAGCTGGACAGATTAGAAATACACAGATTAGATGATGCACTGATTTATTAGCTAAATCTATAACCCTAAACCAGGTTTATTTAGTTAAAGAGCATCCCATAAAGTCACAAACCAGTTAAGAAAAGCAGTATATGAAAGTGTGCCCTCTGCAGCCTCCACTGTTACCTCCTCTTGTGTCTCCATGTGCTCCTCCTCCTCCTGCAGAGTGAAGACCCTGACAGAAAAAGCCAGTGACTCCTCACTCCTCTCCTCCATTCTGCTGTGTGAGAGGAAGCTGCTCTTTAGGAAGAAAGAAAAGGAGAGAGCAGAGGGGAGGAGGAAAAGGGGAGGAGAGATGGAGGAAGGCTTATGAGGGAAAAGAGGGAGAAAGTAGGGAATGACAGTTAACATATCAAGAAAATGAGGAATCTGCAGCATTTCTCTTAAAGCACGTACTTTGCATACTTACTTACTTTACACTGTTGTTTTACTGGATAGTCTTGCCCTCTTTCTTTGTAATTAATTCAAGTGATGCATCCAATACATGTATGGTCAGATTCCAACTTACTACTACAAATTACTTACAACTCATTTGAAGTTGGCTGTGTAGAGATCTAGCTGCTTAGACTGGGCGGGAATACTGGTGGGATACTGGCACTATATAACTTACTTTATTACTTACTCTTAACCTAAAGCTGTGATAATATAAGGATGCACGATAACATCAGCACATCGTCAGTATCAGGAATGAACATTCCTGCTGGTATAAAAGACTGATAAGATGATTTTGAATTGTCTGAAATGGATAGAAGAGTTCCAGTTTGCAATGATCACTCAGTTAGTCATGTCATCATTACAAATTTAATTGCCCATGTTAATAGCTGTCATTTCGCAAAACTTGGTGAAGAACAAAGAAAAATAGGCACCAGCAAAAGAAATCTGTCAGCAGTGACTGAGGCGAAGGGAATGTCATTAGTTTTGAATTTGTTCGGTCATAAACCAAAATATTGGACAGATTCAAATCTTCAGAGGATCACCAAGGTGACTGTACCTTCTCTTGAGGGGCCTACAGTGTGTGTTGCAAATGTCATGGCAGCCCATCCCACAGTTGTTGAGACATTTCATTCAAAACCATGAATATCAACCCCATGGTGGAAGTGTCAGAAGATGACCAAAGTCATAGGATTCAGTCTCTAGTGTACCTTAATGCATGGTAATCCATTGAATCAGCCAGTGTTAGATTATGTTGGGAACTAGACTGTTCCACAATGAAAAGACCTGCAAGTCCTGGCTTAGGTGGGGATCAATTTCAGGTGTAATTGCCTGATTTTTAATCCACTTTGATTTATCAAAAGGATTGTCAGACAATCAATTTTACGAACACAATAAAACTTAGAACGAGTCCATCAAGTAACAGCACTCTATATTTTGTTTCTGGTGCAAGGTCGGCCCATTTAAGATAAGAACACTCCCTCTGTTGGATATACAGCATCACTGCAAGACCACAAATGAAACATCAACTAATCTAATTTTACAAGAACATGAACAACACACAAGCAAAGCAATGACAAAAAAACAGAACACCAACTTTTGAGAGTAAACATTTGTACATTGAGTACTAGTAACTCTGATAGTTTTTTTGTCTACATCATGGCATTTCATTTCTACTTCCTACCAAAGATAGTTTTTGCGCCTTTCATAGAAATGAATATAGTCTTTTCAAATCCACATGTACCCAGTATTTTTATCTGCCTCTTTGGATATAGAGAAGATGGGAACAAGTGACAGGGACCCCTGTCTACAATCAAACTGGGATGGTTTAAAAGTGTTTTTAATGTCTTCTCATCCTGATTTGCTGATACTGTTTTACTTTTCACCAGTGACTTTCTGTTGCCACATCACATGGATGCAGCCCTCACATCTGCTGAAGATGATTTTAACCAGCCTTTAAGGGGCCAACTGAAGCTAACACTGCTGCTAACATACCTGTGTTTGTTTTTAGCCTGGCAGCTAGCAGGCTGAAGTTAGTACAGAGACTGAGAGCTAGTATTCACCATGTTACCACTCACCTCTCCATCTACTCCCTGCAAGGCCCTGCTGGTTTATCTGACAACCACTAACAACCACTTCCTTGTTAACTAAAGCTCTCTTAACGTCTCTATCTAAGACCAGAATTCATTGTTGCGCAACCAAGTCTAAACTGACTTTGAAATGGTGAAATATAGCGTCTAATCTATGTACAAGCCTGTCAGTGACCATTCTTTCCATTATCTTATGTGACTGCTGTAAGTGCAATTGGCCTTCAGGGGTCCCTAACTGGCGGACCGCGGTCCGAGTCCAGACCCACATGAGGTCCTATATGGATCCAGACCTATAACCAATAAATTATTAAGAGATTTTAAATGTTTCTATTTTAACTGGCGCAACTTTTCTAGTCTTTCCGCCCCTGGTTTAGCTGAACAGGAAATGCAGACCAACTGCAGAGAATCTGCGTGTGGAGGAGACTGTTGTTAATGACGGAGTTTATTACAACAGAAACTAACGTGATGGTTAATGACATCATCACCAACCAGATGCACTTATAAAATTAAACAACTGTATAAGGAGGCCTAAACGTAAAACAGGAGAGTCTGTGTTTGTCTGTGAGAAACTTTCAGACCTTCTCACAGCAGAGTGAACAGGTGAGGGAGGAGAAGAGGGTAGACTGATCACTAATCAATCACTGATACCGTCGTCCTCTCGGACTGATTAAAAAATAAAAATGACAAAGTTGGTGACAAACCACACCTGGGTGTCCACACAAATAAAGTCTTTGTGTGAAACACTGCAGAGTTTAACGTCGTGCTGTTTACTGACAGTTTGCTGTCTGTAGTTTGACAGAGAGACAGAGAGGGTCGTGTCTAGAAGGGAACCCTAGACCCGCGAAAGATCGCGTGAGTTTGATATTTTAGTAGAAATAACGGAAACAAATCTCGCGAGAGTTGTGCAAACAAAGAGTTACCTTCTAGACACGACCGAAAAAGAGGCGCAGCTCCAAAAATAGAAAATCATGTCGTGGTGTTGATGTTTTTAATGTGGCGGGCCGCCATAAATAAAACACTATTCACTGAAACACTGATCACTGACCTGCTGTGATGGAAAAAATACTCACATTCTTTATTTAGGTATTTTTACATTGTGGTATTAGTGTTTTTACTTAATTACAATAGAAATATTTTGCATGTTATTGTTTCCTTTTTTGAAAAATCAACATTTTTATTGCTGTTGTTGTACTTTAATGGTATTCTTATTGGTATTTTTTGATGACTAAATACAAACCTGCAAACTCATAAGAGGAGAAAAAGGTGTCATGTTGGTAAACCAGTCCTCTGTCCTCTGGGGGTCTGGGAGCGTCTGTCCTGCTCCAGAAGAAAAATGACTGGCAATGATTTTAACATGTGAACAAAACATTCTGGTGACTGTTTCAGTTAAAAGAGTTAGTTCACTCTTCTGTTTGTGGTTTCTGCAGACATTACTGCCTTTACTTTTACCTTTGTACTTGGAAAAAAAGTAAAAAGTAAAGTAAAAACAATAAAAGTAAATCTACAGTAAAAGTAAAGTTACCTTACTGAGTATTTTTACTTTAGCAATTTATAGTTGTTCATTTAATAGACCTGTCTTCTCTTTTGTAT
This sequence comes from Lutjanus erythropterus, assembly GCF_056507025.1. Lineage (NCBI taxonomy): Eukaryota > Metazoa > Chordata > Actinopteri > Lutjaniformes > Lutjanidae > Lutjanus > Lutjanus erythropterus. The sequence goes on along the minus strand of NC_139340.1, from coordinate 1,061,102 downwards.
ATTACCATTGTTCTTAAATCAAGCAAATGTAATGTAATAGAAAAAAATGCAGAACACACAATATTTCTTATCTGATTACTCGATTAATCGCCGGAATAATCAATAGATTATGCTTTAATTTTACTGGTTCGACCCACTTGAGATCAAATTGGGCTGTATGTGGCCCCTGAACCAAAATGAGTTTGACACCCCTGATGTAGACGCTGATACAACACTGAAAAAATGGAAGAAGGAGGGATGTTCAATTTACAAGTATGCATTTTGTATATGCTACATAATTGATTTATATTTCTCTCCAAAACATGATTAAATCTTTTAAAAGCATTTCAATATTGGGGAATTTAAAACCTACATGTCTCCATCATTTGAAGAAGAAAGGAAGAAGTTATGTTTTATCAGCCGGAAGTTGAAAACCCCGCCTCCTAGGGGCGGACTCCTGGACAGAAAACGGTTGCTGAAGACCTGCAAGCGCCGCCATTTTCTCCCTCGCCTTGATATTTTCGGTGGATTTGGGCTGCTTGGGACACAATAAAGGTAATAAAAACATGTCAAATATGAACCAGTGTTAGAGGCAGAGTGTTTATAATCAAGATTTTAAAAGGTTTAGCTCTCTACTTGCCGGTAATGTCGAGTAAATCCAAGTCAGTCTTCATGCTAACGTTCGGCCATTCAACTGGTTGCTAATGGTGGCGGTCATGCCTGCCATCCTTGAATATCTTTACATTTATTTTTTATGTCTGGTAAGGTTAATGTGGGCACGGCAACTACTCTGTATGGGAAAATTCATCGAACATGCGCCGTCTTTTCACTTTTCAAATCGACACCCGCCGGAGATATTAAACGAGTGTGGGGGATGGGTAACGTAACTCTGACATTGGCCTTGGTGAAACATGGCTGCAGTAACGCCATAGGTAAGGCAGAAAGGGAGACTAATAATTGACTATGGACGTCTTTTCGGTACAACAGTGGCTTTCAGTGTTTTCCCGTTAACTAACTCCGCCACAGTCTCTTTCTGTCGCACACACACAAACACTGGCGCATGGACAGGTCGCGCCTGACGGTCCGAGACAACCTGTGGGAAACACTGCCTTTAATTCATTATCAACCTAGCTCTTTTCTAATTGATATGTCCTGCCTTCAGATGAGTTTGACATTTTTTCTTTCTGTAGATATCCTCCAGCTAAGGCCAATATTTGATGTAAGGTATGTCTCTGGGTACTGTGTCAAAGGCTCTGTAGTGGTGGTGAGTATTACTATTCAATTGCTTTTGTTGATTTTGGAGATGTGTTTCTAATAATTAGTCTCTCAGGATTACACAAAACAGTTTAACGGCACCACAAACTACACCTTCTTAAAAAGGCTGTGATTGTAATTTTTTGTAAGTTTTCCAACAATTACTAAACTATATAACTATAACTTTTATGATGGTAAGATTTATTGATTTCTGGATTAGACTACATTGGTTTAGGATTAGAGTGGGGCCCTAATAAACTGGAAAGATCATGCATAAATTCATAAATTATGATAAAAATTTGCTCTATTTCTGTTGGATGTGTGTGGGTGAGTTGATTTGTTTCTCTCTCTTTCTCTAGTGAATGTGGCAGTATAAAGGGTGTTCAGCCGCAGTGCAAAGTAGGTCTGACTTACTTCAGCATTATAAACTCAAACACCCACATTTTGGACGCACCATAAATTATCCATGTACGTATTCTAAATGTCCCTGTACATTTAAGACATGGAATGCTTTAATCATCCATTAAAGTAGAGTTGAATTGAACAGCAGCTTGCAGCAGCCTTACTAAAGTTGGAATATTTAGTTCATGTGCCAGGCACAGCAATTGATGATTTTTTGCAAGAACTTTACTACTTGATAAACACAGCGTCAGTCACACTATCTAGAGGTGTTGTGACAGATATCCTCAAGCATCACAACCTACAAGTTGATGACTCTGTAGTTACAGAAATCACCACAGCACTGTGCTCATCTAACCTAGGAAAAATTCTGTGTTGTGGAACCAGTTAGTTACAAACTTGATCATAAAAAGAAACACACCTTTCAGTATGTCCCACTGTTGAAATCTTTGCAGCAAATTTTAAATAATAAGGCCATTCTTGATCAGGTAATTGAAAATCATAGAGGGCAGCAGGACATTGAACTTGACCCATCTCTTGAATTCAGGTCCCCTGAAGATGGTTTGCATTTTAAGGAAAACAGCTTCCTAAATGCAGAGGAGTTACGGATATCACTGCGTCTCTATGTGGATGATTTTGAGACCTGCAATCCCCTCGGCACCTCTCGGAAAAAACACAAACTTTGTGGTGTTTACTGGATACTCGGTAACCTGCCACCAGGCTCCCACTCATCTTTATCGTCTATTTATCTTGCAGTGCTTTGCAAAAGTGGTGATATAAAAGCATCTGGTAATTCTTGAGGACCATGGCGTGTATGTTCCTTTATTAGGTAAATCTCTTAAAGGTACAGTACTGAGTATTGTGGCTGACAACCTGTGCATTTTTACCAAAACGCTTTCTCATTTTCATGTTGTCTCCGGTTTTCCGCCTGATGTTGCTCACGATATATTTGAGGGCATTGTGCCTGTTGAGCTGGCCCACTGCTTGGCATTAATGATATCAAAGAAGTTATTTACATTAGATGAACTAAATAAAGCTATACTGACTTTCCGCTATAAATGGTCTGACAAAACAAACAAGCCACACATTGTACCACAGAGTTTCTTGGGTCGGAAAACTATCGGTGGCAACGCTCATGAAAACTGGGGCCTGCTGAGGCTGCTCCCATTTGTGATAGGTCCCCTTAACCCAGAAAATTAGCCAGCATGGCTTGTGTTGATGGATTTAAAAGATATTGTGCAGTTAGTTGTTGCTCCTGTGCATACAGATGAATCCATCTCATACCTTGAAAGCAAAATTGTTGAGCACAGACAGAGGTACCAAGACCTGTTCCCTGGTGTCAAACTTCTACCCAAACACCACTATCTAGAACACTACCCACAGATGATAAAGTGTTTTGGCCCTCTAGTCACAGTTTGGACAATGCGATTTGAAGCCAAACATAGTTTCTTTAAGAACATTGTGAAACACACAAGTTGCTTTAAGAATGTACCACTGACTTTGGCTTCAAAACATCAAATGATGATTGCATTTCACATAAACTCACCATCTTATGGTAAATCATGCCTAGATGTATATACTGTCTCCACAGTTCCAGTTGATGTCCTGAAGGAGGAAGTAGCTGAGGCTATAAAGCTAAAATGCCCTAGCACATCTGAAGTGCATCTTGCTAAGAATGCATCAAGCAATGGCATAGCCTACAGCAATGGCATGATAGTTGCCCACGGATCAGTAGGTGGATTACCAGAGTTCGCTGAAATTATTCAGATATGTGTAATAAATGAGATGTTGTTCCTCTGTGAAAGTGCTGTGTGGGTGGTACACTGAACACTACAGAGCCTTTGAGCTAAGCCTGTCACCATCCAGAGAAGTTAAACTTGTGGCGCTCAGTGAACTCACTGACCCCTATCCACTGGCCTCTTACACAGTTGGATCAAGTCATATGGTGACCTTAAAAAGGCAGATCATCATAAAAGGTTGGTTAACCACCAAAATGTTGATTAATAGTAGGACTGAACAATAAATTACGATAAGATACATATTCAGTCTAAAGAAATTTCTTTTCTTTTTTTACACACATACATTTGGTGACTTCAGAGACATTAGACTTGACTTCAGACTTCAGTTTATGGATGCACTATTTGGAAATGACTTCATGAACCTCACTTCTATGGATGAAGTACAGGATAGAGGAACAATTAGAGTGATTGCCTTGACAGATTCCTCAACTCCTCAGTGTCCTAATATCCATCCCACCTCAGCTGCCCATCACTCCCTTAATGATTCCTCATCCCTGTCGAGAGGATGTGTTGACACTGACATACTCTCTTCACCGGAGTCAGAGTCATCCAGTTCTCGGTCATCTTGGCCGAGCATCTTTTGTGTTCCTCAGTTTAGTTATGATGCCGAGTTGAAACTTGAGCAGGGCAATGCAGCTTACAGGGAAAAGGGTACAGTGTTTATTCTGGACCCGAAACTGAAGTCGAACATTCTTGAGGGCCTAGTGCAAGAAATTGTTCGGTACAAACTTTATGTTTCTGACAAAGACTTTAACACAGTTGGAGAGGCTCTAATCTCAAAGCATCCTTGCCTGACTGAGAAAGGCTTCCTCTCTGGATATGCTGGGTGGAAATGCAGCTTGAAGAACAAATTGGCAATCTACCGCACTCACCTGAGAAAGCTTGGCTGTCCTGAGGTGACAATAAACTCTCTCTAGCACAAACCAGAGGGCAAATCAAGCCCTGCTTTTGGCATTAAAAAACCAAGAACGTCTGAAGTGAACTACTGTCCCCCCTATCCTACTGGAGAATCTGAGAAGAGTCTTGAGAGTGTGAGAATGGAGCTTCTTTCAGATGTTAAGAAGAAGAACAACAGGGAAGCAGTAAGGATGAAAATGGAGAAGACGTTTGCATACAGGAGACAGGAAGTGGTTCGTGACACACCAATGATAAGTGACTTCCAGGCAAGATGGCCAGCACTTTTTGAAGTAGGCGAGGTATGTGATTTATTCTCTCTCTCTCTTACAGTCACTCACTCACTCTCTCTCTCTCGCTCACACTACAAACAAACTAATATTAAATCTGTATGGTTCCTATGTTGATTTACCTTCATTTGACAAAGTTGTGTACACTTAACTGCTGGTAGACCCTCTCCCAAGCTAAATCAATTGTTAAGCACCAAGTTTAAGCTGAAAAATATTTGGAGGGTATAAATGAGTATGACCATGACATAAGATAACTAGAAAATAAAGCAATAAAAGGAAAAGGAACTTTTTTGAATTATTCTGCTCCTGTACACATGTTCTAATTTACTTTTAACTTACTGTTGGTCATGATAACTTGATTGTTCTTTTTTTGTTTTTTTAAAGAATTGCTGCCATATCGTGTGTTGATGTCTTAAATCATTCTCATTTTCAGATAAATGCTGAATTCAAACGGATCACGACAATGCTCCTGCAGTCCAGATTTCTATCACAATTTGATGTTCACTCTGAGAAACTGCTCAAACTTTTTAAAAACAGAGAAGGGCAGATTGGCAGATGCCTAATGGGCATTATTGCACCAGTGGATGAAGTAAGTATACTCTCTCGGGGTGGGTGGGTATAACACTTGATTGAATGTCTTCAAGAAAAAAAAAACTGTCCAGTTAACTTGATTCAGTAGCGTAGAGATGCCTTTTATTTGGACAAATGAGAATTTACACAGACATGAACTCAAACAAAACAACTTTTGCTTCTTCTTTTCTGCCTCAGGATAATGACGTGGATCTGGGAAGAGAATGTGTCATAAAGGCACTCTGTGGCTGTGTTCGAAACCGCATACTCACTACTACATACTTCCATACCCATACTATCCATACTCCATACTGCATACCCAATCCATCAGACAGTATGCAAAGCGTTTACACTACAGCGTACTGCATGATAACCCACAATGCATTGCGCTCCTACTCGAGCCAAAATCGACAGGCTGAAGCTGATTTCACTTTAGCTCTAAACTCTTTAAATATATCACTTTATCGAGATTTTTTTAAAAATCAGGCGAGAAAGTGGCTGTTTAGATCCCGAGTGTGCCGTTTATTTGTCCAAATACCAACCGTTTACAATTTTGTTCAGACGAATTCGGCGAAATTTAAACTAGCCGCAGTGACCAACGCACTTCCGGTTATATTCACAAAATAAAACACCCCTTTCCCTTTCTCATACCAAAAGACCATGGTGATAAATAGTGCTTTTACTTTGAAAACAAGAAGCGAACCAACCAAGCAATATATCCTGCTTGACACCGCCGTTTGGACTGATCTCGTCCCGTTAATGGAATTTGACCAGTCATGATGCCTTACCGGTGGAGAGTCTTGTCGGCTATGAGACGAAGATCAGCCCGCCGTCTTCGGTATATCATGGTCGCTATCAACTTGGGCTTGTTGTAAGATGTAAACTGTATTTATTTTTTAAACTTTCTTAATAAATGTAAATCCAATGAGAAATCGCATACTCAAAAATTGCATACTGCCAGTGTAGACACACTGCATACTCAAAGAGTTAGTATGAGTAGTAGGTAAGTATGCGGTTTCGAACACAGCCTGTTTACCTGAACGAGGACCCGGAGAATCTATTGAGAGAGTATGTGGTAAGCATTACTTAGTATGTTGAGATGTTATCTTTCATATTTTGTATAAGTTTTAAAGCATCTACCCATTGTAATTAGTAAGTTGTAAGATAAAATGGTAGTGATCTTAATAACAAAGTGTGTGACTTTGAGCCTCTGTGAGGCACTTTGTGTTACTTTTCTGTATGAAAAGTGCCCTATAAATAAAGTTTGATTTGATTATCTTAATAAATTCCTCAATACATATATGCAGTATGTAGGCATGTAGTGTAATCACTTCTTCTATTCTTTTTGTGCATTGTACAGGCAGCAGATGATTCCCTTCTCCGGGAATCCATTGAGGAAACCACTGTGGGTATATACGTCTTGAAACACAGAGATGCAGGTGAAAAACCAAATGACATTGGCATCGTCCTCGAGTCCCAGATTGTGATGCAGGATTTGGACACTGTTCCCCTAGCTGCTGCCATTTTGTTTGGCTTAATATATTGTTTGAACTTAAACTACCCTGCTGAACTCAAGTATACCTTTGAAGTGCTGCAGAAGGTGGTCATGGAAGTTGAAGGTAATGCACTGTCCAAAAAAGTCCAAGTCCTGAAGAACAGATTTTATCAGTGAACTGGTTATCCAGGCTCTCGAGCTTGATTTCATGTTAAGACATGTATTATGTCACCTACCTCTTCCAGTTGTTGGACTTTTCTTTTGGGTGGGTGGGAGGTTTTTTGTTTGTTATTTTTGAATGGAACTATGAAAGACTTTTCCCCCCATTTTTAGAGTTTGGGGTGATTTTTGTTTACTGTGAACACTAGTAATTGGAAACAAGCCAGTAATTGTCAATGTTCACATTATGGAACATACTGTGGTCATGGTCAGGCTGTGTGCTAGCAAAAGGACAGGTGTGTATTCAAGTGAAAATTCTCTGTGTCAGTGTGTTCACTCCCCTTGCCTGGCCCTGCAACCGTCCCTCCAGTACCCACTGCAAACAAGGTTAAAAAAAAAAAACAAAAACTCACTGTTTTCCTGGCTAAACTACCAACCCAGGTTTGACTATTCTCCAAATGGGTACAGGCCACTGCGCTTCAGGCTCCAGCATCTTTGTCATCTAGAATGTGTCTTCCGTTGGGTCACTGCCATCTCTGCTGGTTCTGCGTGGTCACTCTGTCTGCTTGCTCACGGTGTGCTTCTACATTTCTTGTCTTCTTTTCCTGCACACTGCACCTGTTGCTCATCTTCTGATTGCTGCCAGGGGTTTTGTCAGTGTCTGTTGCTTTCAGGGACAATAGGGAAAACAAAACTGCATGCAAAAATAATCACACTATAACAATAAAAACACAATCTGATAAAATTTCTGATTAAAACTGTCAGCATGGCAACTTATAAAAACACAATAAATAAATGCTCTAAAACATGCAGCAAAATATATTAAAACATGCATAAAAATCTCCATCAACACCAACCCTGTCACACATGCATCTTCTCGTTGTCCTCATAGCTCCGTAGTTGTGTTTACAATCAGCAAAAGTCACTGTCACCTCACTCAACGTGACATGAATGGTGAACAGTTTGAATGATTCTGGCAATCCCTTCAAAATTAGCAACCCATCAATGAGTGCCTCAATGCCGTGATCGCTGCCTCTCTTTGAATGGTACATATTCTTCAACACAAGTATTAATTTTAGTGTAATACAAAAGAGGTATAGAATGCAATTAATCATTTCTCACTGGTGAACATTAAGTCTCCATACCTGCATTGTCAAACTTAGAGTAAATAAGGCCCCAGCAGACCTCCACACATTATGCTTAGTTGGCAACCTGCACATGTGAACTGGACACCAAGAGGCATGTGGCATAATTCTCACTCATCCATACTGGGAAATCTGAAGTGCACTGGAAGCATCTGACGTTTAGTTTTGGAGAAATGTTTACAGTGTGGCAATATGACCACTATTTGTACACAGGAAATACAGCCAAGAGAAAAATCAAATTCTAATATAATCTAATTACTAAGACTAGAGTAGCATGGATTGATTAAAAACAGGAACTTCATTTTCTGTGTTTGTAGTACAGTCAAGGTTTAGTGAGATGTCTTAATGAAATCACTACACAATATATGAACACACTCAACAAAAGAAAGAAAAAATACTATTAGTAGTATTACTATTACTTTTTATTTTACTATTACAGAAAAGGCCACTGCTTGTTTAAAACCACATCTATCAGTGTGATTTTGACATTTTGTAAATATATCAAACACGAGTAACATTGTTATACAGTTTACATTTACAGTACAGCAATGATTGTGTACATAAATCAGATCACTTTTGAAATATTAGATGGCACGAGGCCCATGCTGCCTGTAAGTGGGGTTCCACCACATGAGAATATACAGGGACTCTCTGAACACAACTCTTTTTTTCTCTTTATTTTATGAGAAATTATTCAGATTATATCAGCAGGTTGCAAAGCTGTCATCAAAAAAAAAGGCGGCTACTTTGAAGAATCTTTTACTGTAGATTTACTTTTACTGTTTTTACTTTACTTTTTACTTTTTTTTTTTTCAAGTACAAAGGTAAAAGTAAAGGTAGTAATGTCTGCAGAAACCACAAACAGAAGATGGAACTAACTCTTTTAACTGAAACAGTCACCAGAATTTTTTGTTCACATGTTAAAATCACAACATTTTTCTTCTGGAGCAGGACAGACGCTCCCAGACCCCCAGAGGACAGGGGACTGGTTTACCAACATGACACCTTTTTCTCCTCTTATGAGTTTGCAGGTCTGTATTCAGTAATCAGAAAATAACAATAAGAATACCCTTAAAGTACAACAACAGCAATAAAAATGCTGATTTTTCAAAAAAGGAAACAATAACATACAAGATTTTTTAAATTGTAATTAAGCACACAGTCTTCTGCACTTGCAGTCAAAAATTTAATAACACAATTTTGATGTCTCCAGTATTAATCTACAATGGACAGAGAATAATAAAAATAATGAAAAAACATTCAAAGAAGACCTGTCCAAACTTTTGATTTTTACTGTATTTAAGTAAAAATGTTGTATGGAAGGCTGCTGAGAAGTAGCAGTATTCTGTTTCAAGGCTAATAATTGACAATACCCAATACCTAATACCATTTAAGGTGGTATTGGAGGCATTTCCAATACTGTATCAGTATCACAACAACCCTAAAATTAACACTAAATAAATTATATTGAGTATGATCACTTTAAGAATCAACTGTTCATGTGTTGCACATAATGAGAGACTGATTCAAGACCAGGATAGTCTATAAAAGTAGACATTAATGGTGTCATTGGGAGGTACATGAAGTAATTTATCTAATGAATTTCATTTTAAAGGAGTCATATCATGCAAAACTCACTTTTCCATTGCTTCCATTGATTTAGAACATTTTGTTTTTTCTTTAGAGTATTACACCCAACCAAGAACAATACAATAGATACAACATAATTGGTAATTGGTTTCTGATAATTTGGAACCTCAATGGAAAGGTAAGTAGTACCTTTAGTACCTGAGTAAGTAGTAGTGGGCAGTTGGTATAAAACAGAGCAGCCAATAAAACAGGTTTTTCAGAAAATGTGAATCTCCACTACCACTTGATAATAACCATCATTAATACATGATTGATAGTTAATTAAACTTTAGTTAACAGTTATTTTAATGTTAACAAACATACAAATAATGCTTAACTATTATTATAAACACTTTATCATAAAGAAATTACAAAGTTTTATAAGGATCAGTTGCAACTTTATAAGGGCTATCTAAATAATGTTTACAGATGCACTACACAGTATTTATTAACCATTTACAAAGTATTATAAATATCATTTGCTACTTTACAATATCCATCCACATAATGTTTACAGACAACACATTTTCACTCCCAAATTGTCAAATATGGCAGTTTGGTCAGTGGACCTATGATTTTAGTTCTGCAACTGCGATTGAGTTAGCAATAATAGATATGCCATGTCCAGCTAGACTTTCAAAATAAGGTAAAATAAAAACTGCTTGGATAGGTTTAGGAAACGCAAATAATTTTGGTAATCTTAGGAAAAGATCATACTTTGGGTTAACATAAGTGCGTTACTTACAGAAGGTCACATACATAGCATACATAAGTTCCATCATAAGATTATCTCTTGCAACTTTATAACAGCAATCCAAATAAGGTTTATAGACAGTTGACAAACTATTTGTTGACCATTAACAAATATCTGGTCCATCTCTCATTTTTAAAGATTTCTTAAAGCTTTACAAATCATTTGGCAATCATGAACAAATACTTAATATAGTACATAAAATGTTAAATGCGTACAACAATAAACTGTTTACTAATTTAATCCAAATGTTATTGTGGCCATCTCAGCTGAGATATATTTAAAATTGATATATATTACACAAACTAATGTTAACATTAATTACAATATTACTAATATTTAGTTTGTTTACATAGAAATAATAAATAACTTCAGTTTAATTAATTATCAGTTTGCCATTTAGTAATTACAATAAAACATTACCAAAATGGGCTCAAAAGGCATTTCTACAGGTTCATTCCACTGTTTCCACTGCTCTCATCAGCACAATGTTTTTTTTTCATATGAGTGAGCTGAGTGACTCTTTCATCACAAACACTGCTACTAAATCGTTTCTCTCCTGTGTGGACAGTCAGGTGCTGTCTCATATTTCCCCTATCTGCAAATCTTTTACCACAAAGTGAACAACTAAAAGGTTTCTCCCCTGTGTGAAGAATCAAGTGTTGTCTCAGATTTCCCTTCTCTCCAAATCTTTTGCCGCAAACTGAACAACTATATGGTTTCTCCCCTGTATGCATTCTCATGTGTCTGGACAAATTGCTTCTGCGACTAAAATTTGCTTTACAAACTGAGCATGTGAAAGGTTTTTCTCCTGTATGAACTTTTAAGTGAGAGGTCAAATTTGAGCTTTGAGTGAGTCTTATGCCACACACAGGACAACTGAAGGGTTTCTCCCCTGTGTGAATTCTCATGTGCCTCACAACCTCTCCACTCTGATGAAAAGTCTTTTTACAAACTGAACATGTGTAAGGTTTTTCTCCTGTGTGAACTCTTAAGTGTGAGATGAGGGTTGAGCTTTGTGCAAGTCTTAAGCCACAGACAGGACAAATGAAGGGTTTCTCCCCTGTGTGGCTTCTCATGTGCTTCACAACATATTCTCTCCGTTGAAATGTTTTTTTACAAACTGAGCAGCTGAAACATTTTCCTTCTGTGTGAAGTTTCATATGAGTTGCTAATGAGTTTCTCCGGGGGTATGTTTTACCACAAACTGAGCAGCTATATGATTTCACTCCAGTTTGGATTCCATTGTGTCCCTTGTGTCCAAAGCTTGTAGCACATTCATAGGAGCTAACTGACATTTTTCCAGTATTACCCTCCATGTTACTTACAAGAACTTCATTGTTTTGCAAAGGGTTTAAACCTGACTGAGGTTCCCTGGTCTCATCCAAATGACGACTGTCATTAGTCTCAGGTTCAAAGGAGAGTGATGTCTTGTCCTGAGAAGCTGGTTCTAAATGACTATCTGAATTAAAATTCCTGGTTGGTTCTGATCCTCCACAGTCCTCTCCTCCTTGATGAAGCTGTGAAGACTCATAGCCAACACAATGATGTTTTTTGAGCTGATAAGGCCGAATGAAACTTTTGCCACAAATCCTGCAGCTGAATGGTTTCTCCCCTGTGTGGAGCGCCATGTGGCGTGTCAGGTGTATCTTTTGTATAAATCTTTTACTACAAACTGAACAACTAAATGGTTTCTCTCCTGTGTGAGTTCTCATGTGAGTCCTCAGATTTGAGTTTTGACTGAATTGTTTACTGCACTCTGGGCAGCTAAATGATTTCTCACCAGTATTACATCCACTCTTATTCTTCAAAAAGTTTAAACCTGACTGAGGTTCACTAGTCTTCTTCCAATCATCACTGTCATCGGTGTCAGGTTCAGAAAAGTCTAAAGTCTTGTAATGACTATCTGGTTGTAAATGTCTATCTGGAATAATGTTACAGACTGGTTCTGATGTGCCACAGTCCTCTCCATCAGGTTCTTCTTTCATCTGTTCAGTTTGGTCTTGATGAAGCTGTGAGGACTGAGATTTCTCTTCATCATCTTCTTCACTCTTCACAGGGACAGGAGTGAATGTGAACTTGATGATATTGTCATCCTTCAAGTCTCGAAGCTGCTCTCCCTTCTGACTGGTCCACAGTTCCTCCTGTTCCTCTTTAATATCTGGTGGGTCCTCCTGGTCCAGACTTGGGCTCCACTCCTGCTTCTCTGGGAGATCCTCTTCCTTACACACCAACAGCAGCTGGATATCTGAGGAGAAAAAGTAAATACGTGCACGTTTTAGAAAACTAATTTCTTGTTACCATTTAAACCACTGACACTACTACTTAAATGTGGATAAATGTTTCGGTTTTTGTAAAACATTCAGTCATTCAATCAAAGTAACAAATTACTAAGTAACAGATATTACTGAAGCTCCGATTAACATGTCAATTGTATGATCTATTTTAGCTGATTATCGACATCCAAATCAGTCTCTGAATGTGTCATTGTTTTGTTTTTTTAAATGTATATGCTTTACATTAAACATAACCCATGAAATAAGAATTATCAATCTCACATCATTCATTATGTATCAATATTTATTATTATTATTAACTATTGTCACACCAGGTCATTTAAACTTAGTGACAGTTTTGTGCACCACAGCTCTCATCTAAAGTCACTAACACTGCGCTGATCCTGGGACAGTGGGCAGGCTTAGTTACAACTATGCTAACAAGATGATGAAAAAGTCAAATCTCTGGAATAACTTGAAAATTTGTGATGGTGAGCCCCAAAAAGTCAAGTGCCCAAGGAAACTGGTAAAGGCGACAGTGCTACTGCAAAATAGTGTTGAGAGGGAACTTGGGGGAAGACTTGCATGTCAGGAGGCGAGCCCTGGCATGAAAATGGTTAAATCACAACAAAAAAGACAACAGCTGCTAGCTTGTCTACATTCATATCACTAGCATCCCAGGCCTTTGTCATTTTCAACATGTAGGTTGCAGCTCGTGGTTGTTGTTACCAGAGTAAAAATGTAGATAGGGGATGCTGTGATACAGACAGAAAGCAAACAACCAATGGCAGGCTTAAACTTGCAGTGTGCAACTGGTGGGTCAGACTAACTGAAAACTGATGTTTCAACCACAGGCAAAAACAATCCATATGATGCTGTAGTTTCATTTATTGCAAAAAACATGAGGCCCATCAATATCATAGACGGTCAACAATTCAAACAACTGATCAACACGCTGGAAATAGGACTCTGCCCATGCAGGACTGACAGCAAGACACACTGGCATATGGGACAAAATATGCAGAGCCTTATCTGAAAGTGCTTGGCCTTCAGCTTCACAACAGACATATGGACCAGTCAACAAATAAATGGAGGCATACATGTTGGTGACGGCTCGTTAGATCAGTGATGAATGAAAAATGGAGAGCTTTGTTTTGGAGACTCTTGCCACAGGAAGAGGCACTGTGGGGGAAAGTTATAGGCCTGTGCAGTGCTGGATTCCAGATTACAGCAATGAAACAAGACCTGGTAGACCACACTGTGGCAGCTGGAAGGTGAGTCAGACTTGTGGCAAAAGTGCAAAAACAACCACTGCATTATATGAAAACAGAAGGTCCTGATTCAACACGTTGGTACTCAGCATACTTCATGCGGGAGAGCCTTTTGCAAACAAACGTGGCTCATTTCAGCAATCCTGTCTGACCCACGTTACCAAAAATGCTAACCAAACATTAAACCTGACGACAGACCAGTGAGCCATGACAGAAGAAACCACTACTATCATCAAACCTTTTATAACCCTCACTGAGCTCCTGTACCAGAGAAAGAAAGATGTTTTAAAAAAAAAAAACTCATCTCAAGAGTGCAAGAGGATGTCACCAAAACACTGAAAAGTAAACTGGTGGAAGAAAATGAAAAAATGAAAGGAGGTTTTGAGTAACAAGACATAAATAAATGAGGCCAGTGTCTTTCATGCAGTCACCGACCCCCACTTCAAGCAATCAAATTGGTTGTTCAACGAAGAAAAGGATGGGTGTACAAGGAGATGACCACTTTTGCTGAGCACCTGGTCACATATTGACAACAAGAGACATGTACGTTGAAGACGAGGAAGGAGACGTTGCCTTAACTGTGCCGCAAAAGTGACAAAAGACTGATAACGAGTGAGAAATGGAGCTCCTCTTGCCCATGGACAACAAAGCACCCCAATGAGAAGTGACTGTTACATCAATGAAGGATCTGGAGGACTTTTTAAAAAGACAGTGCACCTGACTGGTGTGAATGTCATTTGGTACCACATTGGTTTAAATTGTTTTCGACATGAATGTAATGAATGTAATGTCTTTACCTAGTTTTTCTCACTGTGTGAAAGCTCCAGTCTCAAACATCGCAAAATGAATTAAGAGTAACTGTCTGTTTGGGTTTACAATCCTCCTTAGGGGCATCACAATTCAGTTTGACTTTTAAGGTCAGGATTCTATTCAAGCACAGATGCCTATGCCATTATTAAGACGACTGAATCTTGATTTGTACTGATCAACAGATCATTGGCTCTGTGCTTTGACACTGTCATCATCATTTTCAAACTTTTCTGTAAAAAGGTCATCTATATGGTATCAAATGTGATATAACACTCAGGAAGCTACCCTGTGTTGTCTTTGAAGGACTGTTCCTTTTCTCCAGACACTGCATGTAGGCACAGGTGAAGAGAAAAAAAATACCAGTACAGTAACAGATTATGCCTTTGATTTTGATACTGACATTGAAAGCACATTTCAATCGATTTTCAATTTAATATATAAACTGGGACAACCCTAATGTTTCCCCAATCAACTAAAACTGGCCAGGGATTTTACTGTATAAAATAATATTTATTGCCACCACTGCTTCATAATTTTAAGAAATGTCATAAAGTTACATTACTCTGCAGAGCTATCCGCTCCACTGAACTCCACTAATTTAGCAGCTATGAGTCGTTGCGATTTTTTTCACTGTGGCAGAAAAACAAAATTCGTGTTGAATAGGGGGGAATAAATAAAAAGAAAATTAATAAAAAAGGAACAGACAAAGAGCAGAGAAAGCAAAGCAAAAAAATAAATACTTGATTCATTGATTCATCTTCTGTAACCGCTTATTCCCAAAGGGTCGCGGGCTGCTGGAGTCTATCCCAACTGACATTGGGCGAGAGGCTGTGTATGTGTCAGCCCAGTTCATCACAGGGCTGACACATAGACAGACAACCACTCACACTCACATTCACACCTACGGGCAATTTAGAGTCACCAATTAACCTGCATGCATGTCTTTGGACTGTGGGAGGAAGCCAGAGAACCCGGAGAGAACCCACGCAGACACGAGGAGAACATGCAAACTCCACACAGAAAGGCCCTGCCCCAGGGAGCTGGGGTATCGAACTCAGGACCTTCTTGCTGTGAGGCGGCAGCAGCATCCTATCCAGATGTTTGCTAATTTTTAGCTTATGTCTTTATATACTATATAAGGGGCCAGCCTTTCTCAGCTGCCCCCAGACCCTACAGCGGTGGCTAGCTGTTGTTCGCCATTATTCAGTCACCCAGCTAGAACAGCCTCCAGACCCAGAAGAAGGGGGCCTGTCCTTGTGAGAAGACTAATCCTTTTTCTCTAGCAGAAAAATCTAATCATCATCAAATATAATCAATCATCTAATCAGCATGGCTTCGACCTCTACAGGCTGTTACACACAGGTGCAGTTAGGCTGTGGGTGCACCCACACCTTTGGGTGATGCTGTCATAAATCACAGGTTTGAACTGTTTCCATAGGCATTGGCAATATACTGATATTATACTGATATTGGATATGAGTCCACATATCGTTTTAGATTTTGGATATTGTTAATATATGGAATCAGTGTTGTTCTGGTTTTAAATCCTGCATTGTAGTAAAAGTTTAATTTGATCTGAACTTAACCTACTGTTCTAGCTGTTCTGTTATTTGCCTTTATCCACTGAGTCATTATATCCACATTACTAATGATAATTTATCAAAAATGTTCTTTTGTCAATACTAATACTAAGACCATCTACAATAGTGTCACAATATTAACACAGGCACTTGGTGAAAAATACTGTGATATTTGATTTTGTCAATATTACCCTGTGCTATTTTGGGTAGTTAAATCTAAATCTTATATCCTTTATGAGATCATCACTATTTGAGAATTTCCAGTACTTTTTACTATAAAAAACTATACTGTGCATGGCAGCATAGACTAAAATTATTGCGATATTGTCCAGTTCTATACTTAATATATAGTTAATATTCAACAGTACATAAAGTAAATAAAATTAGCTAAACTTAAAACATATACAGCAGTAACAACATGCAACATATAGCTACATTGCAGCAGTGATTGAAATAAAGGATGTGAACACTTCTTCCACAACAGTTGTTTTTCAGTTTAAAGTGAGAATAACAATCGATGTACAAACCTGCTCTGTGTAACCAGAATTGAGGGCCCAGTAGTTTGCGCGACATTTTTGCAAATTTGCCGCAAATATTCCTTCAGAAACACTCCGATAAAAACATTTGGTCACGCTGATGTGCGTTGTGTTGCTAAATTAAAGTACGTCCGAGCCTGTCTACTTATAGCTAGCGAGCTCCGCTAACCTAATTAACTTCGTAGGACACCAGGGTATAATTCAGATGTTAAACATTTTCAAATAAAGCGAGCAGCACGGAGTCTATTCGGGCAGGTCTAGCTGAACATTTAGACATTCTGTCTCAGTGAAAAATACAATTAAGTCTCCAATGAAGCTACTCCAACTAGCATTGCGCGGCCGACTTCCGTTTCCCTCTTCTTCTCTCGGTTTACTGGCGGATTACAAACAGCTGTGAGGTGCATACCGCCACCTACTGTACAAGCCTAACGTTACCGTATGTCTTAAATTCTACCCACCAGCCTTGAGTTACCAAAAGCGTTTTTTAAAAAGAAGAAAAAGCAACTATTACCCCTTCTCCTTCTTTTTCTCCTACCCTCTTAAAGCCTCTGTAACCCAATAATAAAAAAAACCTGAACTTTATTTGCAACAGCATTTGACATTTGTATATATGAAATTTGGTAATGATGTAAATGAGAAATTCAAATCTCTATCAGGAAATCTCTGTAGGAAAAGAAAATCTATGGATCTCAATAAGTTCTGTATGGTCTCACAAGTATAAAATAGGTGTTCAGTAGTTTTTTTATTTATGTTACACAGGTGACAATTATCTACATCAAATGTAATTTTTTAATAAATTCATTTGAAGGGTATAATTCATCTAAAGTTTTAAAATATATTTCTTTGTATTTAGGAGGAATTGGGAATTTTAAGAATTTTGTTCTGATAGCAATTTTGTAGCTTTTTTGATAGTATATTTTAAAGTATTTACCAAGTGCTGTTAAACAGAGCAAGGAATTATTAACACAGCTTTTCTAAACATCCCAGTTTTATTTTGGTTGCTTACATTATTATACTTTGCACACAAAAACAAAATAATTTCACAAAGACCAAAAACTACCAGGGTCAAAATTATAAGCCCCCCCCAATGCTAATCGTCTCCACAAACTCACCAGACTGCTTTTGCATTATCGCCAGGTTTATTCTAACTTGAAAGAAAATTAATCAAACTCACCAAAAATATACTGATTCATCTTTCCACTGTTCCAATAACCACCAACTCTGGTTTGGTCAAAATAAATTCTTAATTAATGGTGTAAAGGAGCCCAGAGAGTGCAGCACAGGTGATACTGGCCAGTGTGTGCAGCCTTGGGAGAGAGGCTCTGCAGGCCCACTGATTTTATGTCATTTTTCTGACTGTGTGAATTATATGTTATATTTTCACATCATAAATGATGAAGAAAGGCATTAAAACGTGAGTCTAACTGATAAAACATACTTATGTAGGCTCATTCAGGAATTTAGTGTGGCATACTACAATGAAAAAAGCAAACCAGTGAATCGTTGAATATGTGTATCGGACATCCAAATCTGATTCAACTAGAGAAAATCTTAGTCGGGGACAACCCTACTTTTTACACTCACAGATGTACTTTACATGAGGATTTTTTGTCATTAAAGCTCAAGCACCTAGGTGCCAAGGCTCAATGGTCCATATCACAGAAGGTGCAAGGAACCTACATTTTTTGTAGAGATTATTATTATTTTTATTTTTCCCATGAAAATTCTTGAAAACAAAAATTATGCTTGTGAGCTTTTATCTTGACATGGCAGTAGCAAATTGAGAGTTTGTTGTATTTCTAATGTTGTTTTGTGAGTGGACCCCAAGAAGACTAGTAACCACAAGCTAATGGGGATCCGACTAAAGAATAAAGAATAAAGAATAAAGAGAGGGAAGTAGAAATATTCCCATGTTTCATGAAGACACAGAAGTTTGTCAAATAAAAAGCAGCCCTTGCAGAATGATTTACATAGATGTCTGAAAACAGGTGGGCAAACATATTGTGCAGACATACCAAAAGGCCTCTGGAACCATACCTTAAACCCAACAGGAAGTTAGCCATTTTGAATTTTGAGTCCATTTTTAGTGCTTTTTTTTGCCATATATGGGCATTGTATTTTAACGAACTCTTCCTAGAGACTTAGCCAGAACAACTTCATATGTGGTCAGTCTAATCATACGACATTTGTGATGCTAAAGTATGAACCTTTTTTGGTTTTGTTGAAACCAATGGCATCACATGGTGACATGGCATCACATTTCCATCAAATTTTTGTTGTTGTTGTAACTCAAATATACATAATTGAATTTGACCAAATATATATATACATACATATATATCAGCTCAAAGCCAGCACATGGTACCATCAAGTGCAGCATATACCAATGTGATGCACTATCCCCCCTGCTGTTCTGCATAGTCAGATCATCTCAAAGACTATGGTTGGATGACTACATGGATGACATCAAACTGTATGCCAGGAATGAGTGGGACATCGACTCACTGATCCACATCACCAGGATCTACAGCAGTGACATCAGAATGTCATTCAGGCTACAGAATTGTGGTTGGATGGTATCAAAGCCATGCCATCAACACATACAAGGAAAAGATGGAGGCTGCTGATATCATAATAAATGCAGTCAAAAGGAAAACAGTAAAAGTTGGCACTTGGCACCATTTGTCCGTTTGCTTTGGCGGTCACATCTCTGCGACCGGCATGACTTTTCCTACAACCTGATGTACAATTTGTATATGTAGAGTGAACACTGTGGCCGTGGGCACGAGTTTAAAAGACAATTTCTAGATAATTTAAGGGCTGCTCTCCATTCTAGCGATGACATCACCCACTATAGCTCTAATGATTGCATGCAATACACACCCATTATAAAGTCTGAAATGGACTGAAAATCTCACAAAATTAAAACTATGATTTCGTTAAAATTGTTGTACTTAGGACAATGCTGTTCACTGTGAATGAAGGCCACAGTCTGGTGAACCGTTCAAACTTTGAGTGACTTTTCTACGTTAAAGGATGGCGAAGCCACATGGTGTCAAAGAGAGGTCATTTTTGAGTGTTTTTCACAAAAATCCCATTCACTTTGAATGGGAAATTTTCTGCACTGTTTTGCGATTTTTGTGGAATCAGTTTAGCGAAATGTTAAAAGTCAAAGCACACTTGTCTCGAATTTTCCACACGTTTTGATGTGTTTTTTGTGTACATGCTCCAATGGTGCAGGACTAGTTACGGACCGAAAATCTGGAGGAAGAAAAAAAATAATAATGTTCCTTGCAGAATTCACACCCAACAATAATAATAATAATAATGATAATAATAATAATAATAATAATAATAATAATAATAATAATAATAATAATAATGAATGAAGAGAAGAACATAAGGTTGTGAATGCTTGCTTGCAGCATTTACACCCAATAAGAAGCATAAGTATAGCGGATAATATATAGTGTGCCTTTGTGCATTGCACATCAGGCACACTGAATAAGGATGGCGGATTATTTATAGTTTGCACACTGAATTCAAAATCTTACATGTTTACACCTAAAGATGATACTGAGATACCAAACAATCTCATTGACCTCATCTACAAAAAGTCACCACTGTCACTGTTTCCTTGCCATCCAAGGAGAAACTGATGGTGATCTGACATATCCTAGTCCACTGTTGACCAATACTGAGGAACAGTCTTGGCTGTCAGTGCACATTTCATGGATTCCACATAGGATTTTTGTATTTTCCTCACATTCATTCAAGGGACCCATTGTTTATAAATCACAGTCTTATACGTGTGTGCACGTGGATCAGCCTCACATCTCACCCTCTATACGCCCAAATTCAACCATAAATGGTCAATGCAAAGCACCTCCTGGATGTTGATGCATAGTAATAAACTGCTGGCTGATGGTTAATTATAGTCATTTAAGGCAACAACCACGAGGAAACCCATGAAAATGAATTTATCTGACACATAAATCACATCAGACACATAAAGGTTAGTTATATCTTCCTGCAAACACTTGCATGCTGACAGGTGAGCTGCCTTCTACAACCAATGATGACAATAGAATGGCTCCTTCTGCACTCAAGAGTTGGTAATGTGGTAATGGCCTGATATATAAAAATGTGCATAAGATTCCTGTCAAAAGGTTGCAACACAGAAGTACTTGGGCACAAAAGTATTTATATATTTAGATTTATACTATAGTGGGCACACACATCCCACACCAGTTTCACTTTTTAAGTTCCATCCAACCTAAAATGTGCCACATCTTTTGTGAATCACGTAAAACCATCAATGAAATGCCCATAATTAATGTTCATTTATACTGACAGCATTAATACAACAAATGCTAATAAAAAGGCTAAAATAATAATAATAATTCAAACTGAGGTCAGTGGTGCAGCAGCTAAGCAGTTTTGTGCAGCCTGCGCTAGGGTTGGGTGAGGTCTTCCCAATTGCCAAATGATGATGTTGTGGTGGAAAATCTGAAAATGAAAACAGGCACGAAGACCAAGATTGCCTTTGTGGTGTTTTAATAGAGCTTTGCAAAGGATCAGTACACAGTCACACAGAGTGTAAAAGGAACGGATAATGAGTCAAGAATGTAAATCTGTCTTATAGGGTTAGGAGATGGAGGAGGTTGAGTCAGGATGGACCTGAAGTGCTTATCAGGAGTCAGGATGTGATTGTGTTATCAGAAGTTCTTGTTCCAAAGGGAGAACAGCTGTGTGTTGAAGGACTAGTAACCAATTAGTGTCTCACAAATCATGAGAACTGACTATGAGGAATAAAATATAGTTCAGCATATATTTTACCACTACAATGTCCAAAGTGAAACATCACAATGGATGATATTGTTGCTGGGTCTAAAATTGTCTTCATCTGAGTGCCACATGTCCATAACTTAGCTGTTTTTAATAAGGAAATAATAAACATGACATAGAGCTGTAGTACAATGTACAGTAGCAGCAGCATTTTTATTTTCTATCAAACATGTCAAATCTTCATGGCATCACAATGCTACAATGGATGAGGGCTGAAAACACCACAAAAAAGCCATAAAAACACATATTAAAATAAAAAATCAATATACCAGAATATATGAAAATATGCACTCATAGTTGCCCAACTGAGAAGTCAAAAACAATGTCCCACCGTTCACCTAATTATATATGAGAATAAAAAATTGATAATCACAAAACCTATTTGAGAGTTTGTACAACTATTACTGCAGTACCAACCTATAACAAAATTATATTCTTATTCTAACTATTAAAAACATTTAATTTAAATGAACTCTGGTATTTTTGCCATAATCAGAATAGATATACTGAGATAATTGCAGGGTAATATGTATATTGATGTTGTCCAAATTAAAGTTGCTGGTGTACACTAGGGTCCATCATAATACCCTGCATATAGGCCCATTGCAACTACTTTACACTACTGACATTCTGTATGTAATGGTTTTGGTTTGCAACATTATAACCTGAGTTAGGCTATACATGAGATAGAAATAATTTTTTGTAATGGGCTGGTAATGGAGTGATAAAAATACTGCATAACATCTATACTAAAAACATGAAGCACAACTTATTTTGTTTCAACAAGCACCACTGCTTCACTTACTTTTCATTTACATTTACTGTGCTGCTCTCCCCCAACACAAATGTTTTTTTAAAGTGTAAACCCGAGTGAATTTTTTATGACAAATGCTACAACTAAATGGTTTCTCCCCTGTGTGGACATACATGTGTGTTCTTAGATGTCCTTTTCCTGTAAATCCTTTACCACAAACTGAACAACTAAATGGTTTCTCCTCTGAGTGGACTATCATGTGTTCTCTCAACCGCCCCTTTCGTGCAAATTCTTTACCACAAACTGCACAACTAATTGGTTTTTCCCCAGTATGAATTCTCATGTGTATTGCCAAATTGTCCTTGCTAGTATAATGTGATTTACAAACTGGACAAGTGAAAAGGTTTTTTCCTATATGAACTCCTAAGTGTGAAGTCAGTTTATAACTTTGTGAAAATCCTTTACCACAGATAGAACAAGTGAAGGGTTTCTCCCCTGTGTGGACAATCAAATGTCGTCTCAGAGTCCCCTTTCGTGCAAATTTTATGCCACAGACAGAACAACTGAAGGGTTTCTCCCCTGTATGGATTCTCATATGCTGTTTCAAATTTTCTTTATGCGTGAATCTTTTGCCACAGACAGAACAACTGAAAGGTTTCTCTCCTGTGTGTATTCTCATGTGGTTCACAACATGGGCACTCTGTTGAAAAGTTTTTTTACAAACTGAGCAGCTGAAACATTTTCCTTCTGTATGAATTTTCATATGAACCCTCAAGGAGTCTCTTCGAAGGTATCCTTTGCCACAAACTGAGCAACTAAATGATTTTACTTCTGTTAGGCTTTCATTGTTTTTCTGCAGCTCTCCCTTATGGCCAAAGCTTGTAGCACATTCAGAAGAGTTAACTGATGTATTCCCAGTATTAACCTCCATATCACTTTCAGGTTCTTCATTGTTTTGCAAATGGTTTAAACCTGACTGAGATTCACTGGTATTCTCCCAATCACAACTATCATCAGTCTCAGGTTCAGAGGAGTCTGACAGCTCATCATGAGAAGCTGGATGTAAATGACTATCTGGATTAAGATTCCTGGCTGATTCCGATTCTCCGGAGTCCTCTCCATCAACTTCTGTTTTCATCTGTTCCACTTGTATTAGATGAAGCTGTGAGGACTGAGTTTTCTCTTCATGTTCTTCATCACTCTTCACAGCGATAGAATTGAATGTGAACTTGATGATATTAGCCTCCCCCAGTCCTTGAAGTTGCACTACTTCCTCACCAATCCTTAGTTCTTCCTGTTCCTCTTTAATGAGTGGCAGCTCAGGTGGGTCCTCCTGGTCCGTACTAGGGCTCCACTCTTGCTGCTCAAGAGGATCATCGTCTTCACTCACCAACAGCAGCTGGAGGTCTGTGGAGAAAAATGAAATATACAATAAATGCACATGTTACAAGACTTTCCAAACATACTTTTTTTTTTATTGTGGTCAAGCCGTGCTTCACCTGATTTCTTTCATGTCTGACATATTCTACAAATAGACATCGAATCTGTAGTGGAAAGTGTACATGCCGACCAATATACCTGTCGACCATCATTATTGGCTGGGAATTTGGCCTGATATTGTCCAATCACACGGAAAGCACAGCATATGCTGTCTGATATGTGCATATGTGAAAACCTTTAACCAAACATAATGTGGATTGTTTTATGTGTTAGCTTTATAGGCAGCATTCTGTGTATTTTCGATCATTTTTCTTAATTCATATTTCATATATACATTATTCTGTATTTCTGGTGTTTTTTCTTTCGAGGGCTCATTGCAAAAATGTCTGCAAAGCAATACACAAACTTGTCGCTTAAGATGAATGTTTTCAACATGTGCTTTTTTCTGGCACTTAATAGACTGTTGCCTGCCATGCTGTATTAAAGGAACAATGTGTAATTATGGGAATTTATTGACATAAATGGAATATATTATACATAAGTATGTTATTTATTAATTTCACTCAATATAAACTCATAATCTGTATGTTTGCGTTGCCTTAGAAATAGTCATTTATAGTTACATAGGGAGCAGGTTGCCTTTTACGTGGCTGTCATATTTTCTGCAGCTACGCAGAGCAGACGCATTACGTAAACTCTGTAGCGTAAATATGGAGGACAAAGAGGACAGGCAACGGTGTTTACTGGCAAACTATCTTGTTTTCTGAAGGCTGACAACCACAGTTTTGACCAGTGGATGATCATAGTTGTTATTTACCACAAGAAGAAGAAGAAGCAGACTGTGAACTCTTGTTCTCAAAGAAGCGAAAACATGAAGATATCAAACTGCTGCACGATAGGAGACAGCAGAAAACAAGGACTAACACTCGTGTGGCGTTTACCACATGGAAATCACTGATGAAGAACTGTTTTCACAGTAACACCGAAGTTGCCTCTTTTCTGCTGGACAGGTAGTTCATTCTACACATGTAATTGCACTTAATTATGAGATACCTTTAGCTAATGATACAACATGGCCACAGGCATAACACTAATGACTCACACAAGTAACGTGTTTGTCCCCTGTTTCTGTCAAAATGTGTTTGTTACCAAGATCGTAATTTTGTATGTTGTTTCAAAAGTATGATCAGGAGCTGAAACATCCAGTTACCAAGATTAACTCACAGCTGCTCGAAGTTATTGTCTATAAACATGAAGAGTTAATGTGGCTGTAGCTGACTGCTGGTTTATGAGTTATAGCTATAATTTACTGTGGTTATGTTTGTCCAGGTGAGCCATTCCTCTCAGCACCATTGAATGCAACAGGATGTATTACAGGTGTGTGTGACTGTGTCACATAGCCCATATTTTCTTAATGTTTCTGCAGCTATGACAAACGTCCTGTAACATTACCTCCTATGAAGGGAAAACCTCTTCATGTCACAACTCCAGCTTTATCTACCATCGACACTGCTTCTAGTGGGACAGACAGGTAAGTCATCACAGTGAAATAGCGGGGCTGTCCTCACAGGTTTGATTATCAACAAAACAGCGCTGATAAAAAGGTTTTTCATTAATAGTTTGTGTTTAATGTTATATCTCCATATGTGTCATGTAGAGAAAATGCTGTGGTTATTTTTTTTATTACTATATTACTTGTTATTCTCTTATATTCACTATTCCTGAGCAGTCCTCATTTGAACTGCTGGCAGCTATGCTTTGTGGACCTGCACCCACTATTTTAGCTATCCTGTATAGACCACCTAAGCCCTCGAGTATTTTTATTTCTGAACTCTTAGCAGTCTCATCTACCCTTAGCGAAATATCTACTAATATTATTCTAATGGGGGATTTTAATGTCTATTTTGATAACTCAGACAATACTTTTACTAATGACTTTAAAGCAATGATGGACTGCTTCAACTTAACTCGATACATCCAATTTAAAACCCATAGCAAGGGCCATATCTTGGATTTAGTCTGTTGCTCTGGTGTCATACCATTTAATATTACCCCTGCCGAGTTACCCATCTCAGACCACAAAGCTGTACTATTCAATACCAATCTGTTGCTCAGTAAATCTAAGGTGCACCGTATCATTTCATACCGCAATATCAGAAATGTTAACCCCAGAGACCTTACCAGTTTAATTACCTCATACCCAGTTCCAGGCCCCTCCTCCTCACTCTTGGATCTCATGGACTATTACAATTCTACTTTATCCTCCACGCTTGATACCCTAGCCCCTCTGAAAACAAGACTTGTCTCTTTCACCCATACTGCTCCCTGGTATACGGCTGAACTACGCCAGCTCAAGACGCTAGGCCGGCACCTCAAGAGGCTTTATAACAAGACTGGACTTGTCATTCATAAACAAATGTATCTTGATCACATACTCCATTACAAGAATGCACTCTCAACAGCCAAAACTTCTTATTGATACAGGCGAAAGAAAGACCAGAACCATCTTCTCCACAGTGAAACGTCTGCTCAACCCACCAGAAACCAGCATGTACAATAACCTCTCCAGTGAACATTGCTCCACTTTTCTGCAGTTCCTCAATTCCAAAATCACCACAATTCATGAGCAACTGACCTCCGAAAACACGAAGCACACTGATCTGCCATCTGCAAAAGCCCCTGAACTGCCCCCATCAACTGCCCTATGTGAGTTCATGCTGCCAATGGAAAATCACATCCTTAGACTCATAACCCAGTCCAATACTTCCACATGCCAACGGGATCCAATGCCCACAACCCTTGTTAAAGCATGTCTGCCCTCCATCATCCCTCTGACAACCTCCATCATCAGCTCCTCTTTGTCCACTGGTACAGTTCCTCCCTCGCTGAAAGCTGCCTTAATCAAACAAACACTGAAAAAACCTGGACTTGACTCTACAGATCAGAACAACTACCGGCCCATATCTAATCTTCCATTCATCTCCAAAATCATTGAGAAAGTAGTTGCACTCCAACTTCAAAGCTACCTCGAAAACAATAACCTCTTTGAACAGTTCCAATCAGGCTTCCGCACTAAACACAGCACAGAAACTGCCCTGGTCAAGATCACCAACGCCCTCCTCCTGGCAGCTGATTCTGGTCAGCTCTCTCTCCTCATCCTCCTAGACCAGGGTTGTCAAACTCATTTTGGTTCAGGGGCCACATACAGACCAATTTGATCTCAAGTGGGCCAGACCAGTAAAATTAAAGCGTAATCTATCGATTATTCTGCAGATTAATCGAGTAATCAGATAAGAAATATTGCATGTTCTGCATTTTTTTCTATTACATTACTTTTGCTTTATTTAAAAACAATGGTAATATACAAAAGAGAAGATAAGACAGGTCTATTAAATGAACAACTATAAATTGCTAAAGTAAAAATACTCAGTAAAGTAACTTTACTTTTACTGTAGATTTACTTTTACTCTTTTTACTTTACTTTTTACTTTCTTTTTCAAGTACAAAGGTAAAAGTAAAGGTAGTAATGTCTGCAGAAACCACAAACAGAAGAGTGAACTAACTCTTTTAACTGAAACAGTCACCAGAATGTTTTATTAACATGTTAAAATCACAACATTTTTCTTCTGGAGCAGGAAAGACGCTCCCAGACCCCCAGAGGACAGGGGATGCCACCTTTTTCTCCTCTTATAAGTTTGCAGGTCTGTATTTAGTAATCAGAAATTAACAATAAGTATACCCTTAAAGTACAACAAAAGCAATAAAAATGTTGATTTTTCAAAAAAGGAAACAATAACATACAAGATTTTTTAAATTGTAATTAGGTATTTTTACATTGTGATATTAAGTGCTTTTACTTAAGAAAATAGGTATTTTTTCCATCACAGCAGGTCAGTGATCAGTGTTTAATACCCCTGTTATAGATCATAATTGTTTAAACATTGTTTTTCTGGATCATAACAAACACGCAGACACAGACACTACAGCTGCTCCAGTTCATGACAAGTTGACTTTTTAAGAGATTCGTGGTTCTTCACAGGACAGTGAAGCTACAAACATGATTTTACAGAACATGATTCATTGTTGAAGATTTAACTACCCAACTGTATATAAAGTACAACAAATTTTAGTGTAACCATAAACATCTACAGCAGTAAAATGCAGCAACCATTAATGCAGCCTAAAGCTGCAAAAATTAATTTTTACTGCATTATTAAATTAATTGCCAACCACTTCAAAAATCAACAAATCAGTTTGAGTATTTATTTTAAAGAAAAGTCTAAATCCTTTTTTCCAGCTTCTTAATTGTGAATGTTCTTTCTTTCTTTACTCCACTACGACAGTAAACTGAATACTTTAGGATTGTGTGTAAAACATGTTGAGAACGTCAACGTCAAACACTGAACAACATTTTCATTAAAACATTAAAACTAACAACTATTAATGGTTTAATTAAGAAAACAATTAACCAATTAATCAACTATGAAAAATCATTAGTTGCTGTATTATTAATCTAAAAACATCATATACAATCTTGATGGTGAAACACTGACAGAGAGCATTTTATTGTACAATGACAATTAATTTACTCTTAATACCTTAAGTGTATTTTTCTGATAATACTTACAATTTTTACCTTAGTAAAGTTCTAAATGCAAGACTTTTCTTTGCAGTTGAATATTGTAGTATTTCAGACAAAGGGTACTTAATACTTCTTCCATCACCGCTGGTTCCCCAGCCAGTGTTCAAGATTAACTGGTGATTGAATGAACTGGTGATATTCCCATGCATTAGACAGATGTGCCGCTGGCGTGGCTTTAAGTTTTAATAGAATAATAAGCTTCTGGAAACACTGGCGCCATTCTATACCCAGTATCAGATCCACCAAAATTAAATCATTAACATAGGCAACAGATCAGCTCTGGTACAAAAAAACACATTAGCGGATCAACTGGAGTCTGAATTAACTTGTGATACTCCTCTCCGTTAGGCTGTGGCTGCGATGGCGATCTCAGGACTCGAATTTCTTGATTCAGAAGTTAGAAAAATGCATCACAAAAACGTTCCTATAGGTTACTGTGTTATATATTACTTATTTTTAAATAGTGTTTCTACGTTGTTGTTTCCCTACATTCACAGTGGTGACTGTGTAGGTGACTGTGTCGATACCTGTTCAAAACACTGCAAATGCCAGTAGCGATAAGGAGTTTACAACTTCTCCTGTTGTTAGTCTAATATGTGTATAAAATATCTTTATCTGATCCATTGGAGAACTGGATAGAGTTCCATACAATCTATGAGAGGAACATGAAGTCTGAGGTAAGCTGTTTTACACCAAGCGCACACATAGTGTGCACATACCTGTTAGCATTAGCTGTGTTAAAAGTGTGACAGTGTCCCATCCAGGTTAACTTGTGATATAACATTGATCATGTTTTATATTAAAGGTCACAGATACTAGTGTCCGTCATCACTACAGTATTCTAGTCAACCCCCTTTTTCACCCAGATTAGACTGTTAACTCTCATTTTGCAAGTAGCTACAGACAGGATTCACACACGTATTGAAAACTAAGGTGTTTTGAAGCATGGAGCAGTCAATAAAAGTTCATTTTCAGTACCATAACTTTGTGGGTTGTTGAGGAGTTTGGACAGTGATTCTAGAGCAGTAGACAGAGAGAGTTGCTAGTGTGATAGCGTGTTGATTGTGACAGTGATTGTCCATGTGAGTGACAGTAAGTGAGTAACTGAGGTGTACTCATGTCAATTTGTGAGAGGCTGTTGTGCCAGTTTGTCTGTGGCAGTGTGGTTTACACACTGGTTCCAAAGGAGAGCTTGGTGTAAAACAGCTTACCTCAGTCTGCATGTTCCTCTCATATTGTATGGAACTATGGCAAGCTGTTTTAACATTTAATAGCTAGCCTGGATATGTATTGCAAATATCTGTAATTCAATTCTTCCTAATCAAAAATAACATTTCAGATATCATGATATCACCATAACATTCTTACCAGGACAAATGACGTCACTTTTCCCATTCATGTGTATGGGGTTTGTCATTACAGATATCTACATCTGAATTATCTTAGGCTGAAGATATCTTGAACTGGAATTATGACTAGTCAAAATTATGTTGTAGATATCTCTAACTGGAATTAGGGATAGTCGTAACTCAGATGTAGATATCTGCAATGTGTAATGTGTATATCTGCAACTTAATTATGACTATCTGTAATGACAAACCACATACACATGAATGGGGAAAAGTGATGTCCTTAGTCCTAGTAAGAATGACATTGAGAATATCTGAAATGACAATTGGGTATAGGAAGAATGACGTTGTGGATATCTGAAATGTTATTTTTGAGTAGGAAGAACTGAATTATGAATATCTGCAATACATATCCAGCCTAGCTATTGAATGTTAAAACTGCTTGCCATAATAGATCTCTATCCTGTTCTCCAATGGATCAGATAAAGATATTTTATATACATATTAGACTAACAACAGGAGAAGTTGTAAACTTCTTATCGCTAGCATCTGAAGCTTATTATTCTGTTAAAACTTAGAAGCCACACCAGCGGCACATCTGTCTAATGCATGGGAATATCACCAGTTAATCCGGAACACCGGTCAGTAAGAATGATAACTGAAATGTACAAACCTGCTCGGTGTAACCTGACTCCAGTATTGAAAGCAGTGTCCAGTAGTTTGCGTGACATTTTCACAAATTCAGAGAAACTTTTCCTCCAGACGCAGTCCGGTAAAACAGTTCGGTCACTCTAATGTGCGCTGTTTTGCTAAATTAGATTATGTTTACGTCCGTCTATTTCCTGTTAGCGAACAAAGTAAACTTCATCAGCTTCTTACGGCCCGAACAGATAATTCAGATGTTAAACATTTAAAAATAATGGGAACAGCACTGAGTCCATTCAGACAGCTGTAGCTGAACAATTGGACATTTTGGGTCCTACACTACAGTTTAGTTTCTATCGAAGCTACTAAAACTACCACTGTGAGGCCGAGTTCCGTCTCCGTCTATTTCCTGTTAGCGAGATAAGCTAACTTCCTTTAACATTTTTGGCTGGACGAGATGAGTCTGGGGCGAACCATCCCGAAAGTTTACACACAGTCCACGTCAACAAATTTATCCAGATATACAGGCTGTGGTCGTTCACTTAAAAAAGTCGCCAAGGTAGCCACGGTAAGAGCTCTTCTTCTTCTTCTTCTTCTTCTTCTTCTTCTTCTTCTTCTTCTTCTTCTTCTTCGTGGTGTTTATGGCGGTTGGCAAACAACGTTATGGTGCATTACCGCCACCAACTGGTATGGAGTGTTTCTTCTTCTTCTTCTTCTTCTTCTTCTTCTTCTTGTTCTTCTTCTTCTTTTTGGATTTTAATGGCGGTTGGCAACAAGCGTATTAGGTGTTTTACCGCCACCTTCTGCTCCGGAGTGTGGATTAGAGATTAAATTCTATTATGTAATCTAGTACATCTAGTAAATTCAAAAAGACTCTAGTGCAGATTGGCAGATTCATCAAAACGGTAAGTGCTCTTGCCTCAGGTCTCTTCTTCTTCTTTGAAATTTGTCTTCTTCTTCTTTTGTTTAAATGGCGGGCTACAAACCAACGTTAAAGGTGCATTCCGCCACCTACTTTACACTGGATTCATTTCATGAATCAAAAAAAACAATCATATTCTGGACATTAAACCTGTTTCATATATGTACTTAAGTAAAGCCCTTTGAACCTGTACCTGACTGACTCAATCCTAATTCTAGGAGCCCTTAATGCTCCATTCCCTTCCCATTTTGACCACACTGTCCTTCAACCGTTTCCTTTCTGTAATGAATTTCCTACATCCAAACAGAACATGTTCGACAGTTTCCCTTCATCCACAAGTTTCACATTGATCTGATTCTCTTTCTTATGATAAACGACGTATCATTTAATCCTGTGTCCTAGTCTTATCCTAGTGAAACTGACATTTTCTTTTTTCGACATTTTACTCTATACCTTTTTACTCTGACAGACTTTTGAATTTTATGATAGTCCCTACCCTCTGTAAATTCAGTAAAAGCAAATATAATAAAAGATCTTCTTGAGGGGTTTCTCCTGATTATATATTTGACAGGGTTGGTGTTGATGGGTTTTTTTAAACATGTTTTTATATATTTTGCTGCATGTTTTAGATAATTTGTTTATTGTGTTTTTAAGTTGCTGTGTTGATGGCTTTAATCAGAAGTTTTATTGGATTGTGTTTTATTGTATAGTGTGATTATTTTTGCATGCAGTGTTGTTTTTCCCTTCTGTGCCTGAAAGCAATGGACACTGACCAAACCCCAGGCAACAATTAGCGGATGAGCAACAGGTGTGCCGTGCTGGAAACTGAAAAAATGAAAATGGAAGCAGCATGGAGCGACCACGTAGAGCCAGCCAAGACAGCAGTGACCCGATGGAAGACACAGCTTAGACGACAAAGACACTGGAGCCTGAAGCGCAGTTGCTTGTACCCGTTTGGCAGGAATACTCCAGCCTAGGTCGGTAGTGTGGCTACCGCCCAGGAAAACTGTGAGAATTTGTTAACCTTGTTTACGATGGATACTGGTGGGCTGGCTGCGGGGCCAGGCAAGGGGTGTGATTTAGGACTGTTCTGTTTCCACGGTACTGGTTTTGGTTTGTCTACTTCTGCAGGACGACCAGAGTAGCAGAGGAGGTGCCACGGGAAGAGGAAGGCCGGGAGCTGCCATGGAATGGGGAAGAATTGGCGTTGAGGATGCTGCAGGTGCTGGCGTCTCACGTGGGCAAGTCACTGAACAGGAAAGCAATGACAAAGGACTGGCAGAGGGGTACTTTAAGGACTTAATGGACCTTTTTTAGGCATCAGCTGTGTTTTTAACCATCATGCTTTTATTGTAATAAATCTGCTAACATTTACTCTTGTCTCATTTTTAACTCTGCTCACCCCTGATTTTAAAAGAACCTGTAGGCCTTTTAGACTCCTAGGGCTCAGACAATGCCACCTAGGGATTTTCAGTCTTTTAAATTATTCTTAAAACATTTTTATATTGATTGAAATTACTTCTAGTTAGTCTTGAATTGCTCTTAATTCATATTTACATCTTATTGATATTTTAAAGGGTTGACTCAGAGATTTAAATTGGCTCCAGGCCACATACATGCTGCACTGCAACTGTGAAATCTGAATATTTGACTACTTTTATTGGTTTGACCTGCTCTACCCACTGAAGGCTGATGATTGTTACTAACATTTCTACTGTATATACTGATTGTTTGAAATTCTTTTGACAATGCCTTTCTGAAATTCTGGGATTTTGTATATGCCCATTCCTACATGCTCATTATTTGGGTGTTTTGATCCATCTGTAAAAATATATAGGTGGTTGTAGTAGTTCAAATACTTTTGAGCCAGATACCCCATGTTGAGATTATTCTCTGTTCACACTGTTTTCTTGTCTAATATTTTTCAGATTTACTTTGGGTTTTGTTAATATCCATGGAGGAATAGTGTTACTTATAACTGCTGGTCTATGTTGCAGAGAGTCTAACTTGTACTGTTAAATTTCTATCTTCTTTGTATTTTCTGCTTCTTTGGTGTTTATTAGCGGTTGGCAAACTGGCCTAGAGGTGTATTACTGTCACTAACTGGACTGGAGTGTGAAACAGGAGGTTATAAAGGGGAAAAATCCACAAGATTCTTTTAGCTAAATCAGTTTCTTCTTCTAAAAAAAACTTAATAATGTCATAGAGAGAACTGACATTGGGCCTAATGCGGCAAGATTCTCTTAAATTGTCTCTTATATTTCCCTTAATTTTCTGTTAAGATGAAAAAAGAAGACAAGTTAATTCCACATGCACAAAATATTCTTAACCACCACCACCAACTCTGCTCTTACCCAGGTGTGCTAAATGATGAATCCCAGGGATTAGTATTTTTAAAAAAAAACTAAAAACAAAAAAACTTTAATCAAAAATCAGATTGTTCCAGATTTTGTTATTGATTTTTGGCTATCCCAGATAAAACTGATCTTGTAGTTTTTTTGTCCCGATTTGTTAAAGCATTTTCAGATAGAATTATCCTGATACTACAAGATCAGGGTTACAGTGCTGACAGGAACCTAACTATCTGTTGTCAAAATAACATGTCATTAACACAAATGTGAAAATGTTGGGAAGAGGAACAAATTAATTTGCATATTATTCAAACTCATTTATCAGCATTAGTACAGGCCAGAATTGCAGAATCTCTATCACCATAATTTTGATAATCACAATGTATGATTCTTGTCATTACTACTATTATTATCAATTTTTCTCACAGGATTAAAAAAGTCAAGAACATACCTGTTGTCAGCATACCACTTCTATATTGATCAAAAGACCCTCGGTTAAAACTAAAGTCTTTCATTGGCCGTCCAGCTGGTCCATGTATTTGCAAAGCTGGTAGGTCAGGGTCTGTTTGGGGCTATGAATGATCTCCATTTCCATCGCAATAAGGAACCTTATGTTGCATGCTCACTGTGGGTTTACATATGGGTTGTCAAGGCATTTAAAGTGTCTTTACAACACCCAACTTATTTATTAAATTGTACTTCTAATTGTTCCTCTAGTTCATCCAAGAATGATTAAAAATATGCCATGTGCACTACATGTCTCTACATCCACCTGGATCCATCCAGGCTGACGCCGCCCTTCCAGTGGGACCAGGATTATCCTGAGTTTTAGCATCTGCACCTAGGAGTTTTGAAATATCCCAAAACAACATTTGATCTGGATTCTGCGTAACACTGGATTACCAAATCAGTATCCCAGTTTTGTAGGATCAGGATCACAGGGTCACATATTCTCATTTTGAAATACACAATTTTGAGCTTTAATCTTACGTGGATCATTCTGATCTAGATTAAAAATTTTGTTTTACTGGCCCCAGGAACCCAGACTGACCAGAAACCTTGTTCCTACTTGGCCTGTGTTACTGAAAATTAGTAACTAGTTTCAGTTAGTTGCACACATTATTTTACTGTTGCTAAAAACTCAAATTTGCATCTGATTATTTTATCCATTATCATCATGATGGTCGTGGACCAACAAAACACAATAGTTAGGTTAATATTTAGCTAAATAATTCACATGGTTTTATACACTGGCAAATCACCAACATGTATAGAAGAAATTTTTAGATGAGGGTAAATTTTCTGTGACTTAACAGTTATTATACCTGATTATCGATCCATCACAACCAGATTGAAATGATGTGTACTTACTAAATTTATGGTCACATGGCAAGCACAGTTGCCCAGAAACAGGGGATGGGTCAATTTACCCTCAGACTTATCATGTGACTAAATCCCAGTATGAAAACAGATACACAGGCATCATAACTTCAGTGGCTAATGTTAGCTTTTAGAGGGAGAAAGTCCGGCTTCCTTACATGACTTCCAGGCGTGTAGACTTTCTAATTACATATCCTCATAGTCATACACTATAATAGTTTTACAGCATACAGTGACTTTCTTGACATGTAAAATTATCTTTTAAATTGACACATATGTGTAATTCTTGGCACAATTCAGATGGGGATCAAAAGATTATTTGACTACCATTCATATTTTTTCCACATAAAGGTCCCATGAATGTAGTCTGTTTGTTTGTTTCAGTTGGCAACAAGTTATTTAACCATAACTGAGGCTCCTCATTTCTCAAACAATCATGTCAGAAGACATATCCTGTAGTTGTGGAAAAGATGTTACTCTGTTTGAGAAGGCTCCAATTATTGTCCTGCATCAAGCAAAGAAAACAACTAAGGAGACTGATGAAACTACTAAAACTGGGTTAAGAACTGTCCAACACATTGGTAAAACCTGGAAAGATAGTAGTGAGCTATCATCTTCAAGGTAGACATTGTCAAAAAAAAAAAAAAGATTGTGATCTGAGATCACTTAAACATTTGGTGAAATCAAATCTTTAAAAAAATCAACAGTAGAACTCATGACTCACTAATGTTTAATAGTGAAAGTAAGAACGTTTCTATACACACAATCTGAAGAAAACTCAAGGGATTGGGACTAAACAGTTGTGTAGCCTTAAGAAAACCACTTATCGGAGAGGATAATCAGAAAAAAAGGATTCAGTTTGTGAGGGAGCATAAAGATTGGACTCTGGAGCAATGGAAAAAGGTCATGTGGTCTGATGAGTCCAGATTTACCTTGTTCCAGAGTGATGGGGGCATCAGGGTAAGAAGAGAGGCAGATGAAGTGATGCTCCCATCATGCCTAGTGTCTACCATACAAGCCTGTGGGGGCAGTGTTATGATCCGGGGTTGCTTCAGTTGCTCAGGTTGAGGCTCAGCAACATTACGTGGCCAAAAAATGAGTTCAGCTCACTACCTGAATATACTGAGTGAACAAGTTTTTACATCAATGGATTTTTTCTTCCCTGATGACACGGACATATTCCAAGATGACAATACCAGGATTGAGGATGATAATAATAGTAACAATAATAATAATAGTAAAAATAAGCAGTTGCAGCAGTGAGACAGAGAGCACTAATGTGGACTGTCACATTATCATGTGCAGTTATAGTTGCCTGACGTAAGTAAACCTTCCACCATGGAAACAGTGGTTAAATGACCTAAAATGAGCCACAGTGCAAATGTTACTGTTAAATTCTTGTCCTACTAGACTTTGGTGTAAAACACAACAAGTCCACTAACAAAAATGAGTTCTGCGAACCCAAGACAATTACAGAGCAGTGGTGAGGTTTTATTTACAAAGAAAATAAGAAACCACTTGACAGTAACTAAACATAATTAAATTTACCAAACCTAGATTACCTTAACCCTTATGATGTCCTGGGGTCATTTTGGACCCCAAATGAAAACTTAATATTCTTAATATTCATAATATGCTTGTTTTTTCATCAAATGGTCTGAAAATAATGGGGGTTGTTTAATACTATGATCTTCACAACTAAAATAAATCTGAAGTAATTTGATTGAATTATGAGTGTTTTTTAAAATTTAGCAACATTCGTCATCCTCTAGGGTCCAAAAATACCCCACAGCACAAGGGGTGCAAAGGGGCAAATTGTCATGCCATACCGCCCCCCACGGCACACACACACACACACACACACACACACACAAAAAAAAAAAAAAAATCCTGATG
The DNA here is from genome assembly GCF_056507025.1 of Lutjanus erythropterus. Classification (NCBI taxonomy): domain Eukaryota; kingdom Metazoa; phylum Chordata; class Actinopteri; order Lutjaniformes; family Lutjanidae; genus Lutjanus; species Lutjanus erythropterus. The sequence goes on along the minus strand of NC_139340.1, from coordinate 1,024,038 downwards.
GAAGTTTGACTTATACCAGTGTCTGATAATCCATCAATTTATTTGTCTTTGATCTTTACTATATCTGAAATTATTCAGAATATCAGTTTTGTGAAACTCAAAAAATATCTATTATTTCATATAAATAAGGTATGAATTACAAAAAAAAGTGTAAAATTTGTATTAATTGGTTGGTCTGAAGTTGAATAAAAAGATGAAACACAAATTTGTGTGACAATGTTATGTTTTGTGCTTTTTAGCAGTCAAACCAGTTGGGGTCCAAATTGACCCCAGAGGACAATGAATGTTACTCTGTCGGGAGGACATCATGAGGGTTAACAACAGGTAAACACACTGACATCCAACCTTCTAACATCCTAACATTAAGTGCTAAACAAGACCCCTCTATGAGCATCAATTTTGGCATTACCATTCCAGAAAGTTATATGTTCTATTACTAAAGTGAGAAGAAACACTTACACACATTGCAAAGATACATGAACAGATCAGAATAACAAATAACTTATTTATGCTTATAATTATTGTTCATTCTTTTGACCACAATAATGGTATAGTGAACACATCATACAGTGGACAACCACCTTTTTTGTCATTATAGAAACACATGAAACAAGCCAGAAATGGCTTCTTTAGGTTCAGTGCCAACTACATTTACAAGTACTTTATTATTATTATTGTTATTATTATTATTATTTTACTTCATGTAAAATGATTATTTACAGTTGAATTATTTACAATTCATGCTACAGATAATCTATAAATGGCTTATCTTCCCATAACTATTTGGTTCTCAAAATAATAAATCAACATATTTTTTCTTAGAAACTTCTAATGGTTTACAAAAAAGTTTACAATGGATTAACATTACAAATGAACAGAAAATTAATCATTCAAAACATTGTATTTATTTATTTACGCCTGTTATTGAGCTTTGAAAAACATTTTCTTGAAACAAATGAAACCACTGATTTTAGAAAATACCTGCAATGATTTTTAGTAAAAAATATAACTTTAAAGCCTGTTTTACAGACAAAATGTTGAAGATGTTTTGCAGAGAAACATTTGTGTATGCATATAGTTCTTGGTAATCACTTGGAGGTTTGATGCAGCAGCAGCAAAAAAAAACAAAAAACAAACAAACAAACAAAAGGACAAAATACACAAAAAACAACATAACTCAACAACAACATAAACTCAAATCCCAGGATAAACAAATCCAGTTTAAGAATGATTACAGCAACTAACTACACTCTCAATATACATATAGCATCTGAGTGCACATCAGCTGTTGAACTGTCTAATCAAAGTTTGTCTTAAGACGTGTGATTTGCCTAAAATAACACGGTATGAGCACTTTAAGAATCAACTTTTCATGTTTTGTGCACAGTTCAATAATTGTAATTCATAATTCAATGTCAGGAGGCTATTAAATAAGACATAAATTGTGTTACTGGGAGATAAATCAAGTAATTTAATTTATTAATCACATTGTAAGACCACAAATGTTGACCACAGTGCTGCACAGGTTACAAACATATATAAACAATTTAAAATCAATGAATACATATAATACCAAAAAGTGCTTACGGAAAATTACGAAATAATGTAAAGACAAACACTAACAGAATTAAAATTATCACATGGCTCCATCTTTGTTGTGTTTCATGCTTCACACTGTCGGAAGAAACTCAAGCCCACCAAGTGTCTCTGCAGCTTCATTTACTTCCACTGCTCTCACCAGTACACTTGTGTCTTTTGACGTGAGAGAGCTGAGTGAATCTTTTATCACAAACATTGCAACTAAATGGTTTTTCCCCTGTGTGGACAGACAAATGCCTACTAAGGTGCCCCTTTTGTACAAATGTTTTACCACAAACTACACAACTAAATGGCTTCTCCCCTGTGTGGACAGTCAAGTGTCGCCTCAGATTTCCACTTATTCCAAATTCTTTACCACAAAATGAGCAACTAAATGGTTTCTCCCCAGTATGCATTCTCATATGTGTGACCAAATTGTGTCTGAGACTGAAACTTGCTTTACAAACTGAGCATGTGTAAGGCTTTTCTCCTGTATGAACTCTTAAGTGAAAGGTCAAAGTTGACTTTCGTGCAAATCCTTCACCACAGAAAGAGCAAATGAAGGGCTTCTCCCCCGTGTGGGTTCTCATGTGTAACTCTAAATGTCCTCTCCATGGAAAAGTTTTTTTACAAACTGAGCAAGTGAACCCTTTTCCTTCTGTATGAAGTATCATATGATCCCTTAAGGAGTTCTTCCGGGGGTATGTTTTACCACAAACTGAGCAACTAAATGATTTCCCTCCTGTTTGGACTCCACTGTGTTTCTGAAGATGTCCCTTGTGGCCACAGCTTGTAGAACCTTCAGAGGAACTAAATGTTTTTCCACCTGACTGAGGTTCCCATGTCTCATCCCACTCACAACTACTGTCATCGGTCTCGGGTTCAGAAGAGTGTGACATCTTGTCCTCAGTTTCTGGTTGCAAATGATTATCTGGATGAAAGTTCTTGGCTGGTTCTGACCCCCCACAATTCTCTTCATTGACTTCTGTTTTCAAATGTTGTGCATTTCTGCTCTCAGTTTGGCTTTGGTCAAACTGTGAGGACTGTGGGCTCTCTTCATCATCTTCACTCTTCACAGGGACCAGAGTATATGTGAACTTAGTATCAGCTTCTTCCAGCCCTTGAAGCTGTTCTCCCTCCTGACTGGTCCAGAGTTCCTCCTGTTCCTTTTTAATGTGTGGCAGCTGTGGTGAGTCCTCCTGGTCCAGACAGGGGCTCCACTCCTGCTGCTCAGGGGAATCCTCTTCTTTACTCCTCAACGGCAGCTGGACATCTGTGGAGAATAATGAAATACATACGTGCATTTTTGAAAAATTTGGTTCCTGAGGAATGGCAAGGAAACTTTCAAATATTCAGACTGGCCCTGATCAACCTCGGCAAAAGAATAGGTCCACATGTGAAAGGAGACCCACGAAAAATTAGGGTGTCTGTGGATATACTATACTGTGATACTAGGATTGTCTGACAATAAAGTTGACCTTTACCTTTGTATAGCCAACATCACCAATAGACAGCGAACAGCTTTGACAGCTGTGAGAAGGAGATCATATTTACATTTGCTGCTATTTTAAGCAAAGTATGTAGGTTTATGGAGTATATATCTTTGCTCTCCTCTGCATTTTCTCCTTGAGTGTACATTAGCTGTCAGATCCCATAGGCCAGGGTTGCTAGGTCCCACGTACTGGGCTACTTTTGAAGTTGCCACGGTTAAAGATTTTGTCTGCTGGTTGGCCAGACCTATTTTGTATACAAATTAGATGAATAATATTTATTAATACATACCCATATGTTGAATAAAATTCTATGTTTATACCCAAATCCTATTATAAAGACTCCAGGCCAGATCAGCACATACTTGCATATATACACGTATTTACTGCAAGTATATGATTATAATATAGTGAAGTGACATGATAATGTGTTGCAATATGGTACTTGTCCAGGCAGGGAGGAAGAGAAGACAAACTGAAAAGACAAAGCAACTAGGGCTGGGGAGATCTGTCAACTTAATCAACATCATTGATTATGAAAATACATTGACCAGGTGCAGCAGTTTATAATGAAGCATCAATGCTTGATATGCAAAATAAGAGCATGGATTCATCTGGAGAACTTTACACCACGCATCATCTGAGGGTGAGAAGCCTGAGAGACACAAATGGCTAAAAATGTTACAGAATGTCTGTGATTAATTTCAGTCGGCAAATGACAAAGGGTACTTTCTTTATTCCATACTGATGCAAAAATACACAGCAAGTGATCATCTTACCTGCATATGACTGCAGTGATGAAATAACTTAGTCATAACCCATTTAAGTTTTAAGTAAATTTCTTTTTTAGACTTTTAGGTTCAGTGAAGAGATGACACAGTCATTAGTTATTAAATAACATTAATCATAGCTCCTTTAGAATTTGAGGTCCAGTATTATCTGATCAGGCATCTGACATGAACTCTATTAAATAGAGAGGAAATTACACTACCTTTAAAATATGCCACTATTATCATGATTCTAATGTTCTTTAATAGTCTGTTTTTTGCAATTATGATTGAATACAATATTGAAACATTAATGAGACAAGTTTTTGATATGTATTTTATCATTCATTCATTCATTTTCTGTAACTGCTTAGTCTGTAAGGGTCGCGGGGATATGTATTTTACTTAAATTAATTGTTAGAAAACTTAATATTTAAAAAATGTTAGATTAATTGATACATTAATATTATTGATAATATTAATAATTAATATAATGGTAATAATAATAATAATAATAATAATAATAATAATAATAATAATAATACATATTATTATTATTATTGTTTTGTCACTCAGACCTGACAACCCTGCCATAGGCCTGTTGGCCAGGGATCCATATTTGCACCATTTGCTTTTCTCACCAGCAAAACAACAATTATGGTAATCCTCTGACTATATGTCTGAAGCACAGAGAGGATATGTCTGACAACGTCAACTTATGTCCTTTATAAGGATCGTTATTATAAAGTGACTCTAATTTTACGATATCACTCTGTTGCCTCTGATAAGAGCTTCTTTAATGGGCATTTGCCTTTCGAACATACGTTCTACATTTCTGACGATGGACGATTGACAGCTGACAAACCACGGGTGACAGCAGCAAATCACAACTGTTACATATGCTATCCTCCAAAAATGGCGGTGCCGCCCCAGAATGCTTCACGAGTACCAATCTCTGTAACAATGAAAGTGAACTAACCTGCTCTGTGAGACCGGACTTTGGGGTTGAAATCAGCGTCCACATGTTGGCGTGACATTTTTTTTGACAAATCCACAGGAATCCTCCCTCCACACACACTGCCTTAAAAAGTTTGGTCACTCTGGTGTGCGTTGTGATGCTAAATTAGATCACATTCGCGTCTGTCTATTACCACCTAATACACTAAGCTAACTTCATTAGCTTCGTAGGACACCGGGGGTAATTCAGGTGTTAAACATTTTCAAACAGCACAGAGTCTATTCAGACAGTCATATCAAGACATTATGAGTCTATACAAAACACAGTTATCTATCAAAGCTACTCCGACCACCACTGTGACGCAAAGTCTCGTCACGGTCTATTTCCTACTAGCAAGCTACGCTAACGTCCTTTGGCATTCTTGGCTAACAGGAGATGAGTCAGGGGTGAAACATTACGAAACTTTACACAAACTCCACTAAACTACGTTATCTACACATACAGTCTCAGGCGGTTTACTCCTAACGTATGTTAAGATAATACTGAGCGCTATACGTTACGGAAAAAATAGCACATTAGCCACGGTGAGTGCGCTTGCTTCCGGAGCAACCTCTTTGCTGACTTTCAAAATAAAATAAAAAAGATTGTTAGGTGACCTTGCTTTAAGAAACGCAGAACACGATACATCAAAGTAAAAACAAAAAAAAAAAGTCACTAATACTTAGTAAACTAGTACACTAGTAAAAGCCAAACTGAACAGATGACCACCTTGAGGATACAACCTCTTCTTATGATTCTGCATAAGCCCCTCATGCAAAACAGACATTTCCTGACAACCTTATTGGGAATCATTTATTGTTCAGAGTTTTATTTGATTAAGTTGTTTTGACCAAATTAATAATAATAATTATTATTATTATTCACAAATTCAAAAGCAGTAAGCTAAACTTTTCAGAGCTGGTTGCCTATATCAAACAACACATTGCTTTGTGTACAAACAAAAAAGTTGTTAAAATTCATAACCTTTGTAAGCTTTACAAGATATTTATTTAAATCTTTTTTCTGCACCCGTTGGTCTCCCTGGCGTGTTTGTGATTGTAGACTGAAATACACAAGGTGTTGCAAACTTGTATATCTGGTTCAAATAAAGTTGATTCAAATAGGGGGGAAAATATTTTATTGACTAGTAACTGTATTTTATGACCACATTCCTTTGTTTTTTATTAACTAAAGTCATGTTTGATTGATTACAGTTGACTGTCATTACTTATTATTGTAGTTTTTGTTTTCAAACCACCCAAAGTCAGCAGCACATCCTGTTTGTCATGTTTAAGACTCAGCATCTCCTATTTTTTTCATGAATTTTTATTCTAGTTGTAATTTTAAGATACCTGGCTCATAATTAAGAAATTTGACAGTTTCCGTATATCAATGAGATCGGGCCTCATAATTATTTCTCGGGCTTATTTCTGTTACTTATGAGATGGGTATGATAATTAAGGCACAGTTTTCTCTTAATTATGCTCGACGCATCTTGAAATTATAAGGACTTTGTCATTAATTTAACTTTGAGATAATTATGAAATGAATTACATTTCATAATTAGCAGTGAATTACAAGATAATTCAATTTTTGTTCATTATCAAATACAACAGTGTTTGTGTCACTGCTACTATTAGCTAGATGAATATTTCTTTTAGAGACAGCAAAAGGGAGCTGATATTTTAAGATAGAGTCAGTAGGATGCTGCAGACCCTCCTGCATCACAGCCTGTCCCTTGACAGACACATCAGTGTTACCGTTCAGCACAAAATAAGAGCTCTGTATCAGCATCATGTTTCCTTTCCTTATAAATTCCAGTAACATGTGGATTCTCTGACTCTGTCTGCTCCACCACTTACTGAAGGATTGGTTATTTTTCTGTGTTATATCAGTGTCAAATGAATGTTGTCAGACAGCAGTGTGAGGCAGAGGAAGCAGCTGTCATCAGCAGCTTGATATAGTTCTACTATCAGTCCACTAGATGGCATCATAAAGCTGCAGTGAAGTGAACAGCAGCCCAGCACACACACACTGCAAGGACCATTTACATTCACTGCCACACACAGTGATTGAATTTGGCAATGATTAATATTTTTGCAACTTCCCACCACTCAACATCTCATAAATAAGCCGCACACCAACATGGGTCAGCAGTGGGAGCTGCACCAGTGGCTGAGACACACAGCTCCTGCTGCTGATTGAGATACTTTAAAATGCCCAGAGATCCATCCTTAAAATCACTCCTTCCGAGTCATAGCTCAGTCAAATCTGCACACACAGACATGAAACATGTTTTTCAGTGTGATCTCCTCTTCTGAGAGTATCATTATCATATCATATTATTCAACACTCCTTATAACTGCAGGACTTGCCTGAGAATCACCGTATTTCTCTTTTTGTTTTCTGCGTATCAGAGTAATCCAGTTTGTTTGTTTGTACATCCATGGATACACTGCAAACATGAACTGTTAATAGCTAATTCAGAATAGTTTTATTGGAGAGAATTTAAAAAAAATACTTGGCTAAAAAGAATATTTATGAACATGGTCCTTATATTCTTAAAACACTGACACTCTGCTCTCCATTAATATACACGTATATGTCTTGAAAACATGTGGACATACATATATGTATGTATGTGTATACATATGTACATCTATAGGAATGCAAGAGGTGCAGATTTGTTAGTGGCTGTTCCCTCTGTATCGATAGGTGGCGAGACCTACGATCATCTGGTGCTGACACTATTCATCAGATACTTTGATTTACTTCCTTAGAGCTTTTGCTCTTTCATTTGGAAATCAGCCTTCAAAACTAAACTTAAAAAAATAAATGATGCAAATTAAAAATAAACAAATAAAAATATGCACTAAAACCTGTTCGATTTCCGACGTGTTTCTTATTTCCAATTGACTGTAAACTATAAATAAACACACTATAAAGTGAAATTATTTATTTTAAAGATCATAATGGTTTGTAACATATTGAAAATAACGTTCCAAATATTATTAGTTTAAAAAATATTTTCGTAATTTAAATCCTATAATATAATACAACTGTGGAACTGAAGAACATGCCATTACACATTATTTTGCACAAGTCTGTAGGGACTCAAATGAGGGTTTGTAGATTCTGTTCTTACCAAAGGACAAATCTGGCTTGAGAAAACATTGGTGAATGCCAGAATCTTAGTAAAAACTGCATAAGTGAGTTTAAAGAAGACATTTCTTCTTAAGAATGGTTGGTGAATAAGATCCATTGTTGGACTGATGATAGACAGTTAAAATCAATAAAGCAAAACCAAGTGTACTGTCTTTTTATTTCTTCTTCCTTATCAATTCCACATAAGATCCACAAAACCTCCAAGTCCACTAATACCCTGAGTTACTGAACATCAGCATGTTTGCATAATCACAAACATTTCCTATAAGTTTTTTCATCCATCTGTTTATTATCTTGGCTGAAAAGATGAAGCACAACTTACTTGGAGTATCACATTTCTGAACTGGTCAGCCTAAACCAAGTCTTGCCCTTAGTATTCCCATCCTGCTGGAAGAACTTGGCTCAATAAGCATCTCTGCACCTTCATTTACTTGCACTGCACTCGCCAGCACAAATGTGTTTTTTTTAATTATTAGGCCAAGTGATGTAATTATTTTATCACAAACACTCCAACTTAATGGTGTCTCCCCAGCATGCCTTCTCATGTATGGGACAACTGCTACTGTGACAGAAACTTGATTTATAAACTCAGCATTAGGGATGTAATGTTACATCATGAGACAGTTAAAAATCAATACAAATGTGTGACGACTGAAATAAGTTGAGATGAAAAATGAATCACAATGGCATTTTTAAAGAGCAGAGTGTGTAAGACTGCATGAGACTGGTCCAACCCGGAGAGAAAACAGTTATGTGTGCTTCTGACAGAGCTGGTTGGATATACCGTGCATAATTTTGCGCACTCCAAACTTCAAAAACACTTTCAAATTCTGTTTTCTGCACCCACAGTAGCGTTAACAGGAGGGAGGAGTAAGGATGGGAGGAGATGAGGATAATATATTGCACACGCTTTCACTCCTCCAACCAGGAGATCTGTCTCCTTGCTTTGCAAATCTTTTCTCTTTCCTCCTGGTAAATCCGCCGTCATGCTGCCATGTCGTGCGCTCCTGGCATACCTGCTTCACCTGATAGGTGTATCCTGCTTTGTGCTGGTGGTGCAAGGGGCGGGGCAGGACAGGGCAGGATACCCCTGCACCCCGGCGCAACACAGCAAAAGTGGATGTGGAGACACCTTGAATAAATTAAATCCATTGCGCCTCACACTTTCGACTTGCGCTTTAGGTCAACGTAACATAGGGCCCCCTGTGTTCAAAAATGAAGAGGGCGAGAAGATCACAGACAAGACTCAGTGTGCAAATATTGCAAGAAGACGATGTCCTACACAAGGAGCACAACCAACATAATGCAGCATGTCACCTGGAAACATAGTGAGAAGCTCAAGTCAGCACTGCCTGAGCAAAGACACTGTTAAAAGGACAATCCATGATTTCATTTATTTCTATTATTCATTTAGTTATATTGATGTGGGATTTGGTTTAAAAATTTTCAATTTCAGAATTTCAGTTGCACTTTTAAGAAGAGGACCTATGGGTTGCGTTGCAGTTTACCTCAGAAATAAACTGGGATTCTTTTTAATTTGTTAAATGTAAGAGAAAAAATGTAGTTTTTATATATATATGTATTTTTAAATATACATTCATTACATAGTTTGTTTTGCAGCAACACCCTACCTCAGACATGTGTTTTTTAATGAGAAATAATTACAGGAGTATTTTTCAGTCATAATTTGTCTGCAATCTCATTCTGTTAAAAATAAATCATGAAAAAAAAATCGCACTGTGAAGCCAGTATCAGAAACCGTATTGAATCATGGGTTAAATGTATCATTACATCCCTACTCAGCATGTTAAACGTTTTTCTCTAGTGCGCATTCTAAAGCATCAAGGTCAAAGCTACACTTTGGGTGAATCTTTTATCACGTACAGAGGCTTTGTTCCTTGTGAACAGTCACGTGTCTTGTCAGATGTTCCTTTCGTGTCAATCTTATACCACAGATGGAGCAACTGAAGGGTTTCTCCCCTGTGTGGACTGTTGAGTGCCGTCTCATGTGTTCCTTTCGTGTGAATTTTAAACCACAAATAGAACAACTGAAGGGTTTCTCCCCTGTGTGGGTTCTCATGTGCCTCACAACATCTCTGCTCAACTGAAACTTTTTTTTACAAACTGAGCAGCTGAACCGTTTTCCATCTGAATGAAGTCTTATATGATCCCTTAAGGAGTTCTTCCGGTGGTATCTTCTTCCACAAAATGAGCAACTAAATGGTTTCTCTGCTGTTTGGATTCCATTGTGTTTCTGAAGATGTCCCTTGTGGTCAAATCCCGTAGAACATTTATTAGAGCTATCTGATGTTTTTGCAGTACTACATTCCATATCATTTACAGATACCTCATTGTTTTGCAGGGGGTTTAAACCTGACAGAGGGTCCCTGGTCTCCTTCCAATTGCAACTACTATGATCAGTCTCAGTTTTAGAGTGTGCCATCTTGTCACAAGTAGCTGGTTGAATATGACTATCTGGATTAAAGTTCCTGGCTGGTTCTGAACCTCCACAATCCTCCCCATCAGCTTCTGTTTTCATCTGTTCAGTTTGTCTTTGATTAGGCTGTGAGAACAGTTTATCTTGACCATCTTCATCACTCTTCACAGGGACAGGAGTGAATGTGAACTTGGTGATATCAGCCTCTTCAAGCCCTTGAGGCTGCTCTCCCTCCTGACAGGTCCAGGGTTCCTCCTGTTCCTCTTTAACGTGTGGCAGTTCTGGTGGGTCCTCCTGATCCAGACAGGGGCTCAACTCCTGCTGCTCAGGGGAATCCTCTTCTATGGAGACAACTGAAATACATAAACACCTTTTAGAAAACTGCAATTTTGGAGTCTGCTGAGTGCACAGTTCAGTCAGAGACTGAGCTGAACACAAACACACACAGCCTTGATCCTATATGGAGGTGGTGCCTTGATATTCACTTCTGTTCACATTTTGGAGAAGTTTCTGAGATGGGCTGGGATATATCAGACCTATCACTTGAGTCTCTCTGAAAGCAACAGTTAAAAGTACTTACAGATGAGTGGAATGGATTGTTTTGTCCCTGATCTAAATTGAGTCTCCAGAACAGCACACAGGTTTTAAGAATATGCCTGGGTAACCTTATTATCTTCAATAACAAACATTTAAACTTATTAAATGGATTGTATAAATTTTTTCTTGTGTTCTCAAAAAAAGGAAACCATTGAACTACGTGGCTTACACATGATAGAAGCACAAATAGCAAGGAAAAATGACAAAGTCAAAAAAATCTGATCAAGTCAACAAAATCAGGCTGTTGAAACTACAGATGCACCGATCGACCGGCCAGCGACCGGAACTGAACGGTTTTCAGCGTGACTGGCCCTGACCGGTGACTGGCCGGTCAGCGTCACATATCTGATTCTGTGCCCGTCATTGTCACATACATGTTCTGCACGACGGTCACATCATGCGCACAGCAGACAAACTGACCCTGATATCAACACAGCGCTGATGACAGCCATAACACCATTCCTGATGGATGGATGGATGGATAGATGCATAAATAAGTAAACGAATGAATAAATGAATAAAAACAGTGTTCCATTGCTAAAATAAAAAAATGTGAACACAAATAAGTGTTAACTGTTTATTCAGGGTCCAAATGCTCTGTAATCTTGGTAATGGGGTCCTTTGGCGAGAGGGTCCTACAATGACCCCAGCGACGGACCACGCTCATTCCAACCCAGGCACCCCCCCCACAAAGCAAAAAAACTAGGGGAAACACTGGAAGTCTGATGTAGACTTTCAAAATTAAAGCCCTGACAAAAGTCCAATATTTTCAGCATGTCTACCTAAATTTAGATTGATATTTAAAGGAAACTACCTGTTTCCACAGACAAATTTCAATGTAGAATGATAGTACACTACCTCACAGAGTCTCACACACAATTTCATAGAAGTCTGACGTAGACTTTCAAAATTAAAGCCATCTAAGATGTAGGGGTGGTGAAAAAAATCGATTATTAATTAATCGCGATTATGTTATGGACGAGTATGAATCGATTATTAAATTTTCAAAAATCGATTATTTTTTGCATTGTTTTATTTTGTAAAAATGTTATCCCGCAGTCAACGGAAGTTGAACATCACACGAGCGCGCCCAGTTCCAATTCACAAAGTGCATGCAGCAGCCAGAGCGAGTGAGCCGTACGAGCAGGTTTAAAATGGACGAAAAACAACCAGCAACGAGCAACCAACTAGAGCTGCAACAGATCGCAGTTGATCCGTGTCCCATATGGATCGCCCTCTACAGTTCGGCACGCGTGTGATCCGCGGACCACATGTGAGCATCATAGTTTTACTGTCACTGTTACTTTTGTATAAGTTATAATACCAGACATCTCAATGCAGACAGATGCTGCTGTGTGCAGCACGTCAGTGTGTCTACTGATTGATTGATTGATCATGACTTCTAACCAATCAGATGTGCTGTGCTGTGGGCGGGACATTGAACCACACTACAGAGCGTACAATAGCGTGCAATAACTTTGTGGTGTATTTTGGGTTACTGTTGTCAAATGGAAAATCAACAATCGCTAATCGAGAATCGTTAATAATCGAAAATCGGTTGGTAATCGAATCGGGACCTCAGTAATCGTAATTGAATCGGATCGAGAAATCAGACAGATTAACCACCCCTACTAAGATGTCATATTTTTCCTGTTTTTGCTGCCAAATTAGACTGATATTCTAGTTTTAGTCTCAATTTACCATTTTTTATTAATAGTACTGCAAGATAATGTTCTCATTGCTTTACAGTGTTTTCTCAGCATCAGTCTATCTTCGTGCTCGTAAACTGCTTCTATTTCTGATCGTATTTATTCTTCCTATATGGATTTGTTCACTTGCTTTCACTGATATTGTGTGCATGACTGCTCGCCTCTTCAGTAGAGAAGTTGTCTTTTGCATTTTACATTGTGTCCTGTGTTTCTCTCTGCACCCGAATCTTGGATTGCTCAAGAAACTTTACACAACTGTAATTTCTTATTCATTTATGAGATGTTTCCTTTTTTTTTTTCCATTAACATTGACAGGTTTACAGTCATTTACAGATCTGACATAAGTAAACCAATGACAGTAAATATAAAAACAAGCAAGGAAAAAAAAGGTAAAGAAAAACATTACAGGAATGTACAGACACAGTCAGGACACATTGCATTTAAGGTGATACATCTACTGTTTCCATGCCAGACCACAGAGCCCTGCAGTTATCATTTGTAAACAATCAGGTCCCAAATAAGCTATGAAAGGACTCCATACTTTGTAAAGCTGAAAAGGTTCCTCTCTTAAATAAAAGCTGAATGCTTCTAATGGCATGAATACTAACACACTTTTTATCCACTGAGTGATGCTAGGAGGTTCCTCTGACACCCACTTAAAAAAAAACACATCTTCTAGCACAGAAAAGAAGGATTTTCGGGAGTTTTAGTGGATTTTGAAGAATATTTGGAGGATTATGTATACCAAGAATGCATGATAAGGGGGAAATGTTTATTGTTCGACCAAGTATATCATTGATTTCTTTAAGAACAGCGTGGATATAGAGTATATATCCATCCACAAATCCACTCTTGAAAATCCTTCTTTAGTGGATAAAAAGTGTGTTAGTATTCATACCATTAGAAGCAATCCAAGATTCGGGTGCAGAGAGAAACACGGGACACAATGTAAAATGCAAAAGACAACTTCTCTACTGAAGAGGCGAGCAGTCATGCACACAATATCAGTGAAAGCAAGTGAACGAATCCATATAGGAAGAATAAATACGATCAGAAATAGAAGCAGATTACGAACACGAAGATAGACTGATGCTGAGATAATCTTGCAGTACCATTAATAAAAATTACTAAATTGAGACTAAAACTAGAATATCAGTCTAATTTGGCAGCAAAAACAGGAAAAATATGACATCTTAGACGGCTTTAATTTTGAAAGTCTACATCAGACTTCCAGCACTGCTTTGTTTACAAGCAAACATAAGAGAAATGTAAGAAAACATTTATGCATGAAGCTCTGAGGTGGTGTACTATCATTCTGAATCATAACCGGTCTGTGGAAACAGGTAGTTTCCTTTTAATTTCTTAATTTAGGTATAAATACTGAAAATATTGGACTTTTCTCAGGGCTTTAATTTTGGTGGTGCCTGTATGGTAACTGATCTTTTTGTAATAAACCTATTTTATACAAGTAAACCAGTGCCAGCAAGGTTCCTTCATCATCTACACATCATCAATGCTGAGAAACAACAGGAAACAGGTAGTTTCCTTTTAATTTCAATCTGAATTTAGGTAGAAATACTGAAAATATTGGACTTTTCTCAGGGCTTTCATTTTGAAGACTTCCATGAAATTTTGTGAGTGACCCTCTGAGGTGGTGTACTATCATTCTGTATTGAGGTAGTTTCCTGTTGATATCAAATCGACTGAATAATGGAAATACTTTTATATTAATGGCATGATTCTATTTCCTTTTTTTATTATTATTATTATTGTTTTGCTTAAATATTTAATACATGAATTGATTGAAGAATTAATTGATTGATTCATATACACACCGACAGGCAGACTGACTGATTGAATAGATGTGAGATCGCGCCCAAAAAAGGTTACCTTTATTGAAATCAGTCCTTAATGTTCCCTTACCGTAATGCCTAGTGTATATGTGCACCACAAAACAAGTGAGGGCTAGAATGACCGTGATTTTCGAAGTGGAGACTGGCTCGACTGCAGTTAATTACAGAACATTTTTCTCATAATACTTACTTTTACGTAAGGTTTTGAGTACATGGTTTTACTTGTATTGGAGTATTTTCACTGTGTGGTATTAGTACTTTTACTTTGGTGAAGAATTTCATAAGGTTTTCCACGTTGGTGAAAAAACGGACAGAAAGACAGGAAAAAACACACTGAAAAAAAGAAAGAACAATGAAAGAACAAACCTGCCCTGCGTAACCGGACTTGAGGATTGAAAACAGCGTGCAGCAGTTTGCGTTGTCGCCAGAGTTCCTCCTCGTACTCTGCGAAGGTTGTTTCAATAAGCTCAAATATCTCCTCAGCAGCTGCATTTAGTCGCTGGCTGACAACATCTCTGAGTTTTTGGACTTTAGACATTGTAACAAACGACGAATCTAACGACGCTACTCCGATGAACACTGTAAGTAATGTCTCCGCTATTTCCTTCTTCTTCTTCTTCTTCTTCTACCATTCCTTCTGCTTTTTCTTCTTCTTCTTTTTGGATTTTGACGGCGGCAACCAGCGTATTAGGTGCATTACCGCCACCTTCTGTTCCGGAGTGTGAATCATTAGATGAGATTAAAATTCTATTACGTAAACCAGTCCTTCTAATAAATGCAAAGAAAATTCTAGTGCTTTGCCCACTTGGCAGTTTCATCAGAGTTTTAACATTAATTTCATGTATTCCAGTCTGTCTTAATTCGTCCTTAATTTGCTGTCTTTCCTGGCTGTACTTGGTGCATTCTGTGATTACATGGACTATTGATTCCTCTGAATGACAGTGTTCACATAAACCAGTTGGGCGTTTTTCCTATTTTGTTTAGTGTACTATTTAAATTTGAATGACCTAATTTAATCCCATTGCAGATTACCTCCTCCCTCCTTGTCCTTCCTATATTCCTGTCTGCTGACTTTATATTACTGATAAAACTATATAAAAATCCCCCCCTTGTTTCATTGTTCCACCTCCCCTGCCATTCTTCCACTGATTTATTCCAGATTATTGCCTTGACCTCTGACTTACTTTTGTATATTTATGACATCCTTTTATAGTGCTTGTTTAGCTAGTTTATCCACCCTCTCATTACCTTTTGAACTTACATGTGTTTGAAACCCACATAAATTCGATATGCATACCTTGTCGTGCGACTCTGGTGTGTACTTGTAAAATTTTGAACAGGATATCTTGATGGCTGCAGATGAAAGATGTCATGCTGCTGAGGACTGAAACAGAATCAGAGCAGATTAGAGTATTTCCTGGTTTGTTTTCTTCTACCCATTGTAATGCCCAAAGCACTGCCAACAACTCTACAGTGTAAACTCCTAAACAGTCTGAGGCACGCTTTACTAGAGAGACATTTCTGCATGGAACTCAGAAAACAGCCCTTGTTGTTTGCTGTTCTGGATCTTTAGACCCATCTGTATATATCATCATATATCTGGCCAACACGAGCTGAGAATGCTGACAATTAATCTATTTTCCCTCTCTCTGCCTTCCTGAGCTCTAGCAGGTATAGGTCAACTTGTGGTGTTATAAGCATCCATGGTTTAATTTCTGGAGTTACCACTGTTGGGCTTATCTTGAGATCTATCACCCCCATATGCATATTGGGATACGTGCATATTGGTTGCCAACCCATCTGAAGCTAGCCCTCTGTCCTCTGCCTTGTTCCCACCATTCCTGTGTCACTACCTTTGTGGGGTGTTGCTCTTGTTGCCCCTTGAGGCTAGCCCAGTAGTTGATCATCAACCACTTCCTCCTAATGTCCAGTGGCATCTCTTTCCCCAGAACTTGCAGGGCTGGGATCGGGCTTGTTCTTACTGTTCCACAACACTGCCTCAGAGCTTGAGCTTGAATTTTATTCAGTTTCTCTAGCAGGCTTTTTGAGGCTGAACCATAAACCACACTTCCATAATCAAACACTGACCAGATCATTGTCACATAGATGCCTTTTAACCAGTGTCAGGTCCAGAACAGATTCCTGTCCTGTGCACACATCTACCCTAGTACCTCTCCCATCATTCAAACACACCAACTCTTTTTCCTCTAAGAGAACTTCTATTGTTTGGCCATTAATATCTAGGTGCCCTTTATCTCCATCTTCCTTTTCAGTACTTCACATCTCCTGAGGGTGGCACTGTGGGCCTGTCCACAGTTGCAACACTTTGACTGCACTCCCTCACCACACTTGCCATACTTGTGATTCCCTCCACAATATGCATGTCTCAGAATGTAGTCTCTCATAATGTACCTCATCAGCCCCAACGTCACCCTCTTTGGATTAACATCACCCTTGAAACTCAGTCATTACAGTTTCAGTGTCTTTCGTGGTCCCATTCACATTAGACTTCATCCTCTGAACACTTAATATCATGCCCCCTTTCAAATTAATTAATTAATTTAATCTCCTCTACACCTATGTCAAGGGATACACCAGTGATGAAGCCTCTACATCCCCTGGCCCTACCTGTCCCTCCAACTCTGCTTGTACTGACCACTTTAATCCCCCTGATCTCTTTAAGCTTGAGGGCCTTACTTGCCTGCTCCTCCTTGTTGCATCCAATCAAAAGGTTACCGTCAGGCAGTACCTTAGCAAAATCAATGTTTTCAATAGCTCTATTTAGCATTTTTGTTAATTTTAGTGGATTAACCCTACTCACTCCAGACTGGTCACCAAATCTTTCAATGCATTTTATATTTTCTTGATTCTGCCTTCCGAATTACACCTTTCCTTTCACTCCCCCTCCAATTGCTCCTTACATATTTCCATCTTTGCCCTGAGGATCCTCTGCTTTCTCTTTCACTTCCCACTTCCATACTCCCATCACTGTCTCCCCATTCAAACTCTTTCTTTGATCCATAGAGCAGTTGTGCCTCACTGCCGTTCCTTTACTACCAGACGAGGACGCAGCCATCCCTCCAAAATCCTCTAAAACAGAGGCTTCAACAGCAATCTCAGGTTTGTTCTTAAATTTGAATTTCCCCCACTCTCTTTCTGTTGCAGGAAGGAAGTGTTTCCACTATTTCCTGCTAGCAAGCTACACTAACTTCCTTAAGCATTCTTGGCAAGCAGAAGATTAGTCTTGGCTGAAATATCCCTGAAGTTTACACAAAGTCAGCTTAGACAAGTTTGCCCACGCATACATCCTCTGATTTCACTCTGATTTCAATTGCAATTTATGGTAATGCATAACAATATGCAATGGAAAAAAATAATAAGAAAGTGGAAAGTAGACGAGATCAGGCGGCTGCAGCAGGAGGTGGAGACAAAAAGCTGAAATGAAGTCGGACAGTTTCCAGCAGACTTCAGAGAGTATACAGGGAGAGACACTAACATCCTGTAGGTTATCTGAAGTTTGCAGAAGTTTGCAGAACACGTTCATAGCTGAAGCAATAAAGTGTGTTCTTGATCGCTGATTAAAGTAGAAACAGAGATCCTCTTCTGTTACGTGGAACATTTGTTCTTTTATCTGCCTTGTAAAGCACTTTGAAACTGCTCTTCTGATAAGTCATATAGAAAAAAAACAGTCAGTCAGATACAAATCTAACCGGCATGCATTGTGCAGTGTTCACCACCGATTGATTCTGCGCAGGCCTGGCTCATCTCGAACGCACCTATTAGCTACAGCAAGTACACTTCCTTTCAGTAACACCTCTTTTTCTAGGTTTATTGGTGGTTGGCAAACAATGAATTGGTGCATTACTGCCACCAACAGGTATAGTGTGTGGATGGAATTTAAATTTTTACACTTATCATATTTGTCAGTCTAAGGTAATGAAATATTAATTTATACTCACTTCTTGAGTGTTTTAATTAGGGCTGGGCGGTATGACCCAAAATTCATATCACGGTATAAATTGAATCCCTTCACGGTAACGGTATATATCGCGGTATGAATGTCGAGGTGTAAAACTTATAATGGAAGTGTTTCTTAATGGGTTTTGTAGTCCCTTAGCAAAACTAAACTGATTTGACAAAAAAAAAAAAAAAAAAAGCAAAGATATAATGTAATTTTTTGAGCATTTATTGTGCAGAAGAACAACAGAAGTAAGGATAGTGCCTCAGAAGTACAAAAATTCTTACAAAAATAAAGTGGATATTGTAAACAGTACTTAAGAGAGGTTTTCTATGAGGCAAATGGCAAAAACAGTGAAAAGGTTCTGTAATCCTGGAAAAATCTGTAAAACATACCTAAGCAAAGAATGTGAGTATTTTTTCCATCACAGCAGGTCAGTGATCAGTGTTTCAGTAACTCTCTGTGGATCAATGAATAGTGTTTTATTTATGGCGGCCCGCCACATTAAAAACATCTGCACCACGACATGATTTTCTATTTTTGGAATTGCGCATTTGCACAACTCTCGCGAGATTTGTGTCCGTTATTTTGTACTAAAATGATCAAAGTCGCGCGATCTTTCGCGGGTCTAGGGTTCCCTTCTAGACACGACCCTCTCTGTCTCTCTGTCAAACTAATGACAGCAGACTGTCTGTAAACAGCACGATGTTACACTCTGCAGTGTTTCACACAAAGACTTTATTTGTGTGGACACACAGGTTTGGTTTGTGACCTTTTTTGGTATTTTTATTTTTTAATCAGTTCGAGAGGACGACGGTATCAGTGATTGATTAGTGATCAGTCTGCCCTCCTCTCCTCCCTCACCTGTTCACTCTGCTGTGAGAAGATCTGAAAGTTTCTCACAGAGAAACACAGACTCTCCTGTTTTACATATAGGCCTCCTTATACAGTTGTTTAATTTTATAAGTGCATCTGGTTGGTGTCGATGTCATTAAGCATCACGTTAGTTTCTGTTGTAATAAACTCGTCATTAACAACAGTCTCCTCCACGCGCAGCTTCTCTGCAGTTGGTCTGTGTGTTTCCTGATCAGATAAACCAGCAGCGGAAAGACTAGAATAGTTGCGCCAGTTAAAGTAGAAGCGTCCCGTAAAAAAAATAAATCTATTAATAATTTATTGGTTATAGGTCCGGGTCCGTATAGGACGGCATCTGGGTCTTTGTTGGCGGTCACAGTTACTCCACACATCTTGCAGATGACAATATTCTGCTCAACATCCAACTTTTTAAACCTGAACCACGTCCAAATCACGGATGTAGCACCGTTTTTTTTAACAGCCCCTCCCTCTCCGCCATTTTCACACAGAGGCAGGTGCGATGACGTCATCGACGGTATGACGGGAGAGTGCAAATCTCTACCTTGGCCAAATTTATACCGTTTCTACCGTCATACCGTATATACCGCGCAGCCCAATTTTTTCATAGAATTTCTATTAAATCGAAGCATTCCACACATTAAAGAGGAACAGGAGGAACTCTGGACCTGTCAGGAGGTAGAACAAGTATCTTTTAGCTTTTCTTTCAGATTCTTCTTCATACCTCTGATAGCACAACATTCCCTATTGTTCCTGCCCATAGTAGTCACACCTGCCTGTATTATGTCTATCTATTTTAAATAGTTGGCTGTTTAGTCAAAACCTAAGTCTTGATATAACTGACTAATCTCTCCTGTTCTTTCCTGCACACCTCATTTCTCAAACTTTTTTTTTTTCTCACATTTCAATCTGTATGTCATTTAAAATACATCTTTGTATAATCTTAAAGCCTGACACTGAATGTTGTCTAACTTTTAAGAGTTGTGCTTGCTGGTGATAAAAGTAAGCAAAATTATTTACAGCCCATAGGCCTGTCTCTTTGTTAAACATTACGAATAGTGGAAATATCCAGATCTTTGCATAAGATAAGTAGGATATAAGATATAGTAAGCAAGTAAGCAGTACTATAGCATAATGTTAGTGAAATGTATTTATTTTTAGACATATTAATGTATGTATGAATACAGACAACTGTTAAAGTCATAGTTCACCCAAAATCAGTCCTTATCATTAATCACAGGAAAATAGCATTGCAGAATCTCCCAAACAATGCAAGTGAATGGTGACCATTTTTTAAAAGTAAAAAACTACAGGGCAATATATATATATTTTTTTTATGTTTTTTTGGTTGTTTTTCCACTTGGAAACTGTTCACCATTCAATCAGAATGATGGTAGGAACAGAAACCCCCAGTTTGAGAGGATTTTGTCATAAGAAATCCTTTTTTATTTTAAGGTTTGGAGATAACAAAGTCTTCATAGTCAATAAATGATCGAAGATCACTATAAATATAAAAAATCAAATCAGCCAGCCATATTTCTTCCGTTCTTGTTTCAACTTCCAAAAACATTTGAAAACCATTGTTCTCATGTACACTAATTTATGTGATGGTATCATATTAATCTAACAAATCTTTACTGTATGACTTGCTGCAACTAGTCTCACCCATATGTCCCTTAGCCTTGGATTGTTTTGCACTCAGTATTGGCGTACACTGATTATTATATAGATTGATTGATTATAACTATACATAAAAAAAAAAAACTTGAATTAAGAAGAAGGAATAAATAAGCATGTTGCCTATAAAACAAAACAAAACAAACAAAAAATAAACCCGTCAGTTTAATCTTTCAGTACCCTGATGTCATTTAGTGTACACTGTGTACTTTTAAATACTTAATTACTTCATGCTGATTGATCACAACAACAAGGTAGGAGAGATGAGCTGCAGAGAGGAGGGAGGGAGGAGGAGCGAGTGTGTGAAGTATAGATTGATATAAAAACTTTATTGATCATGAATCCTGATGTTACTGTACAGTTCTGTGCTTTAAACACTACAGATAAAAAATATTGGTCTCTGTAAAGTCCAAAGTGACAGATGCTTTTTTCCTCCACAAAACGTGTGTCACTGCGCTGCATTATTGTAAGTCACAATGAAGAGTCCACACTGTCTCTCCTCTTCATCTCCTCTGTGTGTGTTGATGTAGTTTGCAGTTTCTGCTGTGGTCTAAAACAACCTCACTGATGTAAACTGTCAAAGTGACACTGATGTAAATGCCTTAATACAAAAACACTGTTTCATCATTATATAGACTGAGCTGAATAAAGGTGAGGATTTTTCTCCTCGGAGGACAATATTTTATTAAAGAAAGCTTGTGCTTGTTACAGAGTGTCTGGACCTATTTCTGCTTTTACATCAATCCCATTTGAGAGGAGCTACTGTGATTGGTTTCCTTCTGTGAGGAACACAGCATGTGACCAATTGCATTTTAGAAAAGAAAAAACAGCAACAGCTGACTTCAAAACTTAGTCAAAAAGTAACAACAACTTTCCTAGAAATGTAGTGGAGTCAAAAGTACAACATTTGTCTTTGAAATGTAGTGGAGTGAAAGTCAGAAGTTTCCAAAAAAACAAATACTCAAGTAAAGTACAGATACTCAAGTGAATGTACTTCACTACTGTCCACCACTGCATTTATGTGACTATGCTTGTGTCTAGATTGGGAATCCCTGAGTTGATTTACCAAGTTAACCAGCTTCATGTGACCACTTATTCTTGATTGCCTTCTTAAGGTTTAGTAAAGCCCGATCTTTCAAAGACACCCTGGGTATGTTGAACCTGCTTCGTAGTACAGGCCCCTGGTTGATTACTCTGAGTAGTTATTTGTACAAAGTCATCCTGATGTCAGAGTCATATGTAAATCTGTACTTTGTTTCCAAATCAGCAAATAAAGAATTTAAGTACCAGAGATTCAGTATACAGTTGAAATACACAAAAATGCCTCAGTTTCAAATCAACAACTGATTCTTTTGTTTGTTACCCTTTCTTTGGCTTTGAACCATTAAGATCTATTCAACTACTTTTGTGTCTGAATGGGGCATCCTTACATGAGTAACTCAGAAACTCAATTCTCAATATTTGTATGCAACATTAGGTAGGTGACTAAATTACAACTTAAACTTGACATTACATATACTCGTATTGTAAATTAAAGTAATAAATAGGAACCCCAGACCCGTGTACACTCTTGCAAGTGATTATTTTAACCAGACCATGATTTTAACCATTTTTTGTCCCAAAACCTAATCCAATCTTAATCACTGATGGACGGTTAAAAAGAAAATACCTCTGGTTTATCTATTTTATTTCTTCTTCATCATATCCACAAAATCTCCATGCAGTCCACAAATAACTTTTGTTACTGAACATCAACACCATAGCAAAGTCACACAAACATTTCTTATGAATGGTTTTATTCATCAGTTTATCATATCACTACAGATACAATTAGATGAGCTTATGAAAATGATCGTCATGGTGGACTATGACCTGTCTCATTAGAAACACGGAACAAGCCAGAAACTGCTTGTTTTCAGTTTAGTATTGAGTACATTTGCAAGTATTTTACTTTACTTCATGCATAATGATTATGTACAGTTGATCCACTTTCAATTAATGTTACAGATGATCTATCAATGACTTGTTCAGTAACTATTTGGTTTTTCAAGTGATAAATCAGCACACTTATTGAAGCGTCACATCTTTTCTTAGTAACTTCTAATGTTTTACAAAAACTTTACAATGGATTAATGAAGAAAATTAAAAAAGAAAAATCAAAAGGAAATTAATCGTTAAAAAAAACATTGAATGTACTTATTTATGCCTGTTACTGAGCTTTTGTAAACATTTTCTTGAAACAAATGAAAACATATATTTAAGCCATGAGAATACTATAAGGAGTTTCAAGTAAAAATATAACTTGTTTCAAAAATCCTCTCAAAATGAATCTATATACTGAAACAGGACAGGAGAAGAACACAGATTGCTGTGCTAAATTAAAGACGTAACACTTCATTTTTGAATCTATCTGAAACAAGTCTAAATATTTTATGGGAAGATTTTTGATGAAAATGAGACTTTAAAAACTGTCTGACTGACAAAAATGGCCTGGAAGGAGGGAAATGTTTTGCAAAGCAACTTATTTGTTAATGGTAAGTCATCTCCATTTACTTATTTCTTACAAATGACTTATACCAATCATTAAAGTAAATTTTTACTGGATTTGAGATGAGGCTTTAAACCTTCCCTCTGAGGTAAATGGTATTTACATTGTATGGCTTCAATGTAAATCAAACAGCTCGTACAACCTTAAGATAAAGTACACACCTGAAACAAGGGAGATCATCAACACAATTTTGCATTTCAACCATTCAAGAATGTATTAAGAAGAACAGAGGCACGGCTTTTCAATAAACAAAACAATTCAAGAAAGTGTGTTCAGTTTGTGTCTTTCTTAGCATACTTGGTCCTTCTTGATAAAGACAAAACAAAAATACATAACTAGTAAAATATAAAACAAACAGTCTCTCCTGATTTGAAGGAAAAAAAATCTTTCGTCACTGTAGTAAGCTTGTACAATGACAATCAGGGATCTGACACACTCAGTCAGTCAGTCATGCCATCCTCGCAATGTTTTTCCTAGGCTTGTGTTGAGGTGAGTGGTGGTGAACAAGGGACTGGCTGCCACAACTTTTTGCACACTAACTACAATCCGTCCTAGGGTTGGGCTGATGGATATCAGCAATGGCTGACAGTCATTTACCACTGAGCTCTCTCCCATCACAACATTGTGACATAAAAGCCTTCTATATTTGAGGTAGTGTGTTTCCCTTGCTGTAAAGCAAGAGGTTTTTTAAATATGGGAGAGAGGAAAAAAATCTTTTCAGGACAACAATTGGCTATGAGACAGCCCCTGTCCCTCCCTTAAAAAAAAGAAAAAGCAAATGTTTTAACCAGGCAAGCTCTTGAGTGGCTATCCTTAAAAATAGGAACCACAGCTCCTGCAGACACATGGAGATCAAAGATCCTGAAGACAAGGAGAAAATAGACCAAAAGGGAGTTAACAATAGGGTGATCTGGGGTTCAGGCAATGATAGCTGAAAGTTGGGTCTGTGGATTAAGTTCATACATAGGTGTGAATACCTAGTAGATTGTGGAAATGTGAAGGAGTTCACAAAACAGAACTCAATGGTTTGCAAGTTAAGTCATGCAATAAACAACTGCCTCAGTGGAGTCAGAATGTTCCCTGCACCTTTCTTCATTCCCTTTACCACAAATTGAACAACCAGTTGGTTTACCTCGAGTGTGGATAAACATGTGTTGTTTCATATTTGTTTTTTGTGCAAATCGTTTACCACAAAGTGAACAGCTAAATGGTTTCTCTCCGGTGTGGACAGTTGAGTGCTGTCTCAGATGCGCTTTTCGAGCAAATTCCTTGCCGCAAACTGAGCAACTAAAAGGTTTCTCCCCAGTGTGCATTCTCATGTGCAAAGAATAATTACTTCTGAAGCTGAAACTTGCTTTACAAATTGAGCATGTAAAAGGTTTTTCTCCTGTATGAATTCTCAAGTGTGAAGTCAAAGTGGAGCTTCGAGCGAATCTTCTTCCACAGACAAGACAACCAAAAGGTTTTTCTCCTGTATGAACTCTTAAGTGTTTGGTCAAAACTGAGCTATGTGCGAATCTTCTACCGCAGATTGAGCAACCGTATGGTCTCTCCCCTGTGTGGGTTTTCATGTGTCGCGTCATTCGTGCCCGTAGAGCAAACGCTTTACCACAGACAGAACAACTGAAGGGCTCACGAGCAGCTGGTTGTAAATTACTATCTGGATTTAAGTTCTTGGCTGGTTCTGATCCTCCACAGTCCTCTCCATCAGCTTCTGTTTTTACATGTTCTTCATGAGTAGCTGAATGTGAATGACTATCTTGACTGAAGCTTGTGGCTGGTTCTGGTCCTTCACAGTACTCTCCATCAGCTTCTGTTTTCAAATGCTCTACAACTCTGTTCTCTTCATTTTGGCTTTCATGAAATTGTAAGGACTGAGGACCATCACACTGATGTTTTTTGAGCTGATAAGGCCGAGTAAATCTTTTGCTACAAATACTGCAGCTATATCGCTTCTCCCCTGTGTGGA
Source organism: Lutjanus erythropterus (assembly GCF_056507025.1). Taxonomy (NCBI): domain Eukaryota; kingdom Metazoa; phylum Chordata; class Actinopteri; order Lutjaniformes; family Lutjanidae; genus Lutjanus; species Lutjanus erythropterus. The sequence goes on along the minus strand of NC_139340.1, from coordinate 998,420 downwards.
GTGCCATATGGTGTGTTAGATTTATTTTTTGTGTGTATCTTTTATTGCAAATTGGGCAACTAAATGGTTTCTCTCCTGTGTGAGTTCTCATGTGCGTTTTCAGATTTGACTTTTGGCTGAATCGTTTACCACACTCAGAGCAGCTAAATGACCTCCTGCTAGCATTATACACACGGATTTTTTTCACAAAGTTTAAGCCTGACTGAAGTTCACTACGCTTCTGACTGACTTTTGTCTCAGGTTCAGAAAAGTCTGAAGACTTGTCATCAGAATAAAGTTGCAAATGTGTGTCTGGGTCGGAGTCCCTGGCTGTTTCTGGCCCTCCACAGTCCTCTCCATCACTTTCTGTTTTTATGTGTTCAGTTTGTATTTGATGAAGCTGTGAGGACTGAGGTTTCTCTTCATCGTCTTCTTCACTTTTCACAGGGACAGGAGTGAATGTTAACTTGTTGATATCAGTCTCCTCCTCCAGGTCCTGTTCCTCTTTAATGTCTGGAAGCTCTGGTGGTTCCTCATGGTCCAGACTGGGGCTCCACTCCTGCTGTTCAGGGGGATCTTCATCTTTACTCACCAACAGCAGCTGGACGTCTGTGGAGAATGATATACATATAAATGTTTTACAAAAATGTCATTCTTGGAAGACATTTAAACTACTAACACAACATTTTAAACATGTTTAGAAATGTTGCATATTTTGTATAATAAATTTGGAAGTCATTCAAATAAAAACAAAATATAAGCATATCATGTGGGGCTGACATCTTCTGGTCAGCTTGTCAATTGGTTGGTCGCTATGTTCAAAAAGCACTTCTTAATCCATTATTTCCTGGGGCTGGAGGGATACATGTAAACTTCATGTACTTTATTATTGAGTAATAGGCTGTGTTAGTAATATGACTGATTATGAACAAATAATGTTCAACATACTGAATACTTACTTGGTTGCAAATTGAATGACACTATGTCAAAGTACTTGCACAAATCACTACATCAGCCCCCAGCCACACAGGACAGAAGAGCAGAGTGAGTGAATAGTGAAGGTTAATTTGATGGTAACATGTGCATTCTACGCCTGACTGCTTTTTTTTTTTTTTGTTATTTAAGTCAGTGACAAGTATCAGAGGATGAGGGACTTGAACATTTGGAGGGAGTTTGGAGAAGCACTTCTGCTCCTTTGTGTCAGAAGGAGTGTGCTGAGGTGCAAGAGCAGTAAAGTGTCGCTGAAGAGAGGGACATCATGCTTGGCCTGCTGTGACCTTGACCTGACCGTAGACATGGGTCGGTGGACAACTGTCAGAACAGCATTGTGTGTAAACTGCAGAGACACCTACCCAACCAAGATCGATAATAAAACAAACTTATTTTATCACCACCACTGCTTCTACCCTTTGGAGTAAAGGACTTATCGTCTGTCACAAGCTGCATAATCTGTATTTACCAGTATGTACTAGGGATGTGCCCAATTAGTCAACTATATGATTAACTATATGATACTACATGATTGGGCTACATGTGACAAGTCAGAGCTTGAATTTCTCACTATACAGTCTTAAAAAATATATCACTATGTTGTCAAATAGCTTGAGATGCATTGAAATCTGCTTTATGCATATTTATAGCTAGTTTCTTAGACTAGAAGCAATACAGACATAATTTTCATACATGCCAACTAGGCCAAAAAAGTTTTTTTTAGTTAATGTCAAATATATATGTTCATTTGGAAAAAATGATTTGCATTTGTGGGGGCCTCTGTGGGTCACCATTTCAAAATGTGAGTGAACCGCTGTGCCATTGACTGAGTAACTCTTGGATGCAAGTGCATTTTGGAGAGCTGAGAATTAAAAATTTCCCTGCCATTGGCCATTTCACTGCAATTATTGTGCATATGACAATAATGACAATGTTTCCAGTGGTGGATGGAATGTAACCAAGTGCAGTACTTCAAAACAAATTTGCAATACTTGAACTTTTTTATATATATATATTTTCACGTTTTGTAGCTTTTCACAGATAAACCACTACACCATTGAGGAAAATATGGTATTTTGTACCCCACTAAATTTTTCAGTTTTAGTTACTACTTACTTTTCAGATTACAATTTGTCATATTCTCACTGTCCACTGAAAACCTTGCATGTCCAAATGGGTTAATTTTGAAAGTTTGTGTTAAACTTAAGGATGATGTGTCCCTTTAAGGGCTGAGAACATTTTACTATTTCTAGAGTTGGCTATTGATAACAAAAAATTACAATACCTGTGTACCAACATCAGTACCCTTTAAGTGATACCTATATCAACAGTGTACGATACATAATTTTCTTATTTTCTGTGCTTATCATGTGAATGGATGTAATCCTGGAATAATCTGTCTACATTTTGTGCATATGTATATACAAACTTTAGAACATTTGAGTGGCATTTCGACACACAACTCCATCAAAAGCTGAAGTTTCAGTGGTACCTGAAACTGGGTGATTTCAATCAATACCATAAAGCAGTAGTTTTCAGTGGCCCTCCCCTCAGACAAAGTGCAGGGCGTGGATCCCACTGCCCTAGTCTCCCTAAATTCCTGGGTTCATGATTATGCTGTGTGATCCCAAACACAATCAACCCTTGAGCCTAATTTTGCTACTTGACTTAACTTCACATTACATCAAATAAAAAAATGGTCTATCTTTATTAGTTTCTGGCTTCTGATAAAGTAACCACTAAAATTACCTCAAACTGCTGTCTCTCTGAACCATCTCTTTATCTAAATCATGCACATTTAGGCTATTCTTTGTGATCTCCTTTTGATAAGTAATATAATAACTAATGCAATATTCTGGCTATTTCATTTCCATTCACTGGGGTACCCCTGAAATTGTTCAGAGCCCCCAAGAGAAGGCTCCTCTTCCACTTTGAAAGCCTATGGTAGTGAATAAGTATAACCACCCCTACCTATTTCTTAAGCTAATTGGGCTAGCCTATTGTTATTAAATGCATTATCACAAAACTGGAAACTGGGCTGTTTTTTCTCAGCTGAAGCAAAACACTACAAGTAGTCAATTTTTTTTCTTGATCTGGGTACTGAAAGGATTGAATACATGCTACTTTTGACTAGAAAAGTTTCAATGGTTACAGTAGATAGTTAGTTGGGATTCAGCCAATACCAACACCCACCCCTACTTCTTCAGTTAAATAAACTGTTGCTTGTTAAATGCATTGGTACAAAGCTGTTCTTCTTAGCTCATGAAAAGTTGACTTTTAAGAGATAAGTGGTTCACACTGGACAGCGCCGGTGAAAATACATGATGATCTTAGAGAAAATGATGCATTACTAAAGAGTAAATTCTCAGTAATATATAGTACAGATAATGTTAGCTCAGCTTTAAAAATCAACAGCACTGAAATGCAACATATTAATGCAGCAGGATTATTTATCCTAAAAACATCGTATATAATATTGACAGGAACTATCTTACTACACAATGTTTACTGTTACTTCCCATATTTAAAGTCCACTTTGCTGATAGCTGTTGCATGCCGAATAACGTCTCGAAGGCAGTGCTTTTACTTGTGGAGAAATAGTTTCAGTGGCTTATTTATATTACATACTCACTAAAGGAGCTGAATGCTTCACCCACTACTGTGAGTTTCCCAGCAATTAAAAGTGAGAAAAACAATCAAAGTGTACAAACCTCCTCTTTGTAACCAAAGTTCAGGCCTGAAATCACCGTCCAGTAGTTGGCGTTGACGGCACAGTTCATCCTCGTACTCTGCTATTGTTCTTTCAAACAGCTCGAAAATCTCTTCAGCAGCCGCACTTAGTCGCTGGTTGATAAAAGCCTTCAGCGTTTGAGACATTTTTTCCTCCAGCAAAACTCCGTTAAAAACAGTTTGATCCCCCTGATGCGCGCTGTGTTGCTAAATTTCACCACGGTCGCGCCCGTCTTTTTCCAGCTAGCAAGCTAAGTTAACTTAACTAGCCTCGTAGAACACTATGATGAATTCAAATGTTAAACATTTTCAAATAAAGTCAACAGCACAGAGTCTATTTAGACAGCTCTATCTGGACATTTGTAGATTTGGGGGCCGTGAAAAATACTTGCTTCTTTTGAAGCTACTCCGACGCACACTGTGAGGCCGAGTTCGTTCCGTCTGCGTCTACTTCCTGCCAGCAAGCTACGCTAACGTCTTTTAGCATCCTTGCTAACAGGAGATAAGTCTGAGCTAAAACATCCCGAGAGTTTACACGAAGTCCACTTCGACAAGGTTATCCAGATATACAGGCTCTGCTCGCTCACTCCGACTGTATCTAGTGGTAACGCACGTGATACGGAAAAAGTTAGCATATTAGCTACGGTCACTTCATTGTCTTCCGGTGACACTTTTTTGCTGATTTTCAAAATAAAAGTGAGCAAACCTATTTACGGCCCATATCTCGGTGTTAAGAATTAAGATCAGTAAAATACCTGTGTCCTTTACTTGGGTAAATATATAAATCTTACAAAAAGTAACAGTAAATAATACAAATTGATAAAATAAGTAAAACGTTGATTTATTGTTACTTGTGTATTAGATACAGATATGTAGTTAGAGTTGTCTGTATTATGTGATATAGACAAGTCTAAGTATAATTCCATAATACTAAAGTATTCCAAAGTGCACTGTTACTCTGATGGCTGTATATTACTTTTATATATACTATCCTCCCTGACTTGCTGCTGTCCTGAACACTTTGTCCTTTTTCCTGGGATGGTATGGCACTATTAGTTTAATTACAACACCAGCTGTGTACTGTGTATGCAAAATAATAATAACTAAAACTGTATCTATACAGCACTTTCCAAAATAAAGTCACAGTCAATTGCTTTACATGACTGAACCAGGATTAATACATTTCAGGACTGAAGCAAATAAAATCACACTTAAAATAATAAATACCTTATTAAACACTAAGCAATAAAGATAAGAACAACAGTTATAATAATAAAACAGATTGGATATGATCAAAATCAAACAGAATTGGAGGGAGCATTAATTAAATGCTTTTTTGTTAAAGATAAGTTTTGAGAAGTAATTTGATAGAAGAGAGATTGAATTGCGCTTTTATAGTTTCTATACAATCCATTCTATATTATAATTATTATTTATTTTTAATGGGTTTTTTTTTGTTTCACTGTACTTGTTTTGAAAGGTTCCTGTCTTCACTACTAGAACTGTGGACTGGAACAAGTGGCAGCGCCACCACAGGATTTACCTGCAGTGATAAGGACACAGACGGGGGTAAAACGATGATGCAACTTTAGAACCAACTTTGACTCAACATTTGAGACCCTCGAACAATCTTTATTTTATTTTTTTGGCACCATAACATTAAGAAAATAATGATGTTGGACATCATTCCTTCCTTTTTATCATGTGTAACCTTATGGATCTGGTGCCACAACCACAGATAACTGCTGCAGCAAGGACTGCATGACTGTTTAGCAGTGGAAGTTGAGAATAAGCTGATGGACTTGTTTGACAGGGTCCACAATGAGGACACAGATGGACTCTCACAATGCATTACAGATTACATCAGGCTCTGTGAGTATGCTGCTTTCCTAAGAACAAGCCTTGGATCATTCATGACATTAAGGCTTGTTTAACATAAAGAAGAGGGCTTTTATGGCAGGGGACATTCAAGTGGTCAAGACTGTTTAGATGGAGCTGAGAAGAAACTGAAGGTGAGGGTATGGGGGTGTTGGAAGATCCCTGCTGCAGAGGTAATCCTGGAATGTGTGAATGAGCTGAATTTGTTTTTCAACAAGTTTGACCACCCTACCCCCATGAGCACAGCAGGGAAGCCTGGGTCCATATTCAGCAGGGCCATTGCCCCCTCATACACCTCTCTTACCCCCTCCCCCAGCACTGTAACCCGGGAGGCAGCAGCTTATTTACATACTTTGAAAATGAACTACTTTTTGTTAATTGACACAGTGGTCAGTGTACCTGTATAATAACTCAAGTGATGTGCCAGTGGACTGATACCTATGTGATTGAACTTGCACTTGAACAATAAAGTCATGTAAACTGCATGTCATGGTTCAGCTCATTATTTTATGGCTGTTGATGTAAGTGAAGAACATAACACTTTGGAAATCTGCTCATGTGTTTCCACTTCATAAAAGGGAGATCTTAGAGATTTAAATTATTGCGCAATTACTGCCCAATTTCGAAGCTATCCCGTCAAGCCAAAACTCTTAAACTGTATCTGTATCTTATCTCTGTATCTTACTTGGCTTCATTAATTCTTAAACAGCAGTTGCATTTTAAATACTTTTCAGTCTAGTTTCAGATCTGGTCATGGTATTATATCAGCTGCATTTCTAGTTCAAAATGATATTATATGTACTCTTGACAATGGACAACATTGTGCTGCCTTGTTCACTGACCTGTCTTAAGTCCTTGACACAGTTGGTCATATACTCTTAATGGATGAACTAGCCTCTGCTGGTCTTGAATGGAATGACTGCCAGTGGTTTACAAGTTATCTTGCAGATACAACAGGATGATTAGATTATTAGTACTGAAGCAACAGTGTGCAGCATGTTGTTGTCTTGCAAGGTCAGACCTGTCTGTCACCACAGAGCTGCATCAGCAGTATTGGATGTGGTGCACTTTTTAACTTTCTAGCCACTGCAGCATTATAATTACTTTTTCTTGGATGAATGGATTAATGTCTCTTTTCATAGAAAAATACCAGCAATGGTAATATCAGATAATGCCCACCGGCTGCTGTGACTGTTGACGCAGGGGTAATTAAGGCACAGATTAAAAGACAGATCAGTTCTAAACTAAACATCCAGACACACAAACTTTTAAAAGAGCATTACATCTAAAATAAAATAAAAAAAAAAGCATTAAAACTGAAGTGTTCAAGCACGGTGTGACATGTCATTACTGAGAAGATGGATGGTGTTCAGCTCCAGGCTTCCCAAGTCCTGAGCAGACCAGCTGTGCGGCATAGTTGAGCACATCTTCAACCTGAGCCTGAAGCTGGGGGGAGTGCCACAGCTGTGAAACATCCTGGGCTCCGATTCCCAGAGCCTCCTTAGTGATACGTGCATCGTAAGTTATACCTTATGTTTATGGGCTGTTTCAAAGAGTCTTTTTAGCTAAGATATACCCTCTGAAAGGTCGAAGGGCAAACTGAACCACTGTCCCTTAATGATGTGCTTCGTTCACTGTGTCACAGTTTTAGCTTTATTAAACCAGCATTGTGCTTTTCAAATGGATGGTTGCAGTACAGTTTACACTGTGACTGTTGCGACTGCTATAAGACTGACCTCTTGTGAGTGCTTTTGGAAGGGGGAGGGGCTCACAGCAGCACCCGCTGCTCGCTGAGGACAGCAACTGCAGAACGATATGTGCTTTCATGTCACAGTCTCCAATAATGCCAGAAAAAGTCACCAAATTTGTCGCTAGTCACTTGTGACAAAAAAAGTCGCCAAGAGGATTTGGAAAGTCAGATTTAGCGAGAATGTCGCCAAGTTGGAAACACTGGCTACTTGCGCAAATCACAGACACTCACAACATTTTTTAACTTCATGAAAATTAAATCTGAAAAGTTTGTTTATGTGCATAACACATCGTGAGAATTTTGCCATTTAATCTCTCAATTCTTGTCATGATGGCAGTCTAATAAAATATAGGATCTCTCCATCTCTCCGATTTCTGAAAAACTGTGGCTTTTTACTTTTATGTAATGGAGCTAACTGCAGGATATGGCTTTTCTGGCTGTCTGGTTAAGTTATAGTCTCATGTGCCCCAGACTGAGCCTGAGACCAGGCCTTTCAAGAAGTCTCAGACTGTAGCTTATATGTCCCAAATGATTCTGGTTTATATTTTTTAGACTATAGGAAAATTATATGCTGAACTGGTCACTATTGTTCCTCATAGTTATTTCTCATGTTCTGTCAGGCACTAACTGGTTACTCGTCCTTGAACACACAGTTGTTCTCTCTTTGGAAGAAGAACTTCTGATAACACAATCACATCCTGACTCTCCCAATAAGCACTTCAGGTCCATCCTGACCCAACCTCTTTCATCTCTTAACCCTATAAGACAGATTTACATTCTTGACTCATTATCAGTTCCTTTTACACTCTGTGTGATTGTGTACTGATCCTTTGCAAAGCTCTATTAAAACACCACAAAGACAATCTTGGTCTTCGTGCCTGTTTTCATTTTCAGATTTTCCACCACAACTCTTAAATAGATTAAGCAGATGATCTTTGGTAGGCAAAATTTCCTTTGTTATAGTATTAGATTGAGGTAAAATGATTATGAACACTTGCTATGTTAAAACATCATTTATGAGCCTTTATAAGTGATTAATCGATGCAGGCACTGCAGCAAAAGACAGCTTACAGCTTACAGCTTACGATGTACCTTCGCAGCTCTTCCTAAAGGGCACCTGCTAAGGGATGGTCTGGGAAACACTAATAGGAAAAAAAGTTCCTTTGCTAAGAAACCTTAGAAAGCTTTGTAGAACACTAAGGTATATTGAAACTGGAAAGTGCAGCCCTGCATTGTACCAGTGCCAGGGACTCTGCACCACGGGAACCACAGGGAACAGTCCTGGATCCTTACCTCTTCACCCTCTACACTTCTACTACCAGCAAAAGTTCTCTGATGATTCTGCAATCGTCCGCCTCATCACAGATGGAGATTACAGGGAGTACAATATCAATATTTCCTATGTGCAATGGTGTAAATTCAACAGTGTAGGCTGCTTCTTGTTTATTTTGTTCCTATTCTTTATATTTATTGTTTTTATTCCTTGTTAACAATCCCCTATTCCAAAGAAGTTGGGACACTGTAAAATGTAAATAAAAACAGAATAATTTCCAAATGCTTTTTTTTTTCTTTAATTAAGTTGACAAGATGTTTAATGTGCAAACTAATTAAATTAACGGCTGTTGTTTTTTTTAAAGTATATGCTCCTTATGAATTTGATGCCTGCAACACGCATCAAAAAAGTTGGGACGGGCATGTTTATCGCTGTGTTACTGTCATGGTTGTAGGATTTTTTGGTCTTTGTTGGGCATGTTTTGTGTTTTTCCCTGTCTCCCCTTCCCCGTCCTTTCTCTCCAGGGCAGAGTGTGTGTGCAGCGGCGGCAGTGATTGGCTGGTTCATCTCAATGAGACACACCTGGTGCTCATCTACTCATTCTCCTGCTATATAAGCCTGGTCAAGACACCACTCCTATGCAGGATTATGCCGTCTCAGTCGGTAAAGTAGTGGCAGCTCATCTGTTGTGCACCCGTGGATTTCTTGTGTTTTTGGGACTCTAATTCGTCTGTGTTTCTGTGCAGCACCAGTGTACCTTCCAGCCGTTCATGCAGCTCACGTGCTCCAGAGCTGTCGCCTGCTCGGCTTTTACCTGCTTCACCTGCCACGCCAGCCAGCCGACCACTGCCAGCACCTGCCCTCGCCTTTTGTTACCTTTTTGTCCCGTGTGGGTAAATAAACACTTTTGAAAACTCTTTCTGACTCAGTCTCTGCATCCGGGGTCCAGGTCTTTGGCAGAACATAACAATTACATCACCTTGTCTTTTGACAACACTTAATCAGCATTTAGGAATTGAGAACACTAACTGTTGAAGTTTTGAAAGCAAACTTCTTTCCCATTACTTGATATACAACTGAAGGTGTCAGTGCAGAGTCATATTGTGCACTTCATAAAGCATTACACCTTTTCAGTGGAGATAAGTCTGGATTACAAGGAGGCTAGTCTTGTACTGCACTCTTTTACTAAGAAGCTCTGCTGTTGTAACATAGAATGTGTCTTGGTGTTGTCTTGCTGGAGTAAACAAGGTTGTCCCTGAAAAAGATGTTTACTGGATGGCAGCATATGTTGACTGGAATTACACCAGACAGTAAGTATGGAGACATTTTATGTCTTAGTCTGTTTTTTTATTTTACATCTTAAAGGTGTTTTTTGAGCAAATCTTGTCCCAATGTTTTTGAAAAGTGAGTAACTGGATATTTGCAAAAAAGCTTGTTTCTCAGTTAATCTGTTTGAACATAAAATATCGTCTTTGTGCTTTATTCAATCAAATACAACTCAAAAAGCATTTGCAAATCATTGTACTTTTTGTCTGTTTTACACAGCACCCTTTTTTGGAATTATTATTATTGATATTATTATTAGTAGTGATACTTCAGAAAGTCAAATCAATCAATGTCAGTGAACATAAATGGTCCTGCTCTTCACTTTACTGCAGCTTTATGACGCCATCTAGTGGCAGCAGATAGCAGCTGTCTCACACTGCTGTTAGACTGCATTATTCGCTTCAAGAGCAGCTCATGTTTTTACATGGAAAATTATATAAAGAATGATTTTAGTTAATGATCAGTTAAATCATTTGTGTTTATTCTGCAGATGATGTGAGCCGATGTGGATGTGAGTTCAACAGCGTGAATCAGTCCGATGAAGATCTTTAACTGTCCATCACTCTTTTTCATGTCAGAGGTCAACATTAAAAATTGTTTTTTGGCATTGTTACATAACACGACAACCAAACATTTGATGTAGTCAGAGTAGAGGTGGCAAAATTTTAGAGGGTTTATTTACAGCATTTTTTATATATTCACAGGCACAAGGTTTTCAAAGATGTGGGGGAGATGGGTATTGATACTTAAATGCCGTATCCGGATATGATACTAATTTGCAAGAGTATCGATACTGACAGCACGCAACACCACAACACCTGTCGAGTACGTGTGACGGGTGCGACGGACACGCACTGTGCAGGCAGCGTCCAGCAGGCAAAGAGCCCTCGCTGTTTCTCTTAAAGTCACAGATTGAAGCTGAGGAAATGTTACTTACGTAACCCTGAGTTCTCTGATAACATAGTGAGGTACACAGAAACGGGCATCCTGAGCCTAAATTATCAACTCTATTTGATCAGCAATGAAAATATGGAGCCAATTCACCAGAAATACAGTATTGACCACCTGTTTCTGGATGTTATTTATTTTGGGAGGATTTCTTTTGTTGTTGTTGTCATTGATGTTACTGTTATGATCTTTATTTTAAAAAAATGTCATGCCTCTTAGTTTTTTGCCGCGGTATCGAAAATGGTGTCAAGTATCGAGTATTTTCCTGGGTATCGGTATCGAGTTGGAAATTCTAGTATTGTGACAACCTTAGTTGTTAGATGAAAATATTGTATTTATATTTCAGCATTTTACTGTATTTAGCCTATTTCTGTTCTTGATGTTTTTGTCACCTGGTCTTACTTTGTCTCAAATTGATTTTTTTAAAATAATGTCTGCTGAAACAGTTCAATAAAATTGTCAATACATTTTCAAGAATTTAATTCTAAAATCTGAAGTCAGGTGGCAACAGAGTTTCTGCAGGTAACAACAATTAGAGACCAATTTGCAATTTCATGCCTATAATGGAAAAAAAAAAGTTTATTGTTTATTGTTAAAGTTTGATGAGAGAATTGAAATAACATTTTTAAATCAGTCTCCCAGCCCCAAATGTAGTGATAATTTGACCAATAGAGTTGCAAAATTCTGTCACTAAAACGTACACATTTTCAAGTGAGGGTTACGCTCCCTTCTCTTGACATTTCTTTAAAAAATCCTGTAAATCCATATTTGTGCCTCAAGCTGCCAATATAGTGATAAAAATAATCCCAGTGATAAGAGACCAGAGACTGTCGAAGATTTTGGTTATTACAGTGTTCAAACAATGTTGAGAAGGTCTCTGCACACCTGAAATGTCTGACAGGTGCGTCGGAGGAAAAATTCAATTTGAAAAAAGATAGCAGACTCCCGCACACTGTCTCGCTTTCTAGTGATTTATTGAATATCCGACATTTCGGTCCAAACGACCTTCATCAGGTATACAGTATACAGGTTATTACAAAGTCCAAGTAAGTTAAAAATAACAATCACTTTAAAAATTAGCTAAGCTGTGTAGAAAAATAACAACTTCTTCGGTGAGTTTCGTGCTCTTTTGGGCATCTCTTTTTCATTATTTTCTACTGGGCCATTCATTCTGTTATATACATAAAAGTACAGCACATTTTAATTATTTAAAAAGGTGGATCAATGTCTTCTTTAGTTTTATCATGTCATTATATCTCATAATTTGGTACAGCAACTTGTTGATATCTTTGGATACACAGATTGTGTTAATTTAACCATATCAGACCACTCAAGAACTGAAAAACATGATCTAAAATCCATCAGACCAACCACAGTAAGACACAGAGACAAGAATTGCCCTTTTCTGGGATAAGTTGTTGGGCTCTTCTGTTCTGGACATTGCTCCTAAACCCCTGTTTATTGATAACATATCAATAAAGATTTTCCCAACAATTCCCAACATCTTGAATTTATAATGTTAATAGGGTGACCATATATTAATTTCCAAAACAGAGGACACTCGGCTCTGCCTCAAGATACTTAAATGATACTCAAAGTTCACTTAACTTTAATATATTTAAAGTATGCCTCCTCTGTATGGATAGAAAATTCAGTTAAACAACAAAATAATCTCGCTCTATAACCAAAAAAAAAATTGAAATCTCTGGAATGAAATAATGATAGAAATAACACCTCTTCTGTATTAGAAAATCATTTTAACAAAATATCTCTTACTGTCTTTTCATTGTAATAATGCAAATGGTAAACAGTAGCCCCACAGAGATACTACTTTAACAAACAGAAAATATTACTTCAATCTTTAAGTTTTTTTTTTTTTTTTTTTTTTTTTTTCTGTCTTCATGTGAACTTTTGACGAGGAAACATACATGCCAGCTTTGCATACAGTGCACTTCAGCTCCCATTTGTCCTGACTGGGACAGAATTTGTTCTAACATTAGCAGAGTAGCAGAGCCACCAACAAAATAGCCTCTCGAGACATCACACGCAACAAAGTACTGTAATAAAAATATGTTGTAGCTGGTTTTTAACAAAAGCGGTGGACCTGTTCGACTAGGTAAGAGGCTGAGAAAATGACAACCACACCACTGTCTTTAGAAAAATATTAGTTCATCTTTATTAAATAATTTACACCAATTAAAACATCAGTCTGTGGGGGAGGCGGACACAGCAGGGCAGTACTTAGTCCATGGGCCAGACCAGATTCTGGTACCACTCAAGGTGGCAAAACGTAGTATTAATTTATGAAAATGTCCATGTCTGTAGATGATATTTTGGTATGATAGACATTTCTGAGTGGCAGCTGTGTCACAGTAACCAGCTCATAAAGTGAACCACCCCCTCAAGTAAACTGCATTTTAGACGCTGGTGCATATCCTGGTTTAGGCTCATGGCTTGGACATTTTTCTATATTTTATAATATTGAGTTTGGTATAATTTTAAAGGGGACCGTCTTGGCTTTCATTTAAGCCCACCTGGGAATCTTTCTGACAAACACTGAAGCAACTTTACCTGCTGGAACAAATATAACAGTTGTATTTATCTGTAGCCTTAACGTATAGTGTTCAACATGTTAACATTCTAAAAGGTATTATAGCTATTTAAGTTCAGATAAAATGCTTACCTTGATGGACAGTCAACCGCACTGGTCGAAGTTGAAAGCGTGAAATATTGTGACTAGTGTGTGCTTACAGAATCACTGCGCGAGTGAGTGAAGTGTGTTGTTCTTCATTTTGTACATTTGGATTATTTTTTTTCAATGTTTTATGAAACATAGAAAACATTTTAAAGTTATAATAATTTATTTAAAATAAATGTAAAATTACCCTTCTCCAAAGTATATTGTTACAAATAACATTTGATTTTTTTTCAGCCCTGTCACATACTAATTACAGGCTACTCGAAACTACTTGAAACGAGAGATTATATGTGAGAGATTTCTGCCAAAGTCATTCTTCTAATTTATGGCTCACAACAACATCTCACAATGAAATAGGATGGGTATATTACACATTTCCTGAATCCTTAGAGTCCTGTGAGTGTTCCAGTTTCTGTGTTTTGTATCCCTGATGTTCCTAGATGCCACAACACTAAAAGAAAGAGATATAATTTAGGCGAAATTGTGGAAAAATGTGTGTCACTGACTGTCTGAAGGGCTACAGTTGCTTCAGTGTGTCAGAAAATCTGGCTTTGTCATTAAAACTGTATCTGGGACCCTGTTGAAACAATTACCCCAATTTTCAAAGGATACATTTCTGACAGATTATTACTTCTGTACTTACCTTGCCTTTGATCCTCCTTCTTACTTGCCACCTTTTTCTCTACTACTCTACTTAGAGCATACAGTCATATAGGCTACTTAGCTTTAAAATAACCAATCAACTGATCCATCAGAATTAAGCATTCAATTGTCAAAAGTAACAGGACGTTATATAGTAACTCAACCTCTCTCTCTCTCTCTCTCTCTCTCTCTCTCTCTCTCTCTCAAAAACAAAAAAAGTGATAAAATGATAAAAATTCCTAATTAATGCATTAAAAATAAAAGCTTAAAGGATCAATATGATAATCAGAACAGCCAGAATAAAATTTGTCATTGAGATTTTGTGCAATATACAATACACTTTGAACATACTGACTTAATAATGTCAGAAAACACAACACGCATCTTGGTGTAGTACAGAGGTGTCTAAACTACAGCCATTTTTAAATGGCCTGTAGCAAAAATATAAGTAAATATGACCCACTCATGAAACTTGGGCTGTATTCGAAACAACAAACTGCATACTGCTTACTGCGTACAACACCAGTATACACTTATACTGCATGTATGCCGCTGAGCTCTCTCAAGGTGCTGATGCTGCGGCATTTTCCAGCTGATCCCAACTTTGTTCATCTGTTTGTTTGGTACCGTTTTACTGTTATTTTTTCTGTAGTTATTTTTGCACAGTTTCGTACTTCGTAATTTGACAGAGCCCATAACTTTTTTTGGCAGTTCATCAGTTTAAATTTGGACATCGTGCCGCCGTTGAGCTGAAGGAAAAACTTGGACAAAAACCTGGAGTTTGTGAGCCGTGCTCCTTCACAAGTTTGGAGCGTGTGCTTGAACTTTTCCGGTGAGTGAATTTGATTGGTAATTTTGTGAGTGAATTAGCTGGGTTCGACCTGTTGTGAACGGTTACATAATTAAGAAAATGCTAATTTGGCTGAATTGATCTTGTGTTACTTCTGTACATGCCATGCATGAGGCCATGCGCTTTAAACTGACCCCCCACAACTAATTCGTACAGAAATATTTGTCAGAAAAATATTTTAATGTTTATTTCTGATTAGTTGTCATGCATATAGTTGTTTTAATGAACATTAAGGAGAAGTGGCGAGAGAGATGCCATAATTTAAAGAGTTTAAGATCCTGGATACGTGTGTTAATGTTTAAAGGGTGGATATGTAATTTTTCTTGTGGCCTCTTGCAGGCCGGGTCTTTTTCTTTCTCCCTGTTGAAGTTGGACTGGTGTGTTTCAAGAGTGTGAACTTGTGCTGCTGCTTCTCTGCGCTGCAACAGTGGTGGTAGAGTCGAGCTGATTGTTGAGACGAACCTGAGAAAACTGTTGTTTTCATCATCGTCCTGGTGGGACTAAGTTTTGCCATAACACATAAGGATTTCTTTTTTCAATCCTTTCACTGGATTATTAAAGGACACAAAGGGCATTCTGAAATTTTATTGTGTCGAATTTGTATTTGATTGAAGTGTTTGTTGAAGTGTTTGTAAATTGGTATCTTACTTTTAGTGGTACTTTGATGAAGCACTTTAAAAGGTATTTTGAGACATCCATCTCAGTTTAAAGGGTACATTGTCAAAAAATACAATACTCATTGTGGTGAAAAAGCATAACCCTAGGGCTAATATTAGCGTAGGATAACCTAAGAGGGGATCCTAAACATATTTAGAACTAAAGGCCATTAACAATAGTGGGTTTTTTTTTCTTCTTTTCTTCACTGGCTGCTGGTCAAACTGTGAATAATTCTGTTAAGAAAAAAATTATTGTTGATTGTGATAAGTGTTTTTTTTTCCCCCTGTTGAGTTAAACAGTCAATACAAGTGTTTTTAAACTTACCTGTTGACGTTTCATTTCTGACATGAATAATATAATAATTCTTATGGGTAAATATCATATTGCAGTAAGTGGAAAAATAGTAAGCTCTCTTTCAGTTGTTTTGTCAATGAATTTAAGTTGCTTTTTGCATCCCTTAAAAATGCATTCTTGTAAAATAGCAAGAAAGATTTGTAGAGATGTCTCTTTTTTGTTGTTGTTTTGATGTTTGACTTTAAAATTGTCCCCTTAAATCCCCCCACAGTCCAATGAACCTTCTTTCCAATAGGCCACCTCCCTAAATGTGGCGCTCCATGGAACTGTTGACAGTTACGGACAAGAGTTTCTTTTTTACTGGGATAACAATTTCCAGTGGTCTGCATGAACGCCTTCCCCTATGTGCTGTGTCTGCTCAATACCCTATCTTTATTTATCTTCCATTTACTCAAAGCCCTTTATTTTTTATTTGTTGCTTTGTATTTTATATTATCATTTAAATCATCTAGTTTAGTTTCCTATGTCTAGTATTTTGATATTAAGTATCTTTATGTTCCCTCACGAGATCTTGATCTTGTTGTTTAGAATTTAGTTAATTAAAAAAAGAATAATAAAAATAAATACTCTCGCTATAATTTGTACATGCGCAGTTGGACCCTGTCAGTACAAGAGATAGGAGATTGGTGGTGCGCAGAATGGTACAATGGAGTCATGAAATCCCCGAAGTCACTATAAACAATGTGTTTTGAGAGAACGAAGAGAAGCTGAGAGTTAAAGAACCTGATCAGCTGACATCATAAAGCAACAACAATCAGAGGAAGATGATAAACTCTCTGTGGAGAACATGAGACAGTGGACCTCAGCCTCACACCGAGACCAGATGATCTTTAGACAGGTGAGCTGTGCTGGATAAAATATTCATATCATTCAGTAAAAATACTAATACCACACTGAAAATACTCCACTACAAGTAAAAGTCTTGCATTTAAAACCTTACTTCAGTAAAAGTATGTAAACATTATCAGCTGTTATCAGTATGAAAAGTAAAAGTACCCACTATGCAGTAAAATGCTCCCTGTCAGTAACTAGTAACTGTAGCTGTCAGGTAAATGTAGTGGAGTAAAAAAGTTAAGTACAACTATAAAGTAATATAATACAGATATAATTTGACACTGGACTTAGGTAAAGTACTTGAGTGAATGTATTTAGTTACATTCCCCCACTGCAGATGATAGATGCTGAGTATGTGGTTTTGGTCTTTTACAAATAGTTTCTGTTTTGTGCAGAAAAGTGTGTGACACACCTTAAAATAGGTACTTTATATAAACCTGTCAAAGACATTTAACTAGAGTCTCTGAGACATTTACATCTCTCAGTGAGAATTTATGTACAAAAAATTAATTTTAAGCCACAAGATGGTAATTTTTAATTAATTTATTCTTAAATTTTGTTATTTTCTAATAGGCTTTAGTCTGTTTATAATGTTCTCCCATTGTCTGAAGGTTTGTGGTATCAGATTTCTTTCATACTTATTGAGGTACTTTTTGCCTACTTTAGTCTTTCAGCACAAATTGTAAAACCAAATATAACCATTGTAAAGAATTTGCACAAATTGAAGTACCTTAACTAAGCAAGTTCCATCAGGTTATAAAACATGTTCATGATGAAAGGCGACCTGCTCTCAATGTAACTATAAATGGCTATTTATAAGGTAACACAAACATAAAGATTATGACTTTAAATTGATTGATAATAATAAATGACATACTTATGTATAATATATTCCATTTCTGTCAATAAATCCCCATAAATATTACACATTGGACCTTTAAATAGAAACAATATATACAATACAATACAATATATACACTTGCCTCAGACATCGCTTTTATAGAAGATATGTATTGTTTCAGGCCAAAACGCACTGCAGGCTTCATTTGACGCGCGTCAATAGACGCGCATCTTTTGAAGCTTCTATAGCGCGTCAGATTTAACATTCCATCACCATAAAACCAGCAGTATTTTAGGAAAAGGTTGTTGTTTATATGCATCTGTTTATTTATTTAGTATAACTATTAATAATAGTTTATGTCTTTAATAAAATATTGTCCTCTGAGGGAAAAAAGTCCTCATCTTTTTTCAGGTCCGTCTATATAATGACTAAACGGTGCGCGATATTAATGTTTTTGTATTAAGAAAGCAGGATAATTTACGTCAGTTTCGCCCAGTTTACACCTGTGAGGATGTTTTAGACCACAGCAGACAGCAAACTGCACACCGACACACACCGAGGAGATGAAGAGGGAGACACAGAGTCTGGACACTTCATAATGATTTAAAATAATGTTGCAAAGTGACAAAACTTTCATGGAGGAGATGAGCGTCTGTCTGTTACTGAGACAGATATTTTAGTCAGGGAATTGTACAGTAGCATCAGGATTTATCGTCAAAAAAGTTTTATATCAGTCAGCACTTCACACACGCTCCCTCTCCCTCCTCTCTACTGTCCCTCTCTCTCCTCCTGCGCAGTTATGATCATGATTTTATCTGCAGCTGCAGAGTTACATGGAATAAAAAAAAAGGCATGGACGTGCGGAGCGAGTGCTGATGGACCAGGTAAAAGAAAAAAGGAAAAAAAAAAAAAAAAAAAAGACCCGCAGGAGAGAGGGAGGGAGGGAGAGAGCGTGTGAATAGGGACAGACGCACCGACTTGATATAAAAACTTTTTATGATCATGAAACATAATATTGAACACTTTTGTGGCGTGTGAGTTTTTGCTCTAAGTCCGATTTGTTTACTTAATACTTTACTTAATTACTCCCCGCCGATTGATCATGACGGACCTTCACTTTCACATTAACGCTGTTCTCTCCTTTATTATTCCATTGTTAGAACAACTTGGAATATGAACGGCTCAAGTGCGAATACGTCAAATATTTTAAAGAGTAAATTGTATCAGTAGCTCAGAAATATATATTGTATTCATTCCCAAGAGGGTTGATTAATGAGAATCCAATCCCAGATGAGCAACAAAATGTTGAGCCTGATATAAAAACTGTTGTCTTTACATCTTTTCTGTACATGTTGGAAGAACTTTTGTTACTTTAGTAATAAAGATTCCAAAACATTTTAAAAACATGAGGTCCCCCTCCCCCTCAAATATAGTTTTTAATTAAATTATGTAATTGAAAACATGTATTTAATATAAGTAGACTCCACTGCTGAAATAGTTCACACATAAACACAACACTTTTTGAAGGTTCTCTTCATGTCTCCTTTTTTGGGTGAAAACAAGCACTGTGAAAATGCCAGTGCCAAATTGAAAAAGTAGTGCCATCATACCTAAAAGTGTCAGCGTCACACTTTTGACATGAATAAATAAACAAATAATGTGATTTGAAAAATTAAAATGAAATTCACAATTTTCTTTACTTCTGAAAATAGCGAAATATAGTCAAAAAAGAGATTTGTGGCTACAGGCCACCTTTAAAGAGGATGAAAATGTCTTGTCAATACGTGTAACTTATTTCTGTGACAAAAACTTCACTACATAAAAGTCAATGACATTACTGAGTAAATGACATGTCGATTGTGACTGTAGCTCAAAGTGAATCAGAAAAAAGTACTAGTGATATTCTAACTAGAATGGAGGGTCAGGATTATTTTAACATAAATAATCCATATAAATTTAGCCGACCTCCCTTCGTATGTTCTGTTTCATACAGTGTCAGTTGAATGTGGTCAGACAGCAGTGTGAGGCAGAGGAAGCTGCTGCCATCAGCTGCTGTAGTTCTAATATAAGTCCACTAGATGGTGTGATGAAGCTGCAGTGAAGTGACGAGCAGCTGTAACACGATCCATAAAGGACAATTTACACTTGATGAGACAATCTGATTTATTGTGACTGTCAATAATATTTCAGTAACTTCCTGCCACTAAACATTTCAGTTGTACATAAATGAAACACCAAGCTCATAGGAGCTGATTAAGATGTTTTAAAGCACTTACAGATCCATCCTGAAAATCACACTTATTCTGTGAGTAATAACCAGTGGTGGACAGTAACAAAGCACATTTACTTGAGTACTGTACTTAAGTAAAGTACAGATACTCAAAAAATGTACTTGAGTGTCTGTTTTTTTTTTAGAAACTTCTGACTTTCACTCCACTACATTTCAAAGACAAATATTGCACTTTTGACTCCACTGCATTTCTAGGAAGGTTGACATTAATAATAATAATAATAATCTTTATTTATAGAGCACTTTTCAAAATTCACATTACAAAGTGCTTCACAAAGGCAACAAAGTAAAACAGACAGGATCAAGTGTCACACAACAACTCAAACAGGTTAAAATAAGATGGTACAGAGCAAGAATAGGAATGTAAAAACATTTTTAAGAAAAGCAGTGCACAACAGTTCAAGTTTAGATAAAATCAGGAAAGGCTCTCCGATAAAGGTATGTCTTAAGAAGAGATTTAAAGGAGATCACTGACTCGGCTGTCCTAATTTCCTCAGGCAGTTTGTTCCAGAGCTTTGGGGCCCTGACTGAAAAGGCCCTATCCCCTTTAGTTTTCAGCCGGGCATGTGGAACAGACAAGAGACCTCTGCCTGAGGATCTCAAGGTACGTCGTGGAGTGTAAGGTACTAACAGGTCAGAGATATATGGGGGTGCGAGGCCATTGAGAGCTTTAAAAGTCATCAGTAAAATCTTAAAATCTATTCTAAAACATACAGGGAGCCAATGTAGAGATGCTAAAACAGGAGTG
The DNA here is from genome assembly GCF_056507025.1 of Lutjanus erythropterus. Taxonomy (NCBI): domain Eukaryota; kingdom Metazoa; phylum Chordata; class Actinopteri; order Lutjaniformes; family Lutjanidae; genus Lutjanus; species Lutjanus erythropterus. Next base: position 977,632 of record NC_139340.1, on the reverse strand, counting down.
ATATGATCATGTTTCCTAGTTCTGGTTAAAAGTCTGGCAGCTGAGTTTTGAACATTCTGAAGTCTGTTAATAGATTTTTGGTTCAGGCAGGTAAAAAGGCTGTTGCAGAAATCCAGGCGTGATGAGATAAAAGCATGTAAAATGGTTTCTGTGTCTTTAAAAGATAGTGTAGAACGTATTTTTGAAATATTTCTTAGATGATAAAAACATGACTGCACAAGCTTTGTCGTATGATGTTCAAAATTTAGGTTTCCATCAAACCACACTCCCAGATTTCTAGCAACAGGCTTGATATGATCTGTTAGGGGACCAGCAAATGGTGGGATTTGTGTGATCATTTGCTGGGGCCCAATCAACACAATTTCAGTTTTGTCAGCGTTTAGTTGGAGAAAATTTTGTGACATCCAATCCTTTACTTCAGATAGACAGTCATTTAGTGAATCAAACATATTAGGGTCAGAGGATCTCAGAGGTAGGTACATTTGTGAATCATCTGCATAAAAATGGTAAGACACACCATGTTTTTGTAAAATATGCCCAAGAGGAAGCATGTATAAAGAAAATAAGATTGGCCCCAAAACTGACCCTTGGGGCACACCATATTTAACACACGAGAAGGATGACACATAGTTATTAACAGAGACGCAGAATTTCCTGTTTGATAGATAGGATGAAAACCATTGCAGTGCTGTACCAGAAATCCCTGCCCAGCGCCTCAGTCTGTCGAGGAGGATGTTGTGGTCGACTGTGTCAAAGGCCGAGCTAAGGTCCAGGAGAACAAGAACTGCACATTTGCCATCATCAGCAGCCATTAAAAGGTCATTTGTGACCTTAAGCAGGGCCGTTTCGGTGCTGTGGAACTTCCGGAAACCAGATTGAAATTTTTCAAAAGTGTTATTATTTTCGAGTGCCGATAGAAATTGCTTGTACACTATCTTCTCTAAAATTTTTGAAATAAATGGCAACTTGGATATCGGTCTGTAATTTTCAGGGAGGGAGGGGTCCAGACCACTTTTTTTTAAAAGCGGGTTCACACATGCAGATTTAAAATGATCAGGGACACAACCCGTAGATAGGGAACTGTTAAAAACAGAAAGCAAATGGGGCCCAATAAAATCCATTATTTTAAGTAAAAACGTTGTTGGTATCACATCAAGAGGGCTGGAAGACACTCTCATATGTGACACTGTGTCTAAAAGTTCAGACAGGGTGATGGAATAAAACTGATTAAAATCATTACGCTGCGGGCAAACTTTATCAGAGTAAGCTATGCTTGTGGTAATGGAGGCTCTTATTTTCTCTACTTTATTAATAAAATAAGATAAAAACATTTCACAATCAGCATTACTTCCAGCTGGGGCACAGGAGGGGAGAGGATTTAGCAACTGGTCAACCGTTTTAAATAAAACTCTAGGATTGTGTTGATGTTTGGAAATAAGATCAGAAAAATAATATGTTCTTGCATTCTTGACCATTTTGTTAAAATGTAACAATAACCCCTTCATAGTAATGAGATGTACATGGAGCTTGGACTTTTTCCATCTGCGCTCAGCTTTCCTACATTCTCTTTTGCAGCTGCGAATGTCATCATTTATCCAGGGTTGTTTTTTTGCTGAGGACTTAGACCTAACTTTAAGAGGTGCAATGGCATTGAGAGTAGACAAACAGATTGAATTGAAGCAGTTGGCCAGATCATTGGTATTGGGATGTTCAGACAGTTGTGAACTTTGATCACCAAACAGTGTGCAGAACTCTAAGATACTGCGCTCATTAAGAAATCGAGTGGGCAAGGTGCTGGGTGTAACTGTACTGATCACAGGTAATTCACAGTTAAAAATTATACATTTGTGATCTGATACAGTCATCTCCAAGAGTTCGACAGGGGATATTTCTACACCCAGTGTAAACACAAGGTCCAGTGTGTGACCACGGTTATGAGTTTGCCCAGACACATGCTGATTGAAGTTAAAAGAAGAGGTGATGTTTAAGAAATCAGTAGCATAAATGTTAGTGGAGTCATCAACATGAATGTTAAAATCACCACAGAGAACGATTCTGTCAAAATTTAAAACAAGGGTGGATAAAAATTCAGAAAATTCAGTTAAAAAGCTGGCAGGCGATTTTGGGGGACGGTAAATTATCGCAAAGATGATTGGATGGAGACCACAGACTTTAAAAGTGAGAGCTTCAAATGAAGAGAATTTCTCACAGGTTAGTTGAAAACATTTTAAGATTTTCTTAAAAACACTCACTAGACCACCACCACGACCACTGAGTCTGGGTTGGTTAAAACAAGCATAGTTTGGAGGACACAGTTCAACAAGAGGGCCATGATCATGCAATTGCAACCAAGATTCTGTTAAAAACATAAAATCTAAGTTAGCAGATGAGATAAAATCATTTAAAATAAAAGTCTTATTGGATATGGATCTTGCATTAAAAAGTGCAATTTTAAGCTTGTTCAGTCTGGGAGCCAAAGTTGGAGCAACAGTCGGAATCTTTAGTAGGTTGTTAATATTTCTGTGTGAGTTGTTCGTGGTTCTGTTGTGAGATCTATGTGTTATAATAACAGGAATATGAGAGCTGCGTAAAACAATGTTTGAAGGAGATGAATTTATAGGCCAGTGGGTGGAGCTAGTGAGCGCGGTGGACACTGTCACTGACGGTGAAGAAGAAGAGTTGGATGCAGTGACCGGTGTTGTGTCCAGGTGTGCTGCAGGAGTAGTTAGTCAAGTGCGTTTGACGATGAAGATAGAATGAAAAATATTTGCAGCTAGGGCACGACTGCCCTGTGAGCTGGGATGAAGACCGTCTCTGCTAAAGAATGATGCACGGTCCCAGAAAAGATTAAAGTTATCAATGAAAACCACATTGTGTGAGGAGCAGACGGACTGTAGCCAAGTGTTGAGGCTTAGCAGCCTGCTAAAACGTCCTATGCCTCGATTGAAGGACGGGGTGGGACCAGAGATAAAAACTGATTTTTTGCAGCCTTTTAGGATGTCAAAGAGACTGTTAAAATCCCGCTTTAAAGTCTCGGATTGTTGTTTGGTGGTATCATTGGTGCCGACGTGGATGACAACATTTCTGACTTGCGGATGTTTACTGAGAAGAGTCGGGATGTGCCGAACTATGTCCAAAACCGTGGCACCAGGGAAACAGTATGTCGCAGCTGTTTTGGATTTAATGTTCCTAACTATGGAATCACCAATGATCAGTGACGCAAGAGGAGGGGGTTTGGAAGTCTGACCTGGGATTGTAGGATGACCGGTGGACTGTTGATGTTTGGCACGTGGGGAGGGGGTGTGTCGCCGGGAGCGTGCCCTCTCCAGTTCGGTGGCCTGTACCTGAGAGCTAGCCCCAGGACGCGGAGTGAACTGCACGCAGCCGGGTCGCTGAGTGGGGGCATGCCGTTGAGAGCGACGGTCAACAGGTGGGATAGACGACTTGGACACCGCTGTAGAGGGAGGAGGCGGTGACAGGGGGCTGTCAGACCCCGGGGACGATGCTGGGAGTGGAGGGAAATCCTGCTCGCACAGGATGGAATATTTGTTGCTCAGCTGGACAGCCTGAGGTGGAGGGGGGTGGGAGGAAAGCTCCCCACTATGTTTACCCTTACGGGTGTTCCGGGCAACAGTCCACGGCTCCTTCTGGCTAGGAGTGGAGCTAACAGGGGCCTTGGGTTTAGCTCCCAGCTTTGTCCAGTGGTCTGCTGCTTGAGCAGCAGCAGCGCCAGCGTCATCTAAACATGGTACAGTCGAGTCCAGTTCTCCGGCATTTGTGGTGGTGACAGCGGGGCCCATGGTGATCAGAGAGTCGAGGATCTGTTCTTCATCCCGGATCTGGTATAGCACGGATATTCTCCCTTCCAGCTCGGATATTTTCTGGGACAGGCGGAGGCAGCTGTCGCATCCGGATGGTGAGGTGAGTGGAGGCATGCCAGTGGGTCTGGTGGTGGTTGCGGCACAGGCCCAAGAATGGGCCTGCTGCGTTGGAACAGCCTCCGGTAAGTGGATTGATCAGCGGTAGTCCCCTTCGGTTGATGGTTGGTACAAACAGTAACGCTGAGTTTGTCTGTAGTACCTGTTGCCGAGCTAGCTCAGATGCTAAAAACAACAACAAACCGGTTGCGCTAGTAGCAGCAGTTCTGCCTCGATCGCGAGATTAAAACTTAAGATCAAATCATTCAGAGGCTAAAATCTCCCCCTATGTGAACGTGGAAGTAGAACAACCGAGATCCAACAAAGGCGTATAAAAATTGTGTCCAAAAACTGGTTAAAATGCGAGTTATTAGACAGAGCTACTAACCAGCCGGTACAAACGCCAACGCCAACGCATGCGTTCTAAGCGGTCTAAGCTATGCTTAGACCGTTACTTTTAGTCTAAGCATAGCTTTGAAATCAGCTGTTGCTGTTCTTCTTTTCTAAAATGCGACTGGCCACATGCTGTGTTCCTTACAGAAGGAAACCAATTACAGTACCCGCTCTCAACTGGGATTGATGTAAAAGTGGAAATATGTCATCCAGGCGCTCTGTAACAAGTCCAAGCAAGCTCTCCCTCTTTCATGAAAACAAAACTTGGTAATGGTGACGGCAGGAGAAAGACAAAATTAAATTTCAAGATGTTATTATAATTACAGAAATAATTCCAGGTAGGCTTTTAATGTTGGGTGTTTTTATCGTGAAAAATACCACATAATTAATGCATATACTGCCCCAGAAGCCAGAAAGAAACAACAAATATTAAACAGACTTGGAGAACTCTTTACAGTTGGTTTCAATCTTATTTTATGCAGTGATTTTAATACAGTTACATCAGAAAATGACAACAACTGTCCTTTTTGTTTTTGATTGTATTTCTATACTGAAGGTTTTATAGGTGTTTCTATAGACTTTGTGTAGCAGAGTGGTTCTACAAGCAGGTCAGTGCATCATTAGATGGTTTCAGAGAGTTACAAGCTTCTGTAAATGCATCATGAAAACAATACAGCATGTATTGATATTAGAAAATGTACTTTGTAATTTCTACTTTTGATTACTTAAGTATTTTTTTTTAAATGTACTTTTGAATACTTAAGTATTTTTAAAAGCAAGTACTCAAGTAAAATTTTGACTGAGCAACTTTCACTTGTAGTTGAGTAATATTTGACCAGGAGTATCTATACTTTGACTCAAGCACTACGGTTGAGTACTTTGTCCACCACTGGTAATAACTCAGTTCAATCTGAACAGACAGGAACCACATTTTAGGTTCAGTGACTTTCACTTCTGAGGCTATTTTTCATTTCATTTTCATTCATATCATAGTCTGACTCACCAGTCGCACACTGTAGGTATAAGTCCTGCCACTGATCATGGGATTGCAGCATCCACTATCTTCATTTTCAAAGTCCCCAGGAAAAAAGAACAACCTCCAGAATGTAACCTACAGAATGAAAACAGCAAATTAGTGCCTGGAACCACAAAGTCACAAGCCACTGGTAACTAATATGAAGAAAAGGAAATGCAGTTACATCAAATACTGGACTGCCTCTCAGCATTTGTTACATGTCCCATACTGTCCCATACAAACTCTTTGTCCAGCATTTTGATTTGGTGGGATCTGGTTTCCCTAATAGGACCTCCAAATAGAAACAAGACAAGGAATAATGATAATATGTTATCATTTCTATTTATGAACATGGTTCTTACATTCCTCTAACACAGACAGTCTGCTCTCTACATCCAAATTTATATTTAAAACTCATGGACATAAAAACTATTTGAAATGATTAAACTTTGAAAACCCCTGGTCTTATTATTATTCTTAATATTATTAATCTTATTATTATTAGTTATTAGTTACATTATTAGTTATGTATCAGATAAAAGCATTATAGTTCTATTGTATATATTATTAGACCACCTGTCATAAAAACAAGAAAACATAAATATTTTAGAAATCTTTCAAAAAATTTGTTTAAAACTAAAAATGTTGCTATTTATTTGACAAATAACAAACTGAAACAACTTTCACACATAATAACCAAAAAACTCTTTCTTAGCAGCTAGTCTTCCCTTTAAACCTTGTTCTGTTAGTCATCTGCTTATGGTCATTCTAGAGACTTTCTCAGACGCTGATCTAGAAGCATTTATCTCTGCCTGAAGACCAGCAGTGGTCTTCCCTCTGTCTCTAGTACTTAAAATCTTGAGGTGTCTGACATCTGCTTCGGTTAACTTTCATTTCCTGCCTCTTCCTTGGTGCATTTTGTAAGTACCAGTCTCAGCAATTGACTCCAAAGCGTACTTGACCACACTGTGAGAACACTTTGGGCCCTATCTGCCCTGACTGTGGAGCCATTGCGCCGCCAGCGCAAGTGATTTTGCTATCTTGTGCCAGCGCAAGTACCATTTTTGCCATGTGGGTAAGATAGCAAATGCACTTGCGCTGGGTCTGTGCCGCTGTGGGCGGGAGGTCTAAGCATGAAGGCAAAACGAAGGCGTGGCCGGGCGCGTTTGCTATCTTGTGCTTGGAGTAAAACGTGCTTGTGTCTTAGGGTCCTGTCCTGTGTTGATCGAAAGCAAGCGGGAGGCGCAATGGATTTAATTTATTCAAGGCGTGTCCAAATCCACCTTTGCCGTCTTGTGCCAGGGGCGGGAGTGATATTTTACCCTGCCCCGCCCTTTGCGCCACCAGCGCAAAGCGGGATACACCTATCAGACGTGCCCAAGTGCCCTCTTTAATTCACAGGCGAGTTTAGGCCGAAAATGCAATAAACCAATCAGAAAGTCAGCTCTCATCACCTTTTAAGAGGCAGGTGCGCCAGCAGCGCAAGCGGAGGCAGCATGACGGCGGATTTACCAGGAAGAAACAAAGAGAAAAGATTTTCAAAGCACGAAGACAGAGCTCCTGGTTCGAGAAGAGAATGTGCAAGAGCACGCAATATATGGAGACAGCAGGACGTCTCCAAAACAGCTTCACGCCGAAATAGTTTATATACAATAATACAATAAATATGAACTGCAAATGTCATGCAGATATGTAACTGGTTATGTTTTACACTTAAGCACCTTGAAATTGTGTTGTATTTTATAATTAATTATTAGCATCATCATCATTATTAACTCTGCTGGCTGAGGAGTGGGGGAGAGAGAGATGGTGCAGTAGAGAGGGGAGGCGAACAGATCCAGCCGCGAAGCTTCCCGGTTCCGCTGGCCCACCTGAGCCAGGTGGAGGAGCAGTTAAGCAGAGGTCTGTGGTCCTCCTTCTTCTCCTCTCATCCTCCCTCCTCTGTCCCGCTGCGAAGCAAGTTGTTCTGTTCTGAAGTTTGGAGTGCGCAAAATTAGGCACAGATCTATCCAACCAGCTCTGTTAGAAGCACACATAACTTTTTTCTCTGTTGGGCTGGAGTCCTGTGGTCAAATATAGTGTCTGTATATTTTGTATATTATAGATCATAACTGTTCAATCCTTGTTTTCTGGATCATAACAAACAGGCAGACACAAACACTACAGCTGTTCCAGTTGTCATGCTGACTCATCCAATAAAGACGATCAGACAGGTGTGATCGCCGGCCGTGCTCCCTTCGCAGGTCTATTTAGATTTATTAGGCTTTAAAATTATAATTATTTTCCTCTTTAGTGAGTTTATCTTTAAAGACACAGGCGCACACGGCTGTTTAACACTGATGAAAAGTGTTCTGTGATTGTAGAGACGTGTGCGCCTCAGCCAAGCGCGAGACACGCGAACGCTTTTAATTTCAATATTTACATTTTATTGCTGATAAAAAAAAATATGTTCGAATAACACTTAACTAATCCACACTCACGTGGGAGGAAGAGAATGACCATAAATGACTGTGTTTTGTGATTGTAAAGACGTGTGTTTCGGCCAAGCCCCCTGGGTGCTATCTTGTGCTGAAATACCACAGACTTTGCGCTTCGACCAGGTTTTGGCTGGTCTAAAGCGCAAGCACGTTTTACTCCAATGCGGTGAGCACAAGATAGCAAACGCGCCCGGCCACGCCTTGGTTTTGCCTTCATGTTTAGACCTCCCGCCCACAGCGGCACAGACCCAGCGCAAACGCGTTTGCTATCTTACCCACATGGCAAAAATGGCACTTGCGCTGGCGGCGCAATGGCTCCACAGTCACCAAACACCTTAATTTACATTAGTCTTTATTCTACACAGGAGTGTCGATTAGTGAAGTGTCCTTTGAACACATCCACCAGCAATAAAGTATGAATATTGAAGTTAATAGTGCAGGTATGTGTGTGTCTTGCCCTTGGCTGAGGTGCGCACACTCATCTCTACAATCACCAAACACCTTTCATTTATGTTTAAAAGTCGTGCACACGCGTGTCTTTGAAGTTAATCTCACTAATAAGTACAACAGTACTATTATTATAATTATAAAGCCCAATAAATCTCAGCAGACCAGCAAACAGGATCACAGCTGATTGTCTTTATCAGATGAGTCAGCATGACAGCTGGAGCAGCTGTAGTGTTTATGTCTGCGTGTTTGTTATGATCCGGAAAAACAATGTTTAAACAATTATGATCTATAACATATAAAATATACAAGACACTATATTTGACCGCACAAGTCCGGCCCAACCTGAGAGAAAAAGGTCTGTGTGCTTCTATCAGAGCTGGTTGGATATATCTGTGCGTAATTTTGCGCACTTCAAACTTAAGAAACTCTCTCTGATTATTTCGCAGCGGGTCAGAGGAGCGAGGACGGGAGGAGAGAGATGAGGATTAGGTGGGAGAGGAGAAGAAGGAGGAGCACGGACCGCCACATATCTGCTCCACCTGGCTCAGGTGGGCCAGCGAAAACCGGGAAGCTTCGCGGCTGGACTGGATCTGTTCGCCTCTACTCTCTACTGCACCATCTCTCTCCCCCGATCCTCAGCCAGCAGAGTTAATGATGATGATGATGAAAATAATTAATGATAAAATACAACATACTTTCAACGTGCTTCAAGTTTAAAATATAAGCAGTTACATATCTGCATGACATTTGCGGTTCATTTATTGTATTGGTTTTTGCAGGCGTTAATATAAAATAAATTATTTACACATGAAGCTGTTTTGGAGACGTCCTGCTGACTCCATATATCGCGTTTTCACTCCTCGAACCAGGAGATCTGAAAATCTTTTCTCTTTGTTTCTTCCTGGTAAATCCGCCGTCACGCTGGCTCCGCTTGCGCTGCTGGCGCACCTCTCTCTCAAAGGTGATGAGAGCTGACTTTCTGATTGGTTTATTACATGTTCGGCCTAAACTCGCCTGTGAATTAATGAGGGCACTTGGGCACATCTGATAGGTCTATTCCGCTTTGCGCTGGTGGCGCAAAGGGCGGGGCAGGGTGAAATATCACTCCCGCCCCAGCAAAGGTGGATTTGGACACGCCTTGAATAAATTAAAACCCTTGCGCCTTGCGCTTTCCACTTGCGCTTTCGATCAGCGTAAGATAGGGCCCAATATGTCTTTCCCTTTATATAGTACCAGTGGTATACTACTATTACTTTTAGTCCATGTCTTAATTGACAATGCATTGACTCATAAAAATAATCCCCTGCCAATAATTGCCTATAACTAGGATCACTGAACTCAGGAGTGTCATCCGTCATCATGATCTATCAAGATCCCAGATTAATTGGTATTGAGGCTATTGAATGCCCTCATAGAAGAGGAGACAATGGTAATTGCCACTGTATTTCTTCTTCGACAAAAGATCTACAAAAGCTCCAAGCAGTCTGAAGATCAGCATGTTGGCATAATCACACAATCATTTCCTATGAGTTTTATTCATCCATTTATTATGTTACAACAGATACAATTACAAGTTTATCAACACAATCGTCATAGTGAATTTCAACCATTTTTAAAACTTTTCTCATCATTACAAACACATGAAACATAAAACTGTTTGTTTTAGGTTCCATGTTGAGTACATCTGTAAGTGTTTCACTTTTGTCTCCATGCAAAATGATTAATTACGATTGAATGATTTACAATGAATGCTACAGAAGATCTATAAAGGTCTTATTGTTCCACAACTATTTGGTTTTCTAAACAATAAATAAACACACTTACTAAAGAATTAAAAAAAATCCAAGGGTTTATAAAATTTAAAATAGATTAATATCATAAATCAACAAAAAAATATTCATTAAAAAACCTTGTATTTACTCATTTATGCCTGTTATTTAAGTTTTAAAAACCTTTTCTAAAAGAAAAAACATATGGTTAAGCCTTGAGAATATTTTGACCAGTTTTTAGTGAAAATTCTACTTTTCCCATATATCTTTTCAAAATGAATCTTTATCCTGAAACAAGACAAAAGGATGCAGATCACTGAGCTTACATCAAGACAAAAATAACAATTAATTAGTAAAAGAAATATGAAAAAGTCAAAATGTTCTTTAATCAGTAGATCATTTTTGATGACAATAAAACTTTAATGGAGAAATATATAAGACCCCAGCATTCAAAATTGAGTACTGCAATCCACATAGTGACTTGAAACCATAGACAGTATATTACATAGGTCGAATCCCTATTAATATACAATCTATAGTCTCCTACCCAGACTCGAAGGTCAGGCAGATTGCCTGCAGGTTGGAGGGACACTTAGCCTACATAGAGATGAGTGCAACATTATACATTCACAATGACAAATGACAGAGTCCTACATTATAAATTGATCAGCTGTTTATGTCAATTATCTCTCAATGTAAAGCCCAATATGCTGAAAACAAAAGCCCACTGCTCACACACATTCAGGAGCTGGAGTTCAGAGACAGCCTGCCTTACTGCCTGAGAGACTCCTTTAACTTTTTGCTGAAAAGTTATAAATATCTACTCCTTCTGAAAGATTATTAATGACATCTTATGACAAACAGACACTCTTTAAGTGAACTTTCAGCATTTGAACTCTGATTAACAAGAAACCGGCAGACAAAAGCAGACGTTCCAGAAAGGAATGGAAATTTCAATGAAGAACTTACTGACTGTAGTATTGCTGTCAACTTAGAACGTGTGTACCTAATCTGTGATGACAAATTTTGTGGTCATTTTATGATTTAGTATAGTGAATATATTCCATATTTTTCCTTTATTGTTTTACAGACAAAAACAACTTGAACTGAATTAATGATTTTGATGAATTTTTAAACCTTCACTCTTAAGTATAAACTTCCTGGCAGGAAAACTTGGGAATGAAGAATGAAGAATGTAAACCCTCCTCATTGAATCATGTGAGTGAAATGTAGTGTGAAATGAAAGTGAAGTGAAATGAAGACCCACCAAGTTGTGAGCTACAAAATAAAGCTGAATTGGCAATTGGTGGAGTCATTTACCGTCACATAGCCACACCTGTCTCCACTGTGCTCAGTGCTGGGAGGAGGATCTGACTACATGATCATTCTGCCATAGGGGGAAAAAAATTCTTTAAACCAATCACAATCGTCTTGGGCAGCACTAAGCCCAGGAGGCAGCAACGATGTTCCTGCAAAATAGTGGTGGCTGAGAAATTGTTTTGGTGGAAAAAGTGCACATAGGGAGGCAAACCCTGGCATTAAAATGGTGAAATCCGCACAAAAGAAATTGTAACAGCTGATAACCAGAGAGCTGTACTACAAAGAGAACTCAACATAGCCAGTCTTTCTTTGCATGAGCTGTCAGTGCCAAAACCTAAAATCCCAGTGAGAGATAATGGGTATTATGACAATGGTTCAACTTGCTTTGTTAACTAAGGCTTTCTTCTTCAAACTCTGGTCACGCTCACATGAAAAGGGATATTTTAAGTGTGTCATAACTCTTCTTCTGCACAAAATGGACCAACGGTGGGCCACATACTTCAGACAAGATGAACAAGCAGTTATAATGGAGAGCTTTGTATCATAATATAACACTAAAAACATATTAGTGCAAAAAGTAAGTACTGTTGCTGCAAATTCGGAAAGAGAGGATTGCTGTCAGAAAATTACTAAGTGACTTCTGTGCTCTTTATGCTGCTGTTTATTTCCAATGTGAAAATTGCACATTAAACAGTTAAACTTGATACAGCAGATTTAAACATGATACTGCTGGTTTGACACTGTCCCATTATAAAGGACACTAATCAATTTTCTAATCAGTGTTGTGAAATGCAATACCAGTAGTGCAAAATGGACTTGTCAGCAGTTCAGGATCAGGAGGTTTAAAAAACGGCATTCAAAGCGTTCTATATTTACTTCATTATGCCTTTAGTGCGCGGAAGTGTAAAATTTAAAGTGGTAAAATTATAAAAAAAAGGATTTTCTGTATCACCAACAGGTTCCCATGGACATGTGACACATACAGTTTCTTCTGCATTACATTACATTACATGGTTTAATTAGGTGACAGTAACATACAGCTCAGCAACTTAACATCTTGGCTGATAAAGAACATCAACAAGATCAACAACAAATCTCAAGTGGGGATCTTCCAAACGTCGTCTTCAAAAGAAAAAAACATAAACACAAATCCCCAGATAGATAGATACCTAGTTGAAGAGTGGTTAGAGCAAACAACATCTATCTGAACATACACGACAACTGAGTACTGCTTGGAAACAGGTTTGAAACTGGGTAAATCCATCAAATCAGCTATCAAACTGTGTAAAATCAAAGTTTGTCTAAAGAGTTATGATTTAAGAAAAATAACACAGACATAGCAGAAATCAGTTGTTCATGTTTTACACATTATAATTCAAAACCAGAAGAGTCCATTGAATTAGTAATAAATTGTGTTCCTGAGAGGTAAGCCAAATCATTCAAAATGTTAATCATAAATTTAGACAAAAAGTGTTCTATGTTCTATATATGTTTTGAGCAATACAGAAATTTAAAACCAAAAAATAATGTAGACACAAAAACAAAATTAAAATCCTGTGGCTTCATCATAGCTGTATGTCAGTTTGAACTGATGAGTGTTAAGCCAAGCCTTGCACTCAGTACTTCAATCCTGTTGGAAGAAACAGACTCAACAAGAATCTCTTTAGCTTCATTTACAATCGCTACTCTCACCAACACACTTATGTTTTCTGAGAAGAGCAAACCGAGTGAATCTTTTATCACAAATGCTGCAACCAAATGGTTTCTCCCCTGTGTGGACAGTCAGGTGTTGTTTCAGATATATTTTGCGTGCAAACGTTTTACCACAATCTGAACAACTAAATGGTTTCTCCCCAGTATGCATTCTCATGTGTGTAGTCAAATTGCTTCTGTCACCAAAGCTTGCTTTACAAACTGAGCATGTGAATGGTTTTTCGCCTGTATGAACTCTTATGTGTGAGGTCAAAGCTAAGCTTCGTATAAATCCTTTGCCACAGAAAGGACAACTAAAGGGTTTCTCTCCTGTGTGGATTCTCATGTGTGTCTCAAGATCTTCTTTCCGTTGAAAAGTCTTTTTACAAACTGAGCAGCTGAAACGTTTTCCTTCTGAATGAAGTCTCATGTGAGTTGTTAGGGAATTCTTCAAGTGGTATTTTTTACCACAAACTGAGCAACTAAATGGTTTGGCTTCTGTTTGATTTCCATTGTGTTTCTGCAGTTGTCCCTTGTGGCCAGAGTCTGTAGCACATTCAGAGGAGCTAACTGAGGGTTTTCCAGCGTTACATTCCTTATCACCTACAGGTACTTTATTGCTTTGAAGAGTGTTTGAATCTGACTGAGGTTCCCTGGTCTCTTCCCAGTCACAACTGTCATCTGTCTCAGGTTCAGAGGAATGTGAAGTCTTGTCATGAGCAGCTGTATTAAAGTCCCTGGCTGGTTCTGACCCTTCACAGTCCTCTCTTTCAGCCTCTGTTTTTATATGCTCAGTTTGTTTTTGATGAAGCTGTGAGGACTGAGGTTTCTCTTCATCATCTTCTTCACTCTTCACAGGGAAAGGAGTGAATGTGAAATTAGTGACATCAGCCTCCTGACTGGTCCAAAGTTCCTCCTGTTCCTGTTTAATATGAGGTAGCTCTGGTGTGTTCTCCGGGTCCTGACTGGTGCGCCACTCATGCTGTTCAGGGGGATCATCTTCTGTACTCACCAACAGCAGCTGACCGTCTGTAGAAAATAATGATAACAATGAAATACTTACAAGTTTTAGAAAAATGTAATGTTAAAAAGTTTATACCACTGACATAGCATCTTTCTTAAATTTGTGGAGAAATGCAAATTCAGATAAGGGATGAGTCATGATTTCCAAATATCTGAATAGTCATTAAATTGTAAAAAAAAAAATCAAATAGGTCATATGACTATTGTTTTGTCTTTTAAAATCTTTTTAAAAGTTTGTCTCCCTTGTGCACCTCCCTGGTGCCTGAAATAGTTTGAATGAAGTGTGTTTTCCTGACACATTGAGTTTATTTTGTTTATTGGACTCCATTAATGCCCCAGCTGAAACCTGGGAGTATGGGAGGTGGTGGGAGTGGGGATATGAATATATCACCAGTTGCCAGTTGCTGGGCAATATTTATCATATCGACCAACCTGAGTGACACTGTAATAAAGAGTGTGGACGCAGAGAGAGCAAAGTTACCCCGAGAGCTTGTTTAAGTCAAAGCCAAGGCAAAAGCCAAAGCCAAATGCAAGTGTGGTTAAACTTTTAAAAACAAGTCGCAGACAACGCTAGCTGTAATATTTGTAATTAACATGCAAAGCTGGTGAGGGTAAGATATAGGCGCTGTGCCGATTGGCAATCTGATCGTACATTGGTGATGGAAGGGATGAACAACGATTGTCTTTTTTCCTTTGGCAATGCTACCAAAGGTTTGGGCGCAGTTAAGAAAGAGAGAGAGCGAGAGACAGAGAGACAGGCAGAGAGACAGAGAGAGAAAGAGAGACAGAGGGACAGGGCGCACGTGTGTGCATATGATGGTGGAGCTCACTGCGGCTTTAATTAATTGATTAAAAAGAACAAAGCACCATGAATTCAAACACTTCTGAACCTTAATGCAGTTAGGAGAGTAACTTGTGGTTCTACCATCTAAGAAACAAAGCACAATGTCTGCCACCAGTTTTGCGTGGGAATACTTGTGCGCTGTGCTGTCTAGAGGGATCAAACGCACCGAACTGAGATTCAAGGAGCACTTTGCTGCCACATTTAAATCTCAGACAAAACTCCAAGTGAAAGCCCAAATCTTCAAGAACACTGGATTCATACTTTTTCAACACTTCTGTCATCTCTGAAATACTGTCAGAGATAACAGCTTATAGACCTCCAACAGTTGGCAGTGGTGAAATGCGTCTATCACAGAAGAAAGACACCAAAATCTCTCGAAGAATCCAATCCAAACCTCAGTGAATACGTTTTTGTTTTTTTTTAATAAATATATAGTTTTAACTTATGATCACTGACTTTGACTCTGCTGGGGATGCAGCACCAGCGTCTGAACACAAACAAAACACGGGATCCGTGTCAGCTTAATATCATGATTTTAAAAGCACCAAATTACTTGCTTTGACAAATTTCGTTAGAATAAAATATGAAGAATTGTAAAATATTATTTCTATGAGGCTGTTCAGACAGATCACAAGCAATTAACTTATATCATCCTGGCAGTGTAGTGAAGGTCAAGCTACATGCAGCTTGTGCAGTTAATATTGTGTTCATTTTAATGTTGATAGTCTTGAAATGGCATTTTCTGCCTGAATAATTAATACCTCGACAATACACTTCATCAGTCAGTTTTGAAACTCACATTTCTTTTCATGACGCATGGTGTTGCCTAAAATATGACCAATGTGATTTGATGGGAGTTGAAATTATACCTTAAAAACAAGTTAATTGCCGGGAAAATGTGCTTCTTTTCCCAGGATACAAAATGTATATTTTGCTGGGGAAAAAAAACAACAACCTAATTCCTACCTAATACCTACCTAACCTAAGAATCAAAAGACTTTTAAAATGGAGCCATTGAATTAAATAGACAATAATCTGTCAAGATGAAAGTCAAATGCAGTTTTATTGTTAACACTAACTTTAAAAAATAACAATTTATTTAACACATAAACATATATTAGGGCATTGATTTAAATTGTTAAAGTGCAGTGAGATACCGTAATGTCAACCAACAAAAGATAAAAAATATTTTTAAAAAATCTCAACTTACTTGGCACCCTTTAATTCAACATAAACAATTACACGATGCCCATGTAGCCTATGTGTTATTAAGATAAATATAAAGAAGTCAATATAAAGCCTATTAAAATAAACGAAAGGCCAAAAACAATATGAAGTCACACTTTTCAATGCTCATTGTGTCAGGCAGGCCAGAGGGGTGTACTATGAAGCGAGATTAATGGGTTAGCAAGCTAAGTTGAGTCTAAAACCAGGATTTTCAGTGTCACGAAGGTGGCTCTTTTAACCTGGCTAGATCACCATGGTAACTTATGCTAAACTCATAACCTGGTCGGGAGCAGGCAGTTCTTTAACTAATTATTGTCCTAACAAGGTTGTTTATGAGCAATATAGCTTTTAAACTGAGGAAAGACATTAAAAATGAAAAGTTGCTGAGCTGCATGTTCATAATATCACCAAACAAATATACAGGGTGTCCATAAAGTCTCTTCACATGTTAACAAATGTATTACAAAAGCAAATGAATAGACAAATCTGTGGAAATTATTACAAAATGAAAAGTAGATATTGAAGTTTTTTGCCTCATTTAATACACCATTAGTTGCACGAAGCACATCAAGACGGAACTCGATTTCTTGCCATGTTCGCTGTAGCACAGCCTCATCAATGGTGGCAATGGCATCAGTGATCTTTTGCTTCATGTGTGAAGCATGAATGTGATTAAAAACTTTGATAACCACTGAGTACATAGAACAAATCTGATTAACATATCTCATCAATTGCTTTTGTAATATTTTTTTTTAATTGTAAAGAGACTTTGTGGACACCCTGTATATAATGTAAAAATGTAACAATGTAATGTAACAGGAACACAAACTGTATGCATCACGTTGTCACGGTAAACCTCCATTTGAGTAATTTTTCCCGTTTGCTCCAGATCAAATTAACACTTTAAATTGACATGGTATATAATCCACACAGTAAAATAATGATGAAACAACTACAGACACTTTAAATACTTTTTACTGTTATCTGTTTTGTGTTGGTGATTTTGCAGCTCAGATCACTGATTAGAAAATTCATCATCATTTATCACATCAGTTTTAAATCAGTTACACTCATTTTACGTTCGTTTAGCCAAAAACTTCAGTGATGTCCACGTCTCTGTCATCATAGGACAGTGTCAGACAGACTTCATCATGTTTAAATCTGCTGTATGGAGTTTTATTGTTTAATGTGCAGTTTTCATGTTAGAATAAACAGCAGCATTAAGACCACATTTAGTCCATCAGTAATTTTCTGACAGCATTCTTCTTCTCCTGCTTTATTTGCAGCAACAATGTTGTTTTTTGCCAATGAATGATTGCCCACTTGACAGGGTGAAGTAAAATGCCTTGCAGGGCTAAAAAAAATCTAACAACACACTTGCATAACTGGGCCAGTGGTAAAAAATAAATAAACTCTATTTTATTAATCAATTAATCAAGTTTTTTCTATTTACTGTCATATAAAACTGAATATCTGAGTTTTTGTCTGACAAAACAAGCCATTGCCTTGGACTTGAGTCTTTGTAATTATTTGATAACTACTAATAAAACAATTTCTACAAGGACAAGTAAACAAGCTGATAATTAAGTACAAATATGAAGTACTTTTACTTTACTTGAGTGTTTCTATTGTCTTCTACTCCACTACATCTCAGAGGTAAATATTTAGCCGCCACCACATTTGCCTGGCTTTAGATATTAGTTACTTTTCAGATTAAAATATTACATACTCACCCTTCCTGTCCAGTAAAACCCATGTATCCCCAAATGGGTTCACTTTGAATATTTGTGATAAGCCTAGTGATTTTAAGTGCTCTTTGTGGTTTGACCAAATTTTCCTACTTCTTATGATAAATGAACTCTTTCAAAACCCTCTCAGATGATCTTTTAATTCAATGTTACTGAACTAAATACAGAGCTGTTTTCTGGTTTTCAAATGTACTAGCTAACTGTCATGCTGTTGTAAATTTAGCTGATAATTCTGTGATTATTTTACTTGTATAACGTTTTTAAAATACGGACTTTAACTTGTAGTTAAGTATTTTCACAGCGTGGTACTATTTTTTTCACTTAACTGTAGAAGATCTGAATACTTTTACCACCACTGATGGTTTCACAGCAGCTGAAAGAGAGAATAAAGATGAAAAAGTACCTTTTGTTTGGACTTCTGGCTTGAAATCACCATCCAGCAGTTCCTCGTCGTTTTTGAATTTAGACATTTTTTAGAAACTCGAGGCAACTTTTCCTCTAAACGCACCCCGTTAAAACAGTCCGGTCACTCTGACGTGCGCTGTGTTGGTTTAACGTTCGTGTCCGTCTGTTTCCAGCTGGCAAGATAAGCTAACTTATAGCTAAGCTTCATTAGACACCAGGAGATAATTCAGGAAGTAAACATTTTCAGAGTAATGGAACAGGACAGAGGTTGTTCAGACAATTTTATCGGGACATTTGGACATTTTGGGTCCGTTGAAATTACAGTTTGGTCTCTGACGAAGCTACTCCAAATAACACGGAGGCCGAGTTCCGTGTCCGTCCTGTTAGCATGCTACGCTTAATAATTCTAGGTTAACAGGAAATGAGTCTGGGTTGAGACATCTAGAAAACAGAGTCCACTTCAACAGGTTTACGCAGACACACAGGGTCTGCTGGTTCACTACGATCGCAGCTTGCGGTAACGCACGTGGTACGTAACAGAATCAGTTAGCATTTTAGCCACGGTCAGTACAATAGATTCCGGTACCACTTCCTTGCAGATTTTCAAAATAAAATCAGGATCGGGTTTATTGGCAAGTAGATTTTAACACAAAAGGGATTCGCTTTAAGCGGTGCGTTACAATAACCATAACAAAACTTAAATAAAGATGAAAGGAAATTTTACTGCAAGAAAACAATATGTACAATATGATTGTTATTTAAATTAATTAAAGAACTTCAGTTTGTGCATCAATGAGCAAAGTACTGTCCAGGGAAATGTGCAGAAGTTCACGTTAATATGTTTAACCCTCATCCTACCAACATATTAACACAGGGGTTAGTTTTAAATGTAGATGCTTCTTAATATGAGTTTGCCATCAACAACCAACACAGTAAACCATTCCGCAAAGTCTCTGTAATACACACACAGTGTACTGTGCACCCAAACTGCAGAAAAAAAAAAGCCAACATCCATGTGTGCACCAAGTCAGCAATGAATAGGAAGCTGGGCTCGGTCATTTTGTGCAGCAGGCCCACGGCCTCCATCCGTACCTCTGCGCCAAAGGCTGGTACAGTATGAGTCTCAGTCAACAGAGATGTCAGGTTGTTGAAGGATTTTAGGATGACTGACACAGTGGTGAGTAGGGCTGGGTATTGTTAAGAACCTCACGATTCGATTCGATTTCGATTCTTTAGGTTTCGATTCGATTTCGATTCGATATTGATTTAAATTCTTCAATATCGATTCAGTAAGAAGTAGAAATACACAAATAATTAAGAGTACCTGTTGGCAATTTTTAAATATTTATTTTCATGCCCATAACACGTGTGGTACGTTACTTCACATCTTTGGGCAATAAAACATCTGAAAATAAAACATTAGCAGCACCATAATAGCTCACTTGTGCATATAAACCTCTGTCTTCACCTCTGTGTACAGCTTCGGGATGGCGACCTCTGTCATGTGTTTTCGTGTTGGTATTGCGTATCGTGGTTCAAGTGTGTTTACCATCTTCTTAAAACCTTCATTTTCCACGACACTGTACGGTCGAAGGTCCTTGCAAATGAAGACGGCAACAGACTCTGTTATCTTCTGTGCGCGGACAGAGCTTGGCGGTAGTTTGCAGACATATTGTTGTTGTCTGGTCGCGTGCAGCCTCCGTCCTTAAAACGCGAATCACACGAAGATGTTGTGCACAACGCCCCCAGTGGCCAGGAGGTGAATCGATTCAGAGGGTTTGCTTAATCGATATTGAATTAGGAGGCGGATAATTTCGATGCATCGATTTTTCGATATTTTTACCCAACCCTAGTGGTGAGATGTCCCATCCATCTCTGTTCCAGCAGACCCTTAAGGTATACACTCTTATAGTGCTCAACAACTTTCTGCTTCTTGCAGAATTTGTAAAGCGGCCGAATCATTTACAATTAATGCTACAGATGATCTATAAATGATTTATTGGTCAGTCACTATTTAGTTTTCCAAATGATAAATCAACATACTTATTACAAAATTAGTTATAAATGGTTATAATGGAGATCCGTCTCCTTGCTTGAGAATCTTTTTTTTTTTTTTCTTTTTGTTTCCTCCTGGTAAATCCGCCGTCATGCTGACACAGCCTTCACTCCTGGCACACCGGCTTCTTAAAGGTGATGAAAGCAGACTTTGTGATTGGTTTATTGCATGCTCGGCCTAAACTCACCGGTGATTAATGACGACACTTGGACACACCTGATAGGTGTATCCAAATGTGCGCTGTTGGCACAAGGGGCAGGACAGGGCAGGATACCCCGGCACCCCTGCTGTACGACGAGAAGGTGTATTTGGACACACCTTGAATAAATTAAATCCATGGTGCCTCACACTTTCCACTTGTGCTTTAGATCGGTGTAAGATGAGCATTAATCCCTTCTGCATCACCAGTGATTTGTGGCAGGCTCAGTACATTTCACCCTCAGTCTTTTGTCTTCGAAGCTCTGGAGAGTTTTTATTCCAGGTGACAAAGAAAAGCAACAACTGAATTTTATTCTCCTTTTTGTCTTTTACAGTGGTATGGAATTAGGTATTGAGAATCATGAAAATTCACTAGTTTTGTTATCGACTACTGCATTTCTGGTATCATGACATTTTTATTCTCATCATTCCAATACAGAAATATAGGCTACAGGCATAAAAAGAGTTTATGTTTAGTTTGACCTCTGTGAGTTGTAGCCATAGCGATGGATATAAATTATAATAATAATAACAAATAACACTAATATTGCTAATAATAATAATAATAATGATGATCAACAATGGATATAAAGAATAATGTTGATCTCAGAGATCTGAAGCATAGACAATTTTTATTTTCTCCTGTCTTGTGAACTCTTAAGTGTGTGGTCAAATTTTTATCTTATAGCTGTATCTTAATATCTTATATATATCTTAATCTTATACCACAGAGGAACTGAAGGGTTTCTCTCCTGTGTGGATTCTCATGTGTGTCACAATGTCTTAATGTCTCATGAGTCATTAAGGAGTTCTTCTGGTGCTATCTGGTGGTTTACCACAAACCACTCCTGTTTTGTTTCTGCAGATATCCTTTGTCACCAAAGCTTGTAGACCATTCTGATGAGTTAAATGATGTTCTTCCAAGATTACGTTCCATATCACTCACAGGTTTTCCATTGTTTTGCAGAGAACTTAAACCTGACAGAGGTTCTGTGATCTCCTCCCAGTCCCAACTGTCATCAGTCTCATGTGACTTTTTGTCATGAGTGACTGGCTGTAAATGACTATCTGGATTAAAATTCCTGTCTAGTTCTGGTCAACAGTCCTCTGCATCTGCTTCTGTTTTAAAATGCTCTGTCTGTCTGTCTTGACTGATCCAGATTTCCTCATGTTCCTCTTCAGTGTGTAGGTCTGATGTGTCCTCCTGTTCCAGACTAGGGCTCCACTCCTGGTCCCAGGAGAGTCCTCTTCATTACTCACCAACAGCAGCTGGACATCTGTGGAGAACAGCAAAATGCACAAGTTTTAGAAAACGGTAATTTCCTGTTCACATGTATGTGTGGAGAAATGTTGCACATTTTGTGTTGGAAGTCATTTAAACTACATGCATATAATCCTGTGGGGACATTGTTGATACAATGGCAACAAGACTGGAGAAGCAAGCAATAAAGGCTTAATTAAGGGTATGCACATCAAGAACATATTAATGTTTCATTCACCACTGTGCCTATGGGGATCAGGCCAATTAGACACAACAGTGCACACTGTTTTGTGTGAGCTTGTGTGTGTGTGTGTGTGTGGAGCACTTATCATTTTTCTTTTCATTTTTTTTATGTTTTATTTTCTGGTCTGTATTTACATCGGGAAAAAAAATCATATTAGGTGTGCATTCACAATCTGATCCTCCATGCAAATAAGACCATCTCATGACATATTTAACTACATATTTATAGTCGTGCCATTTTTCTTTTCTAAACAAGACAGTAAGGTGATACTTAGGCATTTTGAAAACCCCATTTTAACTGTTTCAATATCTTTATTGTGAAACCACACAATAGAAAACAAAGGAGCGGATTATGGACAACAGGAAGTGAAAGAGAGAAGGACACCATCACCATCAATGGGACTTTGGTTGAGAGTCAGCAGCTTCAGGTATGTTCTCTTGCTGTCTTTCCTGGGCAACACCATGAGAAAGACAGCGAGACAATGGCTCTGCTTCTTCCACTTGGGGAGGCTCCACATGGACTGCAGGACACTCTGCAACTTCCACAAGTACACGATTTAGAGTATCCTGAGTGGCTGTATCCCTGCCCAGTATGCACTGCCTCAACAGTAAGCTTTGCAAGGTGACAGTGAAAACTGCTTAGCACATCACCAGGATGAAGCTACCATCCATGGAGGACCTCGAAGACCCAAATCACTCCATCCACAAAATGTTCTGCCTGCTGACAGTACTGCAGCAACTGATCCCACACCATTAAGCTTAGGGACAGCTTCATCCCACAAGCCATAAGGCTGTTGAACAATGATACGATGAACAATATTACCGATGGCACCATACAAGGAAAGATGTGTTGACACTTGTGAGAATGCCAGTTTTAACATTAGACCTTTAGGACTCTCCCTTATTTTGAAAACAACAAATGCTTAGAGAGAGTTACAGGTCTGTCCAGTTGAAATGTTTGTTCCTTGTCAAGGCTAGCTAGGTTTAGCACCAGGTTATTAAAGACCAGAGTATTGATGAGAGCCGACATTTAAATTTTGATATAATTTATTATCACAGGGCTGCAGCATCTCTCCTCTCTGCGTCAGTGCAGCTCCTCCATACACACACATACAGTACAGACACACTGAGGAGGTCAGTGTGATTCTCTGACTCTGTCTGTATCTGATCTGTTGACTTTCTTCATCAGCAGGATGTTTTATAAAGACAAAAAGATTAAACCTAACTCATATTCTGGGTTTTTCTCTACATATTAATCCACCCATGATTCAGTTTTCACAGCAGCAGAGAAGCTGCGTGTGGAGGAGACTGTTGTTAATGACGGAGTTTATTACAACAGAAACTAACGTGATGGTTAATGACATCGACACCAACCAGATGCACTTATAAAATTAAACAACTGTATAAGGAGGCCTAAACGTAAAACAGGAGAGTCTGTGTTTCTCTGTGAGAAACTTTCAGATCTTCTCACAGCAGAGTGAACAGGTGAGGGAGGAGAGGAGGGCAGACTGATCACTAATCAATCACTGATACCGTCGTCCTCTCGGACTGATTTAAAAATAAAAATGCCCAAATTGGTCACAAACCAAACCTGTGTGTCCACACAAATAAAGTCTTTGTGTGAAACACTGCAGAGTTTAACGTCGTGCTGTTTACAGACAGTCTGCTGTCTGTAGTTTGACAGAGAGACAGAGAGGGTTGTGTCTAGAAGGGAACCCTAGACCCGCGAAAGATCGCGCGAGTTTGATTATTTTAGTAGAAATAACAGAAACAAATCTTGCGAGAATTGTGCAAACACGACTGAAAAAGGTGCGCAGCTCAAAAAACAGAAAATCATGTCGTGGTGTCGATGTTTTTAATGTGGCGGGCCGCCATAAATAAAACACTATTCACTGATCCACAGAGAGTCACTGAAACACTGATCATTGACCTGCTGTGATGGAAAAAATACTCACATTCTTTATTTAAGTAAAAGCACTAATGCCACAATGTAAAAATGCCTAATTACAATTTAAAAATCTTGTATGTTATTGTTTCCATTTTTGAAAAATCAACATTTTTATTGTTGTTGTTGTTCTTTAATGGTATTCTTATTGGTATTTTTTGATGACTAAATACAGACCTGCAAACTCATAAGAGGAGAAAAAGGTGTCATGTTGGTAAACCAGTCATCTGTCCTCTGTCCTCTGTCCTCTGGGGGTCTGGGAGCGTCTGTCCTGCTCCAGAAGAAAAATGTTGTGATTTTAACATGTGAACAAAACATTCTGGTGACTGTTTCAGTTAAAAAAGTGAGTTCACTCTTCTGTTTGTGGTTTCTGCAGACATTACTACCTTTACTTTTACCTTTGTACTTGAAAAAAAAAAGTAAGAAGTAAAGTAAAAACAGTAAAAGTAAATCTACAGTAAAGGTAAAGTTACTTTACTGAGTATTTTTACTTTAGCAATTTATAGTTCATCATTTAATAGACTTGTCTTATCTTCTCTTTTGTATATTACCATTGTTCTTAAATAAAGCAAAAGTAATGTAATAGAAAAAAATGCAGAACATGCAATATTTCTTATCTGATAACTTGATTAATTGGCAGAATAATCGATAGATTATGCTTTAATTTTACTGGTCCGGCCCACTTGAGATCAAATTGGGCTGTATGTGGCCCCTGAACCAAAATGAGTTTGACACCCCTGGACTAACCTTTTCTGTAAAAATGCAAATGCAATAGAAAAATTTAGAGGAATCTGGTCAAAATGGTGGGTACATCACTTCACAGAGACCTGACCTACTTTAAAGGAAATGGCCATTTTCAGTGAACTATGAGGAGCGGACTTTCATAGATAAATGAATGTGTGTGACATTGTTTGTTCAAATGTTTACAGTTGCTAACACTAAAATGTAAGGGAGAAAAATAGAAGAAGACAAACTTATTTTTAATGCCATTATTTGGGTTATGTCTGTATTATTTTGTACTTATGTAAATGTGATGTATGTACTGTCTTAATGTACTGAATGTCTTGCAAACCTGGACTGTGAATGACCTCCCTAATAAAAACAGAATTAAAAAAATATATATATATATGGTTTTTTTTTCTGGCCACAGTAAAAATGTAAAAAAAATTCAAAGATTCCTGTGGGATGGGTGATAGTTTACTGAGACTGCCTAAATAATTATGTTTTATTGGACTTTCTTGAAGCATTCTGCTGTAAGTGTAGCGTAGCTCCTTTAAGGAATAGGAAAGTGATGATACTGCTATGGAACAGAAACTTAAACTTGTGAGCTGCCAATCTAGCAGTAAATAATATGTGCAGGTTACAGTGTGTCTGTCAATAAAAGCTGTTTCTGTTTTCACCCATACGTGTAGTAAATCACCACTTACGCTGACAAATTTGAGGTATTTATACTTGAGTATCAGCATTTTATGAAACATTATACTTATACTCCACCACATCTTGGGGTACTTTTCTGACAGCTTTCACTCCTTGTTACTCCTCAGATTATAGTTTTTCACACCATTCTTGTCCAGTGAAAATGAGTGAATGAGTGAAAGTGACCAAATCTTGTGTGCTAACACTCTATAACAGGTACATGAACTGATTAAATTTTGGAGACCAACGCTTTCGAGATGGCCGCAAAATGGCCGCCTGACAGACCTGTCTCTGAAAACACACTTATGCCAATAGCTCGGTCAATTTTAAAGCTTTTCATCTGAGATTCGGTCAGTACAAAGTTTACGCCTTGCCCACATTATGTATCATGTGCATTATGATATCACGCAATCCTGCAAGACTGGGGGAATCCATATGTGACATTGACTTTGACCTTAATCCAAAACAAAACATAAAGGTTAGTGGCCTTTAGCTTAATCGGGCAAGATAGACCCCATGGGCCTATGATTTTTTTGTTTCCTCAGATGCTGACCTGATCTTGCATCATGAAAACCAAGAAAAACAAGTCATCTCAACTAGGGGTCAACCGATAATCACCCTGGCCGATATTCTGCATTTTTATGGTTATCGGTATCGGCCATCTTTTCCACCGATAAGCAGATAACATACATTTTGCAGCTGGTTCTCAAACTCCTGGGACACTTGCAAATAGGATTTATAATGAATCAATGGTTTCAATCAGGTGTAGGGAGCACAAAAAGTCACAGTTGTATGAAACTGTTGCAGGCGGAGGCATCAGAATCGACGCTTTAGCGTCGACTTCTACCTGTTTTCATTGTTTATTAATATGATATGATACTTTGCTGGCAATTAAGTACAGCAATTAAAACAAACCTGCTCTGTGACAACCAACTTCATGGTTGAAATCAGCGTCCAGGAGTTGGCTTGACATTTTTGCACATTTTCCTTCAGACACACGCCACACAAATGCTTTTGGTCACTCAGATGTGCACTGTGTTGCTAGATGACATTTGTCCATCTATTTCCAGCTAGCAAGCTAAATTAATTTCATTACCTTTATGTGATATCAGGAGTTAAGTTAGATTTTAACCATTTTCTATTAAAGGAAACAGCACAGGGTCTATTCAGACAGCTTTATTTGGGCATTTTGGGTCCATAAAAAAATAGTTTGGTCTCTATCGAAGTTGCTCCTCCTATCATTGTAAGGCATCTCATTTTAGCACAGAATGTTAGTGTAGCTTGCTAGCAGGAAGTAGACAAAGTCCACTTGAACAAGTTTATTCAGACATACAGGCTCTGCTGGTTCACTCCAAATCAAACTTACAATGGACTTGATCGGTAACGGAAAGTGTTAGCGTCTTAACCACAGTAAGTACAGTAGATTCAAGTACTACCTTTTTGCTGATTTTCAAAATAAAATCAGAATCTGCTTTATTGCTACATAGGTTTTTTTTTAAGAAAGTACTGCAAGTCAAGAAGTATAAATGAAAAACTATAAAAACAAAACAGTATGTTATATACAGTACTGTGCAAAAGTTTTAGGCAGGTGTGAACTTATGTTGTAAAGTAAAAATGCTTTCAAAAATAGAAAATGTAATTGTTTATTTTTATCAATTTACAAAATGCAAAGTGAGTGAACAGAAGAAAAATCTAAATCAAATCAATATTCGGTGTGACCACCCTTTGCCTTCAAAAAACATCAGCATCAATTCCTCTAGGTACACTTGCACACAGGACTCCTTGTTCTTATTTATACTGAAGATAGTTCATAATAATATTGGCTGTATGTTTGGGGTCATTGACCTACTGCAGAATAAATGTGGGGCCAATCAGATGCTTCCCTGATGGTACTGCATGATGGTATAGTGAAGTATTTGCCTGTATTTCTCAGCATTGAGGACACCATTAATCCTGACCAAATCCCCAACTCCATTTGCAGAATTGCAGCCCCAAACTTGCAAGGAACCTCCACCACGCTTCACTGTTGCCTGCAGACACTCATTATTGTCCCACTCTCCAGCCCTTCAGCGAATCAACAGCCTTCTGCACCAGTCATATATTTTAAATTTTGACTCATCAGTCCAGAGCACCTGCTGCCATTTTTCTGCACCCCAGTTCCTTTTCATGCATAGTTGAGTCCAGTGTGCGAAATACCCGTCAATATTCGGGGGGGTCCCCATCTCCCGATTGTTGCGCAATACCGATCTAAATTTTCTCAATATGCAGTAGGTCTATAACAGGGGTATTCAATTAAAATTCAAAGAGGTCCAGTTAGAGAAAATTTCCTAAAGCAAAGGTCCGGAATATCATAATGTCTAACTTTCTCGAGTGGGCCGAACCAGTAAAATTTAAGTATAATCTATTGATTATTCTGCCGATTACTCGAGTAATCAGATAAGAAATATTGCGTGTTCTGCATTTTTTTTCTATTACATTACTTTTGCTTTATTTAAGAACAATGGAAATATACAAAAGAGAAGATAAGACAGGTCTATTAAATGAACAACTATAAATTGCTAAAGTAAAAATACTCAGCAAAGTAACTTTACTTTTAATGTAGATTTACTTTTACTGTTTTCACTTTACTTTTTACTTTTTTTTTCCAAGTACAAAGGTAAAAGTAAAGGTAGTGATGTCTGCAGAACCACAAACAGAAGAGTGAACTCACTCTTTTAACTGAAACAGTCACCAGGATGTTTTGTTAACATGTTAAAATCACAACATTTTTCTTCTGGAGCAGGACAGACGCTCCCAGACCCCCAGAGGACAGAGGGCAGGGGACTGGTTTACTAACATGCCACCTTTTTCTCCTCTTATGAGTTTGCAGGTCTGTATTTAGTAATAAAAAAATAAAAAAAATAAAAAAAATAGCGATAAGAATACCATTAAAAGTACAACAACAGCAATAAAAATGTTGATTTTTCAAAAAAGGAAACAATAACATGCACACTTTTTAAATTGTAATGAAGTAAAAACACTAATACAACAATGTAAAAATACCTAAATAAAGAATGTGAGTATTTTTTCCATCACAGCAGGTCAGTGATCAGTGTTTCAGTGACTCTCTGTGGTTCAGTGAATAGTGTTTTATTTATGGCGCCCGCCACATTAAAAACATCTGCACCACCACATGATTTTCTATTTTTGGAGCTGCGCATCTTTTTCGGTCGTGTCTAGAAGGTAACTCTTTATTTGCACTCTCGCGAGATTTGTGTTCGTTATTTCTACTAAAATAATCAAACTCTCGCGATCTTTCGCGGGTCTAGGGTTCCCTTCTAGACATGACCCTCTGTCTCTCTCTCTCTCTCTCTCTCTGTCTCTCTGTCAAACTACAGACAGCAGACTGTCTGTAAACAGCACGATGTTTCACTCTGCAGTGTTTCACACAAAGACTTTATTTGTGTGGACACACAGGTTTGGTTTGTCACCAATTTTGTCATTTTTATTTTTTAATCAGTCTGAGAGGACGACGGTATCAGTGATTGATTAGTGATCAGTCTGCCCTCCTCTCCTCCCTCACCTGTTCACTCTGCTGTGAGAAGATCTGAAAGTTTCTCTCAGAGAAACACAGACTCTCCTGTTTTACGTTTAGGCCTCCTTATACAGTTGTTTAATTTTATAAGTGCATCTGGTTGGTGTCGATGTCATTAACCATCACGTTAGTTTCTGTTGTAATAAACTCGTCATTAACAACAGTCTCCTCCACACACATCTTCTCTGCAGTTGGTCTGTGTGTTTCCTGATCGGCTAAAGAAGCGCCGGAAAGACTAGAAAACTTGCGCCAGTTAAAATAGAAGCGTCCCGTCAAAAATTAAAATCTATTAATAATTTATTGGTTATAGGTCCGGGTCCGTATAGGACGGCGTGTGGGTCCGGACTCGGACCGCGGTCCGCCATTTGGGGACCCCTGGTCTATAACATTACAATATTTCATGGATGCAAGCCAAGACAATCAGTCTATAGCCTACGTGACAGCACACAGGCACACACTTAACAATGTTTGATAATCCCATAATATTCGCAAAGCAACACTGACATAGGAGGTTGCACTGGCTAAAGTTGTATGGATGCACGTTGTTTTATAACAAGGAGAGGCAAAGTTGTGCATTACAATGCAGACACAACAATTGACACCAATCTGGCGCACTTACAAGAGCAATTTACTGAATAAATGTCAGGTATAGCCTATCGGCACGCAATCAGTGCACTTGCAAATGAGAGCCTGCAGTATGACCGATCACGTGACATAATCTAACCATCCATCTACAGCAAATATGACAGTGCTAGCAGCTAACGTTACCCCAGCACCTGCTGCGTCTTCAGAGCACTCGGCCTCAACTTCACCTTGTTCTTCTGTGGAGTCACTGGGTGGGAGAGGATCCTCTGTTCTGGTAGCGAGTGGGCCCACTGTGCTACCTGCACCAGCATCTTCATCTCTGAGTGCCACCTTTTTGAATGTGAACCCAAAGTGTGCGCGTGATACACTCTGGTTTAGCTTTCGCTTGCTTGCCATTTTTAGTATGACCAGTATGACTTCTCAACATTACGTCTTTCTTCTGTTTGGTGCGCACATGGCTAATTTGCATACACACACAGGACTAGCTGGCTCCGTTTGGCAAAAAATATTTGTGAGTATTTTTTTTTTTTTAATTCTGAATACTGGACATGGTGAGCTTAAAAACATTTTAGTGACCATTAGTGACAATGAAATATTTCTTTTGACAAAATTTGAGACCCCCTTCAAATTTTGCTTTTGAGGCTTTCAGGGGTCTCATGGGTTAATCAGTACATCTTGAAACTCCAGTCTGCTGTGAAATCTTTGCCTGGAAGAGACCCTGCTGAAGCAGTAGAACTGCCTTGTGTCTTGTTGCTGTGCTCAGTCTTGTCATGGTGTCTGACCTGTGACATCAAACTGTCTTCCACAACCTCACCTTGGTAGCAGAGTTTGGCTGCTCCTCACCCAGTTTTAAGCCTCCTACACAGCTGTTTCTGTTTCATTTAATGACTGTTTCAACCTACATATTGAAACTGATGATCATTAGCATCTGTTTGGTAGAACTGGTTAATCACACACCTGAATATGATCCTACAAAATCCCTGATTTTGTGCAAGTGTACCTAGATTTTTTGATGCTGTTTTGAAGGCAAAGGGTGGTCACACCAAATATTGATCTGATTTAGATTTTTCTTGTTTGTTCTCTGCATTCATAAATTCATAAAATAAACAATTATATTTTATATTTTTGAAAGTGTTCTTACTTTAAGCATTTCTTCACACCTACCTAAACCCTTCGCACATTACAGTATGTAATACAGTAATATAGTTTTATTTCACTGATGAAATTGAACAGTTAAAAAAAAAAAAAACATCTTCCCATTTCATAACATTTATGCTGCTCTTAGTTTCCCCCATAACCCCCCGTTTCTATCTGTGAAAGGCCAGGGTAAAAGTAAGATGACAAAATTACAAACAGTCTCTATAACAAACAGATATACAATCTCCTCAACTGTGAGCTACTAGATTGGACAACAGAACTCTGTTTCTCAGAGGTTTTCACCTTTTTCTTTGGACACCAGCCTTTTCACAGAATAGCTCAATGATTTAACCAAGACCTCAAAAGTTCTCAACAGTCCTTTAACAAACTGTTGGGTTGGACACATTTAAACTCTGTTTCTAAGAGCATTTCACTGTGTCCTTTGGCAGCGTAATGCACCTGTCATCTAACACATGCTATTTAGTCACTGTTTCTTAAAAACTGTACTAGTATAACATTGCCTGTCCCACAAGTAAGGTCTTTTTATTTTTCCCTTTCATCAAAAGAGCCACAAAACCTCCAAGCAGTCCACAAACACCCTGGGTTACTGAACATTGGAATGTTAGCACACTCACAACTTTTTCTTTTTTTTTCATTCATCCATTTATTATGACACTATAGATACAATTAGATTCTGCACACCATCATCATGGTGGACTACAACCTTTTTTCCCTCATCATGAGAAACAGACGAAACAAGCCAGAAACTGCTTGTTGTAGGTTCAGTGTTGAGTACACATTTAAAGTACTTTACTTCATGCATGATGATTATTTACAGCTGAATCATTTACAAATAATGCTACAGATATGACTAGTTGTTCCACAAGTATTTTCCAAATGATGAATCAACACATTTATATAGCATTATGGTCTTTGATTACAATATCATACCTCAACAAAAAATTATCATTAAAAATTGCATTTACTCATTTATGCCTGTTATTGAGCTTTTAAAACATTTTACTAAGAACAGATGAAAAAATATTAAAGCCATGAGATTATTATAACGGTTCAAGTTAAAAAAAAAAAAATAACTTGTTTCGAAATCTTCTCTAAATGATTTTTTATCCTGAAACAAGATAGAAAAAGGCAGGTTGCTTTGTGCTAAACGAACAATAACACAGACGGAGACATACAATACTAAAAATAAGAAATTGGTGACAGTTTTTTTCTTTTTTCTTTTTTTTTTGCTGGCGCCTTTTTCTCTTTGTTTGTCACAAATTATTGAAATGACCGGGATGATGGGCAATTAAATTTGTAGTATTAAAAGAATTCGATTTGGCTGCCCTTGTGTATCTAGTGCTGATCAATCATTGCAAATGGTAACTCAGCTGTCCTCTTTGAAACCTCCACATTGAAGACATACTTTAAGTGTAACTTGCATGCTGGAGCCCCCCAGTGAATCAATGTTTAATGAAATGATGTAGAAATCTGATTTTCAAAAATTACACATATACAGAGAGAATGTAGAATTTTATTTGTGAGAGAATTTTACTTTTACATCTAAAAACCAACAAACCAGAAGTGCCGTAGTTTGAAACAGAAGGGCCAAATAAAACCAGAGACTGAGAGAGAGAGAGGGGAGGAGAGAGAGAAAAATGAACGACAGTTTCCTGATAAACTTTTTGTTTGTAAAGTGCTTGTGTGGTCAGCATCGGCCAGCAGTCACACCACCATTTTAGTTATGGAGGCAGCAGTGACGTCCTACCTCTTAACCTGCATGAAAAGTACCCAGGAGCCAGAGCTAGCGCCCACTCTACTCCTGTCAGGAAAACCATGGACTCAATGTCCTGACAGGCAGGAGTTTATGCGGCCATAGCATAAACAATGATTTGGCATGGTTAATGGAAGTATAATGCACTGTGAAAAAAAAAGGCTGAACAATGCCAACTCGCTGAAAGATGATCGCTCAGACTCAATACCACCTACTTCTGTACTTCTGTTGGTCAGTGGCAGACTCAGGCACAGAAACTTCCTCTTCCTATAATATGACAGTAACAAGCATTTTTAAGAGCCTTGTTAAAACAAACTAATCCTCTAATTTTTTGTCCTAATGTGTAAAAAATCTTAAATAAAATTTTAAGATCATCATTTTACACAAGGCTACATATAAATTTCATTAGGAAATTTAACCTGCAAGTTACACTTCAAGCTGCATGCACGTTATTAAACAACCATCTGATCAGTCTGTCATTTCATCAGAAATGATAACTTTGCACTGATATAGTTAACCCTTTGGTACCGTGGAAATTTTCATCCATCTCCACTCCAAATTTGGCCATAACTTTCACTATATTGCATTATATGGAATGAATTTTTGTCAGGAATTTTATGTGATTTTAGAAAATTTAATTTAAAAACTTTTAAAAGGTGACAGTGACAGTTTTGATCAGAACTGGGGTTAATTAACATATTTATGTAAAAAAGTTTTTGTTAGTGGCTGTTTTCAGCCACCAACAGAATGAAAGGATGTGAATTCTAATGGTACCGAAGGGTTCATTTTAAAGCCTTTGTCACGTGATGCTGATCCTATATTATCATGCATCCTTAGTGGTTACAAATAGAAACAGAAGTAAAGCTGAAAAGACTTATTTCGGAATCTGTATCACAGTTTTGAAAGGATCAATTCTGAGTGAAGTCTTGCCCTCAATACTTTGATATTAAAGAAACTGGCTAAACAATCATCTCTGCAAATTCATTTACTTCCGCTGCTCTGACCAACACACTTGTGTTTTTTGAAAATATGAAGCCGACTGAATCTTTTATCACAAACACTGCAACTAAATCGTTTTTCTCCTGTGTGGACGGTCAAGTGTCTTCTCAGAGTTCCCCTTTCTCCAAATCTTTTATCACAAAATGGACAACTAAATGGCTTCTCCCCTGTGTGGACTGTCAAATGTTGTTTTAGAGTTCCTTTCCGTGCAAATCTTTTACCACAAACTGAACAATTAAATGGTTTATCCCCGGTATGGATTCTCATGTGTTTGGACAAAGTGCCTCGGTCACTGAAACTTTTACTACAAACTGAGCAGGAGAAAGGTTTTTCTCCTGTATGAACTCTTAAATGGGTAGTCAAAGCTGAGCTTTGTGCAAATCGTGTACCACAGACAGAGCAACTGAACGGTTTCTCCCCTGTGTGGATTCTCATGTGTTTAGATAGAGTCTTTTTAAGACTGAAACTTGCCTTACAAACTGAGCATGTGAAAGGTTTTTCTCCTGTATGAACTCTTAAATGGGAGGTCAAAGTTGAGCTACGTGCAAATCTTGTACCACAGACAGAGCAACTGAACGGTTTCTCCCCTGTGTGTATTCTCATGTGGTTCAAAACGTTTCCTCTCTGTTGAAAAGTTTTTTTACAAACTGAGCAGCTGAAACGTTTTCCCTCTGAATGAAGTCTCATATGAGCTGTTAAAGAGTTCTTCCTGTGGTACATTTTACCACAAACTGAACAACTAAATGATTTCACTGCTGTTTGGATCCCATTATGTCCCTTGTGCCCAAAACTTGTAGCACACTCAGATGAGCTAACTGAAGTTCTTCCAGTATTACATTCCAGATCACTTACAGGTATTTCATTGTGTTGCAGAGGATTTAAACCTAACTGAGATTCCCTGGTCTCATCCCAATCACAACTGTCATCAGTCTCAGGTTCAGAGGAGTGTGGCGTCTCATCATGGGTAACTGGTTGTAAATGACTATCTGGATTGAAATTCTTGGCTGATTCTGATCCTCCACAGTCCTCTCCATCAGATTCTGTTTTCAAACCCTTTACATCATTGTTCTCTTCAGGTTGGCTTTGATGAAGCTGTGACAACTGAGGTTTCTCCTCCTCATCATCTTCCTCACTCTTCACAGGGACAGGAGTGAATGTGAACTTGATGGCATCATCCTCCTCAAGCCCTCGAAGCCGTTCTCCCTCCTGAATGGTCCAGAGTTCCTCCTGTTCCTCTTTAATGTGTGGCAGCTCTGGTGGGTCCTCCTGAGCCAGACTGGGGCTCAACTCCTGCCGCTCAAGGGAATCCTCTTCTTTACACACCAATAGCAGCTGGACATCTGTGGGGAATAATGAAATACAGTATAATTTTTCCATACCTTCATACCCTCCTCACATTTGACAGAGCATTAGTAATATAAGTATTTTATGTAAAACTTGTGTAAAACAGCTAATCTGAACTATATTTTATACTCCTACAATGCAGAGCTGATCATCATAGTGGCATTATTCCCACAGCTGGGACACAACACACAGGCATGCAGGAGCTCCACTTGGTTCCTGAGAGAATGCAGCCTTTATTCTCTGACAAACTCAAACCTAAAGTTTACATTTACAACGCGGTCTCTGTACATATTCTGCCAGAATGACAACTTCACTGCTCATCTTTCCCTCCGTTCAGCGCCTATTTCACAGTAATTGTAACCATAGCCAGTAATTAGTCTGTCCCTCACACTCTGTATTGCTCACTAAAGTTACAAACTCACAATGAAATGCTACTCTGATGTGCCAGTTGTCTGCAGTGTTTATCTTCATCATGTGAACTGAATCCAAAATATTCACAAACAGGGACAGTGGCATTTTTCCTCTTTTTACCTAATTAGTCCTGGAACTTTATCCCCAAGACACCATGTTTTGTCTTCTTATGACCGCTATGTTTGTCTGCTCAGCTGTGCTGCTGTGCAGAGACTGACCTCTGGTGGCAAAAGCTGAACACTACAATACAGCATACAGTATCAGCTTAACAAGAAGAGGAGGCTCTGTATTTATGACAGTTTTGAAAATCACACTGTTGGGGTTTCTACCTTTATACCACACAAGCCTAATTTAAAGCACTGACTATATTTCCTTACATGAGTGGAGAAATGTTTCACATTTGGCGCTTTGAAGTTATTCAAAGTCATTGCTTTGCATTTTGTAAAAGCAAAAATGCCATAACATGACAGCAATCAAGGCAGCTGCAATTTCATGCTCATGTGCACATGTAAACCCACCAGTGCTGAGTTCAAATAAATCTCTCAGCTAAAGATATAAAAATGTCTTATTGCTTAAGAAAGCAAACAAATCATTTTGATTTGATGCACAAGGTTTTATGCCATGCTGCCAATCATGTGAGCGTGTCTCTGGGGAGGGTTTAGCATTTGTCTCTACATACTTTTTAATATGATTTATATTCATGTCTGTGTGTTCGGGGGATAGGGCTTTTTAAGTCAAATTGAAAGAATGAAGGTAATCAGGTGTGAATTTATTCACTGATTCTGCATGCAATAAGAAGATAGAAGTCCATCAAAAGTGAAGAACTGTGGCACTTTTTTTCCATACACAGGAAAATTTGACTTTACTCAGTTCCTTCGAATAGACAATTTTATCAGTTTCTGTCTTTTCAGCAAAGCTCAGAATACATAAAAGAACTGATTGTCGACTACAAGAGGTGACAGGGAGACAGAGGTCGGACTCTCTGGGTACCTCACGATTCAATACAATTCAGGGGGCTATGATTCAATGAGAAAATGATTCTCAATGTATCTTGATGCATCTCGATTAGGGATGCGTGCGATTAGTTGACTATACGATTAAATGTCCCCACCCATGCTAGTCGGCACCAGAAATACTAGTCGTTTAAAATATTTATCAATATTTCATTCATGCATGATGCCAGTTATCTGTTGCCTCTAAGATTTTATGCAGCTGCCCGCCACTGTCTCGCCCAGCGCATATAAACCGATCGCCCTGGCAACCCTGGACGTTTATATCAGCAAAGTCGGACAGATGAATGTAGACTGTGACAGAATAAGCTGATATATATATTCACTCAACTGGAGAAATGTGCCCACTTTAAGCGCATACATGGACATAAACCTGCAAGTGGAGCTGCTGCTGCTGCTACTAGCACTGCTAACGTTAGCCACACTGTGTGTCAGGCTGGCAACTAACGTTAGCTCTGGGTCCTTTACACTGTGACCCTTTACGGTCTGAAAAGGTGAAGGTTTATTGAGTTGTTGCCATGTTTTGTACATTAATGTGTAAGGCTTGTATTGCACAGCATAAAGTAGTGCGCATTTCAGCAGTTGGCGATTGTATTTTTTCAGACAGTGTTTAACATTATAAATTAATATTAAAATTAGTGGCCAGGAACATCCCTAATCTTGATGCATCAAAATCTTAAGCTTTTAAGCCAGGGGGGTACCAGTTGGATTGTATTTATCTGCAGCTGCTCACATTCAGCCATCCTCACCAAAAGCTCAGGAAGTAGTCTAGTTTAAAAGTAAACATGATGTATGATACGTTTAGGGTGGAATCCTGTTTGATTTGATTCAGAATCTATTTTTGACTGAATGAATAGAAAAGGAGATACAATATTCACTTTATTATTCCAGTTTCCCTGAAATGCAATATTGAACATAGTGGCAATTAAATGCATCAATTAATTAATCCAGTGATGGGCAACTTTGATGACAGAGAGGCCCCAAATACATATATATACATATATATTTACTTAAAAAAAAGAAAAATTCACAGGAGACAGGCAGTGATCGACTCGACGGTCCGCTGCACTTCAGATATGTGGCAAGTCAATTTTTGATGGATGTTGCATCAATTATCACGCAGCAGATTGAACAGGCAGTAAGTCAGACAGAAAAAGGAAGGGGAATCCGGTTAATTTTCAAAATAAAAGACCCCGTGCAGAGTCACGATTATAAAGACAGACAGAAAAGACACTATTTAACCACGTGGTCTGCTTATCCATGCTAGAAGCACAAAGGGCAATAAAAGAGGACCTGATCAACAAAATCTGAGCAAGTAAACATGATCAGACGGGCAAAACACACCGCTGCTGGTCGGGTTTGCAGCCCTGCAGAGGACGGAACAAAACCATGGTGCACACATGACGAAACAAAGCCACATCTGGTGGTACCTGTGACTTGTGACCTGCTGCCGTACAATAGACTCTAATAGAGTGTCGTCACAAGTGGCAGCTGGTTCAGATGTAGTCAAACAGCCTGCTTGCTGTTGACATCTGTGG
Organism: Lutjanus erythropterus; assembly: GCF_056507025.1. NCBI lineage: Eukaryota > Metazoa > Chordata > Actinopteri > Lutjaniformes > Lutjanidae > Lutjanus > Lutjanus erythropterus. The sequence continues at coordinate 939,861 of NC_139340.1, read as the reverse complement.
AACCAACAATGTATTGATATTTGGAAATTGACTCAAGGGCCGCAGTAAACGAGGACAGGGGTCGCATGCGGATAGTTATTTTCTCCACTATAGAGTTGGCCGCAATTGCGTGCTGCTGTGTGTGTTGCTCAGCGATTCTCTCTGCTGTCTGTTATAGCTGGTCACTGCACTGCTTTGTTCATGTCTTACTGTATTCACAATTACCCTTTGGATTCACCTTGCAAACACAATTACTTAACACCAAATCAAAACATAATTGCAACTGCTGTCTTTAGAGAGGATGAAGTACATCTCTGTTAACTGCTGATAATTCTAGCATGTGCACGCTGCAGACTGTCCAGGTGCTGCGCTGCCCTCACAGCTGAGTTCCACCCTTTTTGCTCTGTTAACTTCATGTTAATTAACATTTAGCAAATTTTATAACTCGATTCAGAATCTTCCATGTCCAAATCACGATGCATCTAAGAATCAAGTATTTCTCCCCACCCCTAAAGGGAGAAGGACACTGATATAGAATAACTGTATTGAGGTGATGTAGTAAGCACACACTGCAAAGAGGTCATTCTGTCTACTGGTGGTCAAGGCAGCATAGCTGAGCCACGATACATGGCATTTGGGGAATAGAGTTATGAGACAAAAATCAGACGTATTGCTTCTCTGGCACCACAGTTTTGGACATGGTTCAACACATCCTGTCTCTTCTGAGTAAACACATGCCAGCAATGTTGCATGTCAGCACAATTAATACCACCTATCAACAGTCTGAAGTACTCAAGGACCACAACAAATCAGTTTTTATCTCTAAATCAATCCCCTCTCTCTGTTGAGGTATAGGACGTTTGAGCAGGCTGCTCAGTCTTAGCACTTGGCTATGGTCTGACTGAGCCTTATACAACTTAGTTTTAATCTTCTCTCAAAGCATGCATAATTTTTTAGCAGAGATGGTATTCATTCCACTAGGCACCTATGTCCTAGCTGCAAACATTCGTCATTACATTATTCTGTCTCCACTGTGATAAGCCCTGCAAAATACCTGGACACAGCACTAGACCCTGAATAGAGCTCTTCCTCTCTGCCACTGACATTCTCCATCTCCCTCACTAGCACCGCCAACCGGCATATAAATTCTTCTCCTCCCAGCCCTGTTGAACAGTTTTGATATTTCCTGTAATCATAAAGCAATGACTGGTCAAACTAAATGTGCACGTTTGACACAGTAACATTAACATCTATTAAAGATTCAAATGAAGGCACGAACTTGTGGTTCCAGCACACAAACACTTTAAAAGCAGACTCAACTTTGACTCTCACTTTTAAACTTGGTGGTATCCATTTGATCATATCTGGTATTATTTATGAATTTTTATCCACCCTTCTTTTGAACAATGACAGATTTATTCTTTGTGGCAACTTAAACATGATGACTCCATTAACGTTAATGCTATTGGTATTTGTTCTTCATCTACTTATCTTTAAGCAGCATGCAGACAAAGACATAACTGTGGTCAAAAATTGGACCTCGTATTTACCCTCAGTATGAAAATATCCACTGTGGAATAACTGGATATAACTGTATCCCTTTGCAAATGTATAGGTTTTAACTGTGTTTATTAATGTTGTCTAATTCCGCTCACAGTAAATCTCAAGATTCTGCACATTGTTTTGATAGTCAAAGCCCAAATAGCTGACAGTTTCAATTTGCTTGTATTCTCAAAATATTACCTCTAAAATTAGGTTTGATACCTCAGAAATAAGCTGCCTGGATAAATGACAATATTTGCAGCTGTACAAGGCAATGTAGGATAGCAGAGCACTAAATGAAGAAAAAAAAATCATTCAGCACATTACAATATTATGGGAAAGTTATTAACAAAAATTTTTATTGATGCAAGAGCACACTACTAATCAAAACATCTTTCCGCCCATCAACAAAACACTTGTTTTGTAGTTAGCACTGTTGATCAGCTGGTAAATCCAGCCACCCTTTGGTGCCCCAGCGTGATGCCAATTTTAAATGTCTTTTATCTTATTTTACTGATAAACTGGAGTCAATTAGAGTCTCTATTGAGCCCAACGCCAGCCATACTTATACACACACGTGTATGTATGTGTGTGTACATTTTATTGATAATACTTACATATATTTGGTTTTGAATGCAGGAGTTACATACAGCAGTTTTTACCATGTGGTAAGTACACTGAGAGATTTGAATATTTACACAAAGAGAGAATACAAATTCAAATGTACAAACCTGCTCTGTGTAACCGGACTTCAGTGTCCAGTAGATCATCCTTGTACTCAACTTCAGACATTTTCCCAAATTCACTGCAACTTATCCTCCAGACACACCGTTAAAACTATTTGGTCACTCTGTTCGTTGTGTTGCTAAACTAACGAGATTATGTTTGTGTCCGTCTACTTCCAGCTGACAAGATGATTTAACTTCATTAGCGTTAGCTTCGTGGGACACCAGGAGATAATTCAGGTGTTAAGAATAACGTAAATAAATACAGGGAGCAGCACAGTCTATTCAGACAGGTATATCAGGACGTTTTTAACATTTTGGCTCCGAGCAAAATACAGTTTGCTTTCTATCAAAGCTACTCCGACTAGCATTGTAAGGCCGACTTCCGACTTCGTCTACTTCCTGCAAGTGAGCTACGTTTGCAACTTCCTTTAGTTAGTATTCCTGGCTACAGAAGATACGTGTCGGCTGAAGCATCCCGAAATTTACAAATAATCAACTTAAGCAGGTTTATTACATACTGAGTCTGCTGGTTCACTCTGACTAAGCTATAGCTCATGGTAACGCACGTGACGCGTAAGAAAAAGTTAGCATGTTAGCCACGGTAAATACAGTTGTTTTAGGTACAGCTTCCTTGCTGATTTTCAAAATAAAAGTGATGGAGCTTTTATTCGTAGGCACTTACATTGAAACACCCATACTGAAGTAAATATAGAAATGACAAAGTAAACTAAGAGAAGACAGTACAAGATCTTGGAGAATTTTAAAAGCCAAAATAATTAAAACATTATAATTAATACTACTACTACAGCAACAACTATTACTACTTCTACAGGTACTGATGATAATATTATTATGATGATGACGATTATTATTATTATTATTATTATTATTATTATTATTATTGTTATTATTATTATTATTGTTATTATTATTATTATTATTATTATTATTATTATTATTATTATTATTATTAATCATTTTGTAATTAATAGTTGTTTGGTCTATAAAATGTCAGAAAATGGTGAAAAATGTCAGTCACAGCCAAAGCCAAAGGTGACAACTTCAAATATCTTGTTTGGCTCAAAAAACCATAGATATTCAGTTTACTCTGATAAAAGTGTAAAGAAACCAGAAAATATTCACATTTAATAATTTTAATCAGAGAATTTTGACTCTTTTTCTTAAGAAATTACTAAGTCCATTTAATTAATGCTATACTTTATGCTAAAAGTGAGGGGGCTCTGCTCCGTGATTGGTGGCTGAACTTGTATCCACTGCTACCAAAGCTCAGAGGATAGGACCTCTAATTGTCCACGTCTCCTGACTTCTCCACGTCAGAGCTCAGCACTAAAATTTACTCCACTATCATTATTCATGATCAAAGCTCTGTGTGTGCTGAAGCCCAGAGCAGCAGCACCAAGCAGACTCTGCTTGACCTGGACCTGGACCTGGACCTGGACCTGGACCTGGACTGAACCCAGCTGTGTGTCCTTAAAGAGTGACCACTAGTTGACCTATGGCAGAATGGGTCAACATCAAGTTCCTCTATAATACAGGCGAGACTACAAAACATTTGATCGAACAAATTTCTCCTGAGGAATAGTAACATGTTAGTAGAAACATTATTAATATCAAAATAGAAAAGTGTTGTGCAACAAGTCACAGGACAGAAAACATGTAAAAAATGACCATTTTGATGTAAGACTGAAAGATTCTGAAACTCTGTGTTGCTCAGTAATTTTGTTGATCAAACCTTTTAGACATAAATACAGTATGTATTTTTAAAGCTATTGATATTCTTTACTCTCTCAAATAGTCAACATATTTCCACTTAACCAAGTATAATGGATTGGCAGTGTTCTTACAATGGAATGACAATGACAGACAGATGAGGAGGAATTTCTTTAAATATACGGTTCAATGAATAATCAAAATTTCCCAAGTCAAGATTTTGTTTTTCTTCTATCTGTGTTAACTCTAATAAATAAATATGGATATCTGCATTCCCCTGTTTACATGTGCGATAAGTCATCTCAAATTGCTAGGTTTCTTGGGCATCATTGTGGCACTCAAAGTTAAAATCTATATTGAATTAAAGCTGCAAGCAGTGTTTTACAGGCCCTTACAACCCTGCGCCCATCAGGGCTTGCTGCGACCACAACCATATCGCCAGACACCGACTGGCCTGGGACTTTTATCAAACATATTAAATTTGGTGCAGGTTGCAGCATTTAATCCAAAATTGTAGCAATTTCATGTTTCATGGCGAGACATCAAAATTCAATGCCATGTCACAGCCACACCATGCAACCCAGACCAAATCTTCTAATAAGTTTTGATCACAAAGCTGTCTAGCTGGCACACACCTGTTTGTAAGTCAATGGGATTATTTCTGTAAGAGTTTGTTAAAATGCGACGTGTGAAAAATGCCAAAATTGACCACAAAATGCTAAATGACTGACTTCCTGTTGGGTTTAGCCTATGGGCCCAAAGACTTTTTTGTGTGGCAGGACATGTTATATGTGTATCCCACTTTTCACATGTCAGTGAAACGTGTTTCGGGGGCTGCTTTTTAAAAGCTGTGATCAAACCATGTGGCCACACCCATCAACAAAATTCATATCATGTGTTCAAGTCAGGACTGGTAAAGAACATGTGAAGTTTCATGCCGATGCAACCAAGTACACTGAAGTTAATGCAGCTTCCTTGTGTTATGGTGAAACATCAACCATTGCTGCGCTGCCCTTTGACAATAAGTCACAATCTTCATAATATAGCATAACCAAGATCTTAAGTTCTTTCTGACAACATTTGATTTGGATGTGGTCAGTGTGCTGGGAGCAGCACCTCAAAGTGTAAAACATGTCACTTCCTGTTGCCAGTAGGTGGCGCTATGACTATCACAGAATATTGTCATGTGGATGTGTTCAGGGCAGGACTATTATCAATCGTGAAGTTTGGTGAAGATCGGACTATTTGTACTAAAGTTATAGCAATTACGTGTTTCATGGTGAGACATCAAAATTCGCAACCACACCACAGCCACCCCCTTCAACAATAGTGAAATCTTTTAATAACTTTTGATCACAAAGTAATCTAGACGGTACACAGCAATTTTTAAGTTGTTATGATGAATTGTGTAGGAAGAGTTTGTTAAAATACAACACATGAAAAACGCCAAATTTGACCATGAAACTCAAAATGGCTTTGTGTCCTTACTGAAAACAGGCCAAGAACACTATGTCACATTTTGTTGCTCTGGGCCCCGTTTCCCAGAGGCTTCGTAGCGCGGGCCCTGATTGGTTGTTGGTCTATCCAGTTGTGTGAAGGGCATTTTGGTCAATTCAAACCCACAAATTACTTTATGACTATATACTGAATGACATTCCCATCAATCCCAGCTGTATTGTGTTTAATGCTAATTGGCAAATATTAGCATGCTAACATGATAATTTAAGATAGTCAACAGAGAACATCAGCATGTTTAGCTGTTAATGAGCCAGTGGCAGGATCATAGGCTCTTAGTCTTGTTTTACATGGCATAATCTCTGTTGTGGGAGATTTTTACGAGTTGACTAGACGGATCTAACAACACAGAAACTTGACTTTAGTGACAAATACAAGTGTTTCACCTAAAATAAACCTATAAATTAGCACAGCCATTCCCGAGAATTAGGTTAAATCATGTCCAATAAAAAACAAAAACATAAAACAAAACAATTATATGTAATTTATGAAATGTTTTGGTTTGCTTGCTTTTTTAAAATTTCTAAACTTGCAATGTGTCAGAAAACCCCTTGTGGCCCCTGTCTCACTTCCTGCATTAAAAAAGGTGGGAATGCTGCTCAAGCACTGGGAAACTATTAAGTAATACTCCTATCAGATGTGTCTCAACCATAACATGTCAACTCTGTAGCCCTTCTAGATCAAAGATAAATAAGAATCATGGTTTAAAAATGTGTATTTTGATTAACATTAAGAGAACTCTGAGACACTTTAAAAAATAAAATGGTTGCTCACTACAACTATGCTGTGAAATGAAGAAATGTAACATTTTATCAACCCAGTAAGACGTCGACTCCGTCAGATCAAAGCATTTTTTATTCTCAAGAATGAGCGAGTTCTCAATAGTACATCATTTAAAACACCTGCTAATCAAAACTTTGAGTCAAACAAATGCTTGACTGAAAATTGTCATGGTTTGGGATTTTGTTCATTATTTCCTGTTTTTTTTTTTGGTAGTTTCTGGTCCTCCCTCGTGTGTCCTGTTTTCACTTCCTGTCTTTGTCTCTTTCCCACCCTTTGTTATTGTCATGTGTGTCACCTGTTGCCCACCTGTGTCGAGATAGTTCTCCCTATTTAGCAGACAATTGGACTCGAGTCATAGGGACTCGGACTCGAGTCGACTCGAGTCGCAAATTTGACAACTTGCAACTCGACTCGGACTTGGAGGGTCAGAGACTCGAGACTCGACTCGACTTCAGACAAGATGACTCCCCTCAACTTGAGACAAGATTGATGACTCTCCTCGACTTGAGACACGACAAACGAGCCCCTCCCGCATCACTCTTTCACCTGACTGCTGCTCTCTCCTCTCTCTCCTCCCCCCGCGCGCGCCCGCTTCACCACGGTGCAACGAGCCCCTCCTTCACCTGACCGCAGCGCTCTGCTCTCCTCCTCTCTCTGCCTCCTCTCTGACAGTCAGTCAGCTGTTCCTGTCAAAAACATGACGTGTCGTGGCTTTTATACCTGTTAAAATGTTAACATTAGAGCTGGACAGTATTACGTTACAAGGCTGGTAAACATATAGCTTCGCTGTTTGTTTTTGTTTTGTTAGTTTTTTTTTACCCTGCGCTACGTTGACTTTGCTCGTCTCAGCCATAGACTGTAAAGGTCTCAGCTTTATGGTCATCACCTTTTTAAAAAATATTTAATAAATCTCTAAAGCCTCTATTTTCTTCTTCTCTTCTCTTTTATTTTCTTCTCTGTGCATCGGACTTCTACCGACCGCACATAGAGCATACTGAACAAAAAAAAAAAGTTTGATGGCCAAACCATTTGTGTGTGTTTTTTTGGGGGGGTTCTTCACTATATTAAGGACAACTGGGGGGGGGGGGGAGCTATTATAATAACTCAAATATTAGATTTTTTTCCACAAATAGGCCTGTTTTGAAATATTTTAAATAATTACTCCATAATTTAATGTTTATAGTTTCTTTATCTATGGTCCTGGCACCCCCTGCACCCTCCAACCTGGGCCCAGGACAACAGACCTGACTACTGTTAGTCTACCCCCTTCAGCGGGAATCATGGCAATGGCGAGTGTCCCAAAAGTGGTCAACTTTGGATACAAAAACTATAAGTTTGTTTGAAACATGTCACATCTTTATTGGAAAGTAGCCTTTCCCCATCTACCTTCTAAATCTAAATGATCAAACGTAATGTAAGAATAGATCAAATTACCAGCTTTATGCTTTAATCCATGCAGACTAGACTGCATGCTCTTTTTTAGATGAGAAACAATAGTGAGAGACTTGACATAATCTGCGACTTGACTTAACTTGACTCGACAACCTTGTGACTTGACTCGACTTGACTCGACAACCTTGTGACTTGACTCGACTTGACTCGACATAACCTTGTGACTTGACTTGACTTGCCCATGACAAAAAAACTTGGACTTGCTTGAGACTTGGACCAAATTACTTGATACTTGCTTGGGACTTGGATTGGAGGGACTTGTGCAATTGTCTGCTATTTAGTCCCTGTGTTTCTCTGTGTCTTTGTCAGTTCGTGCTGTAACAATTCAACTAAAGGAGGACCCAAATGCAGACACAAGGAAGAGTACCAGTTCAAAAAGGGTGTAATAAAATAAAACAACAAAACAAAAGCTTACATGGAATGCAGGGGAGGTAAAAATCCAGAGTCCAAGGAAAAACAGAATCCACAAAAGGCAAACTCAAAACACAGTCCAGGGAAAAAACACAGCAGAAACACAGGAGGGACACAAACAGGAAGCAGGCTGACCGACATGAACTGACAAAGACAGAAACACAGGGACTAAATAGGGAGAACTAACAGACACAGATGGGCAACAGGTGACACACATGACAATCACAAAGGGCGGGAAATAGTGATGTGTCATGCGCAAAAGATGCGGCTCTGAGAGCCAATGCTTTGTAGTGAATCAGAAGAGCCAGCTCGCATCGAGTGAGAGCCGGCTCCCAGTTTTTTTTCCTTTCACTGCTTACCTCAGTGCTCAGCCTGAGCTGTGCTCAAGGCAGAACTTTGTTTTGATTGGTCAGCATTGCAGCCAATCAAATGTGAGAATATAGGATCATACCATTATGTGAAAACAGAGAGAGGGGAGCGCCCCCCTCTGACAGCGGTGAGGAGAGTGTCTGAGTGCCGCGTGTAGTTGCGTATTGAAACTATGAGTGACACCCGAAAGCGAAGCAGCATCTGACTGCAGTTTAAAGATACTGGAAACAACAAAGCAGAGTGCTTTCACTGCAAAATGAAAATAACTTTAAGAGCAGGTTCCACCACAAACCTGCATAGACATATCAGGACTGTCCATCCTACAGTGCAGTTAGAGGAGAGAGGGCAAGCTAGCACACCTTCTACTGATCCTGGTGTGTCTCATCCCAAAACAACAGCAACTGCAGCAGCATCTACTGGCTTCCCCACACATGCAAGTATAATCTCTCCTACTGCAACTCAAAGCAAAATGAGTCAGTTTATACCAAAACAGATGACCCCAGTCAAACAGCACAGTATTGATGATGAGTTGGCTAAAATGATAGCTACTGATTTCCAACCCTTTTCCATTGTGGAGGACAGATGTTTTAAAAGTTTTGTCAAAGCTTTAAATCCCACATACACTCTACCCAGTAGATAAACATTGTCCCAAACAACAATAGCTAAACTATATGACACAGAACGTGCATTATGGCAAGAAAGGGTGAAAAAAGCTCCATCAGTTTGCCTGACAACTGACTGCTGGACCTCTAGAACAACCTGCTCTTTCATGTCTGTCACTTGCCATTTCATTGAAAACTACAAGATGACATCTTGCCTTCTGGACTGCTTTGAGTTCACCGACAGACACACTGCAGAAAACCTGGCAGAGGAGCTAGTAAGAGTGGCAAAAGAATGGCAAGTAGAGGACAAAGCGGTGTGCTGTGTGAGTGACAATGCTGCAAACATCACCAAAGCCATAAAAATTCTGAAGTGGACCCACCACCCATGTCTGGCACATACACTAAACCTCATGATTAGAGATGCCCTGAAGGTGGTCAAACCAACCGTGGATAAGGTGAAGGCTGTTGTGGAGTTTTTCCACAAAAGCACAGTTGCAGCACAGAGGCTAAAGTCCACACAGTGCCAGATGGGAATGCCTGAACTGAGGCCCAAACAAGAGTGTGCCACCAGGTGGAACTCAACATTTTATATATTGAAACGAATTCTTGAAACAAAAGATGCCGTCATCTCCACCCTGGCCCTCATCAACGCACCCGTTGATGCTCTATGTCAAGAGGAATGGGAGCTGGTGAAAGAGGTCTGCACCATCCTGCAACCATTTGAGGAGGTGACTGTGGAGATAAGTGCAGACAGGTACCATTGTTTTTTTTCTCTACTACCATTCAGTCACTATTATACATTGCAGAAACAACACAGTATAATGTGCCACGTAAAATATGCCACATACTTTAAAAAAGCTTAATTTTAAAAGTTGCTGTTTTCTCTCCCTCAGCTACATCACAGCCTCAAAAATGCTCCTGCTTTGCAAAGGTCTGCAGCGGGTGACAGTCCAACACCAACAGACTGTGTATTGTGGCAACATCTGTTCCTTCCAAGAGAATCTTCTCAAAAACAGGGCAGATACTCACCGAGAGAAGAAATCGGATCAGTCCATCCAAGCTGAGGCATCTGACTTTTTTGAATGCCAACCTTCACTGAGGACTTGTGGATTTTTTTGCAGTTTTTTGTTCATTTGTGCAATAAAAATGTTTGATTAAAATATTAAACAAAAGGAAGAACTGTTTTGTAACAGAATAGATGCACAAAATTAGGCGATTATAAGGCTGTTATAATACTGTTTGTTTCAGTTTGGTTCTGTTCTGTGGATTTATTTGTAGTTTTATTGTTAATTTGTGCAATAAAATGTTTGATTATAATATTAAACAAAAGAATGGTTTTGTAACAGAATAAATGCACAAAATTAGGCAATTATAAGGCTTCTCATAAAAACACTGAACATGAAAGGGTTTTCAGCACACAAACCATTAATTTTTGCAAAGTTATGGTAAAATAAAGGCCTACAAAAAATCCTAAATTAAGAGCCGTTCAGGAGTCAAAAGAGCTGGCTCTTCTTTGGGAGCTGAGCCAAAAGAGACGGCTCTCTGAAAAGAGCCGAACTTCCCATCACTAGCGGGAAACAGACAAAGACAGAAAGTAAAAACAGGACACACGAGGGAGGACCAGAAACTACTAAAATAAAACAGGAATAATTAAAATGTCCTAATTTGTAAAAATGAATGAGCTGAGAAAACTCCAAATTTCAAGGCAACTTACTTCAGTAGATTTCTGAGGTTTGAGCCCAACTCAAAAGTTTTAAAAAAGTTTGGCCAACTAGTTTTATTGAGATAATTTACTTTTCTTCTTTAGTCAAACTTGCACCTTAGAGTTTTATAAACTGTAAAGAAAAATGTATTTCAAAAATTATTGAGTAAACTCAAAGTGAACCTGAATGATGGATAATATTTTAATATTTTCAGTTAAAATCATTTAATTTTCAAATGCCCAAATAATGACAAATCGGGTTCAGAGATTACTGTGAACAATTTTTAAAACATTTTTCTTTTTTTTTTTAAGTTTCTAAAACTCAAACATTCAAGTTTATCTGAAGAAGAAAAATAAATAATCTCAACACAAGATTATAGGTCAGGAAAGTTGAAACAAACTTAAAGATGTCTTAAAGATGTCTCTTCCTCTGCAAATCTCCCAAACCAGCTGGTCGCTCTGCGCTGTCCTGCAATCTTTAACATCCACATTCACACATAAGTGAAACTGCACTCTACACCCATTTTAAATATACTTAAATAAATTAAATATGCTTTTTAAAAAATTTTATGCACTTTCAAATCAATTAAATTGTTTAAATACCATCTATTTTCATTACATTGATTCTAATGAAATATTTTTAGCTATCATACATCACACAGAACCACAAAATGTGTTTAGACAACCAACTTTAACATGGTACAAATATGGTACATCTCACATCAGAGCAGTCTAGTGACCCAAGAATATTTTTCTAACATGAGAAACTGTAAAATACTCAGTGTACAGATAGGAACACTGTTAACTTTAACAGATACATTAATCTGTTTGCAAAAGAAAAAAAAAATATGTTGCTCTGATGAGTGAAGTCTCCAGATGTGTGACAGGACAGAAGGCAACGCTTGCTCTCAACATGTACAATACTTCTTATAAGACAAGAACCTGTGAAATGCAAAGTGCATAAACAACAATATTTGTTTTAGCTTTTAACCCTTACATTTTAAAAGCCTCTACTAATGAGATCAAACACAAGAAAGCAAAAACCCGCTAATCAGATACTGTCAGCCATAACCATAACCATAACCATAAGGATGGAATGAAGAATATAAACTCTGACACTTTTGTGTAGTGTCCTGATCAGAGACTAGGCAGCAGAATAGTTCTACCCCTGTTACATGTAAAGTGGTAGTTACCCTTTATAGAGCTTACTTTACACCTTTTTTGCAAAAATATACCTATGCCTTCAATCGAGAACATTACCCAGAGAAAAAAAAAAACTTTCAGCAACATTCAAAACCCAAACCATCCACAGTGGGCCACATCTGGAAAACAAAACACAGGTTGCCTGACAATATTATCGAAAGGCAATGTTTCACTGAGGCAATTGAACTGATAATAAAACAAGTGGCTTTGTTGAGTATCATAAGATTCATTTAAGTGCATATCCTGTCACTCTCTTGGATGTTGGCCTGAAACAGACAAGAGGCGATCCTTCATTACTGCCCTAACACATATAACTACCAGTAAGTTAGTTTGTTTGTTGTAGTGTCCTCACCACTGGCTGCGTGAATACTTCTATCCTCTACAAAAGCATTTCTCATCTGTGTGGAACTCTTAGTGATGCTGCTTTTGAGATCACATTAACCATTCATTCTACAATTCACAAAAACACCAAAGAAAACAACTGTGGCTGAAGAATTTCTACAGTCCAACACCAATTTTGTTCTTTAGTCCAAGGACTTTGGGGGAAAGCTTTTCCCCGTCCATTCCCATGAGTACTTTTTGAATGAATTCATAATAGTGTCTCAGTTCCTTGGGGTAGGCCAGGAGGTTCACTGCATAGATCACTGCAAGCATCACTGCACAAGCCTGGGCTGCAGATCCAATGTTGTCCAGGATGATCGCTCCATCAACAGAAATTCCGATGTCATCATGATGTCCAGGATCTCCATTCTCCTTGCCGATGACGTAAATGCCCATGGCCCACTTCTGCATGTCTGTCGGGATGGCATTTCCTTCGATGTCCTGCATATTTTAAGTAAATAGGAGAAAAGGGAAACATTAGAATGCTTTGCCACAAATAAACATTATTTTTTACCATACATTGTACATCTGCATGACAGACATTTTCAGATTTCAATCAGGGCACTGTCCATTTGTGTATCAAGTGTTTTATGGGCACTGTGTGTTCCAAGGTGTGCTTCTGTGCTTCGACAAGAAACATCACTACATGTCAAAGATTCTATAATGGTGCACTGTAACAGCAAATTATTCTTTTAAACACAACAGACACCTCTGCTGTACACTGAAGAGACCCAGTGGGGAGCCAAAACTACAGGACAAACAACTTCAGAATCTTAAATACGAGTTACATTCAGAACATTAAACTTACCGTATACTCATGGATCAGATGTCCATCATTCCACTGATTAAAAACATTTCCAGGTCCTAAAATAATTACAAAAAAATTTGAACTTTTCAACCCACAGTTATACTATAAATAACCTTATTCCTTTGATTACAAAATAATTGTGGTGTGGTTACAATATGTGACATGTATGGATGTATAGGATGAAAGCGCTGTGCTAAGCATGGTCAAAAATCTTGCTCAGTGCAGGTGGTGTACATTAACTGTCCCACCAGAGAAAACAGGGCTGGTTTTGCTACCATAACATGTAAACATGTAAAATATTTCTTTGGAAATATGTCTTACATTAATGATCCAGGCTTTACTGAAACAGAATTAAAATCTTTGTTTTTTATGCATTGTGTGTCTTATAAGGCTTATAAGTCTCATACTATGATAAACTCTTGAAAGTGGCCACTTCTTTTCATACAAGATAATATAAAGAATTAAGTACAAATTATGTATGTGATCTACAAGGAAATTGAAAGGCAAATTATATTTTCCATACGTTTCATATAATCTTTGTAGTTTTTAACTATATGTATCTTTTAAAGACAGGCTTTTCATATGTGAAAAAATACCATTATATATCAGCTTTCTGCATGTAAAGTTTTCTTTATATGCTTTATATAAGTTTATTATATGTCATCTAATTAAAATTACTCAATCAGTATAAAAAACTATGAATATGTACCATTACATACAAGTTTTTTGTATGTTACAGGATATAATGTCATCATACTATGTGTTTTCTATAACAATGCTTATATGTTAGTCTATGAATTTTACAATAGCAGTATATAAAATACATACTTTTTATGTATGAATTTATACAGTTTGTAATTTACAAAGTGTCTATAGTCAAAAACATATGAATCACATATTGAAGTGACATGACATCATTTATACCGACACTGCAATTGGATCAAACCAAGTTAAAAACTAACATGGCACAGACTGCCTGGTCAGCATCCAGCTGACCAACTAATTTGTACCATTACAATTCCATTTCATTTACATAAATGCAGTCTTTCAATATCTGTAATACTGAAAACATGGATTTTAGACAAACTTGACTGACTTTTAATTTAATAGACTTTATTTGCAGTGAAGAGTTATTACAGTACTGCTAGTATTCAGTCAGAGCTCTGTATGTAAATTTCTCGGTTTTTCAACCCTTTTTCTTTACAGGGTTAACTAAACTGGTTTTTACTGGTACCTCTACTGTAGTAAAAAAAAATGATGAATGACATGAAAAAATATTCAGTCAGTGTGACATCATAACAATAAAGAACTTACTTCCAGATGGATAATGTTGATAGAGTTGCGTCAGCACAACTGTATTTTTTGTGTTATTTACTCAAGGTTTAGGAGTTTTTATGTTTTTAAGCTCTTGTGCTTATTATGTGATTCTGACTGTCCATCAAAAATGAGATGTTCCTGATCCTGTTTACATCTGTATATAGCCAAACAGTGACAGCCAGTGACACAAAGAACACTACATTAGGGTGATTCGGCAAGCAGAAGTTCAAATTTAAGTGCTAATCTAACAAAGCAATCTCAAAACAGTCATTCTTTAGTGTTCTACTGTTTGCTATTTACTTTCAGACTCAATAAAGTACATCCTATTTGTAAAGCAGGATAGTAAAGCCATATCCCAAAACCCTGCGTTTATTGTGCTTCAACTTGTCACCAGTTCTGTAGATGCAGATTATTTTTATTTTTGTACTGCATTTACACAAAACAAGCCACTTAAGAAGAATTTAAGAAGATGCTGTGGACACAGCAACATTTTTACTTTTGGTCCGAAGCTCTGTGATCTTGTGATTGTACTTCCGATGCTGGAGAGCTGGGTTCCAGGCCACCTCTCAAGAGTTGCACCAACACACACAAAAATAAGAACTTAGTGAAACTGATAGTCTGAAAAGGACCAATAAAAGAAGGAAGGATCATTATATAATATTAATATTATAATATTAATGTCAAATAGTGCCAGACTCTCTTGGTACCAGTTCTATTGCAGCGTATGGGAGATGCATGGAGAAGTTCACTGAAATGAAAGATATTACACTGTATGACCTTTAATGAAGAAATACCTCTATCTCATGAAAGAATATACTTAAGACTAGAAAATGCTCATTGGTTTATCTAAATGTGTTCATTTGTTTATTTGCTGTTGGACATCAAAGACACTCCAAAAGCACTTAAAACAGCAGAGAAAGGGGTAGCTTATAATGGCATGGGGTGGAGTAAATTACACAGACCATTTTCACGGGATGCAGAAAATACAAGGAAGAGATGCAGCGAGAGGCACAGCGTCCTGAAGATCTACAAAACTTTCTGTGCGAGCGATCGTGTGTCTATAGGAGTCCAAAAATCAAATACAAAGGCCCGAAAATGACTATAATAGGTCCCCTTTAACTAGAATGAGGAAATTATGTTATCATAAAATTTTGAATTTTGATTTCTTTAATTAGATGAAACTGCCGTGATTCTTAATTACAAAAAGGTATAGAATTGTGAGAAATCTACAGTTATAATCAAAAGTTATAATAATCAAACTAAATCACAATACAGGATGCATTGCTAATACTGATTTTGGTTTCAAATCTAAGGATACAATAATGTATCCTACCATGACTTAAGTTCACACAGTCTATGAAAATTACAGTCATATATTCTGTTGAAAATAAATAATTTCCCTAAGAAGGAGAATAAATCTTTCAGAAGAGACGAGGACACGATGAGATACATGTTCAAACTGTGAGTCACGTATTCAGGAACTAATCATTTATTCACGCGTTAATGTAACTGATGTGTCGTGTCAGCTTCCCTTTAAGTAAACAAACATTCGCAATCTAGTTTTCCTTTCCTCTGCATCTCTTATTTTGAAAATCAGCAAGGAAGTGGTACCGGAAGCAAGTGCACTTACTGTGGCGAACAATGTTAACTTTTGCCATGATTAAAGACATTTGCGTTGCTATAAGATACAACTGGAGTGAATTACAATATCATGTTGTAGGGAAAGTTGTTGAGATGGACTTAGTGTAAACTTTCGTGATGTTTCAGCCCAGAGTGATCTTCCGTTTGCCAAGAATGCTAAAGGAAGTTAGCGTAACTTGCTATCAGAAAATAGACGGAGACGGAAGTCGGCCTCACAGTGCCAGTCGGGGTATCGCTCGAGAGGGACCAAATTGTATTTTTCACAGACCCACAATGTCCAGATAGAGACGTCTTAATAGCCTCGGCGCTACCCGTTCATTCACAAAAGATTAACATCAGAATTATCTCCTGGTGTCCCTCTAAGCTAGTGAAGTCATTTTAGCTTGCTAGCTGGAAATAGACTGATGCGGACGTAGTCTAATTCTGCAACATAGCACATCAGAATGACCAAATTGTTTTAACGGAGTGTGTCTGGAGGAGTAGCTGGGAACTTGTAAAAATGTCGCACAAGCTACTGGACGTTGATTGCAAGTCTGAAGTCCAGTTGCACAGACCAGGTTTGTACACTTTAATTGTTATTCTCACTTTAAACTACTGAAAAGCCCTTACTGATGGAAGGAGTATTTATATACTTTACTTATTATTACCACACTGTGAAAAGCCTCCACTGTAAGTAAAAGTTTTTTGATTAATAGTACTGCTGCGTTAATACGAATGTTGCATTTTGCTACTGATTTATAAAGTTGGGCTAATTTTACTACTTTATACTGTTAGGTAGTTTAATCTACAGCAATGCATCATATTCTATAAGATTGTCATCTTTTTTATGTTACTGTCCTGTGAGAACCACATATTTAAAAAGTGAACTTTTCATAAGCTCTAAAAAAAAACAGCTGTTCTCAGCTTTGTGATTGCAATTTCCAGATAATCCAAGAGGGGTTTCATATACTTTATATAGCTCAAGAAGTGAGAGAATTTCATCAGTTCAGAACGGACACAGGGTGTTTTAACACCTGTAATTAGGTTCATTTGGTTTGGACCAGGGGTACATTGCTGCATCTCAGTTCTAAACCAGTTTCTAGTTTCTATAAAGAAACTAGGAATCGTAAATATGAAGTTATACAGATTGTCAGGTAGCTTGTTTAAATGGACAGTTTTGGTGATTGTCATCCTGTATCATGTAGTCAAAAGAAAATTCCTGTGACTGACAGAAGTGAATGCTTCGCTGTAATGCTTCTGATGTTTGTGACCTTGGCTATCACAAAGAGCTGATGAAGAAATAACCAATACTAATGATTTTATAAATAAGTGAAATGAGTAAAACTTATTTTTTTGTTTGGAAATTTGAATTTCTCAAAGTTCCTGTCGTCAGTAAAAGGGATTTTATTCATTCTAGCTCAGCAGCAGCAGGTGCAGAAAGTGCTCAACTGCTCCAGGGAGATGACTTGTTTGTAAATTGAACTGCAGATTCACTGAGATGTGTTCACTCAGAGTGGACGAGGGTCATTAGCGTTAACTGTATATCACTACAATAATGTGCTTTATTCAGTGACTGTGGCGGAAGAGCGACTAATTTAAAAGTTGTCATTTTCACCTCTATTGATTAAAATCTGGTAGGCTGTGCCTTTGTGCATTCTCAGTGGCTGGGAAACTGGGTATGCTTGTCACTGTAATACAGTGAAACATTGACCAAGATTACCAACTGACTTCAGACAGAGCAAAGCAGTTACGATAAAGTAAAAGTAGCACATTTTAAAATGAATTTCATCAACAGTTAGATAAGCGAAAAATAAAGGCTCCAATAATTGTAAAAATAATGAACATTGTGTCCGATAAGCTGTCAACCTCAGGCTAAACTGTAATGCAGATGGGATATACTGCCTACAATTTATAACACAATATTTTGTTTGTTTATCACCGCAGTGGCATTATATCACAGTATGACAAAAAAAAATAAAAGGGATACTCAAAATAAGATTCTGCCTCTATTGTCTCTATTCAGAACATGGGAATGTGTGGGAATGTTCCACAGAGTAGGGACACCAGAGCAGACAGAGTAGACCTTCTATTATGGATCTTTCTGGTGATTAATTTCCCTGTCAATTAAAAGAAATACATTACAATACATTTATTTTGGATTAATGGACTAGTCTAAAGGTAACTCAAACAGATAAAATAGACCCCAATTTATTGATTGGTAATTAAAAAAAATGACTGTATTAAAGCTCCAGTAGGCAACATTATTTTGGTATAATTGAGAAATAATTTTATTTAAGTCTTTCAGCATATTGTAAATCAGGTCTTCTGAGAAAAAAAAACTAGATTTCTGCACCTCATCCTGGCTCTGTTTTCAGCCTCTAAATAATCTTGCCCGTGATGGTAGACTTTAACCAATCACAGCTCAGCTCAGATTACTGTGTTCCTATTGGCTGTTCTACTACGCAGATGCGCTTTCCCATACCATCGGCAGCAGTGGAGAGCAAGAGGCAATGGCGGACAGTGCAGCAGGGAGAGTAGCTATTCCAGCATTGGCTACAACTGTCTATACTGCTAGACAGCCCCCAGAAAAGAAGACAGAATTTGAAAAGAAAGACTCTAAAAGAGACTCTGACAACAAAAGGAACAAAACAAATCTTAATATTGGCAGAGAATTCCAGAAGTGGAGAGAACTGCGGGATGGCCTAGGCCTGAAGCTGGATTCAGAGCTGGCCACTCTTTTCTTGGACAGGTAAGCTGCTAAATGAATAACCCTGTAATATTTAATGCAGTGTGTTGCGGTACACCTTATTGTGTAGTTAATTTTCATGAAGGCAGATGACCGCCTACCGCTATGTTGAATGCGGCTAACAGTTTAGCTTTCTGCTAACCGTAACTAAAGCTTATGGTTGAAGCGATCTGAAGTTTGTGTTTAGCTCCTGTAGTCCTCTGCTAACTGCAGCTAACCTAAACTAATCGTAGCCAACCTAAAGCCTATGGTTGAAACTGTTAGAAGTCTGTGTTTATGTAGCCTTCTGCTAACCGTAGCTAAAGCTTATGGTTGAAACTGTTAGAAGTCCGTGTTTACGTAGCTAAACCTTACGGTTGAAGCTATTTGTCAAGTATTTTACCTGGATCTCTATCTGACTGGTGAGTATAACTTGTTTTTGGTTGCTACTGTGAAAGCAGAATTGGCCCAAATAGTCATTTCCATCGTTGTTTTCACCTTAAATTGAGTGAATGGGTGAATCATCAGCTGAACTTATCATGACAGATGTCATCTCTGTTTCATTTTAATTTCAGAGATAATGACCTTTCTGTTGTTTGAGTAGCAGAGTTGGACTCCAGCAACAATGAGGATGCATCACTGCAGAAACTTAATGCAAGGTATATTTTCCATTTATTCAAGTACACCCTTTGTGCCTAGTTCTTATATTCTGGTATCAGTGTTAGTAATGTATAATTGTGTGACGTTATACTCATTATTTTATTGTGCCTAGTATGACATCGCTGGATTTAAATGCCAACAATCCGGACTTTTGACATACTTCGTCAGGACCTGGCAAATCTGAGTGAAATATGTACTGACACTCATAGCCAGATAGCTGCACTTTTTAGTAAGTACGTTGTTTTTCATTCTGTTCATTTTTTAATCATGTGTTAACTCATGCAGAAGTGCTACAGATGTCTATACTCATATATTTATTTTGTTCATTTTTCATACAGCCAAGGGCATATATAAATCACGGGGAGTTCGTCATACCCTTGACATGTGGCATGGATCGAAAAACCTTGGGAGGAAGATGCACTAGGTAATATTATTGAATGCACTTTATTTGAAGTTGTTATCATTGCTCCACAATAATAGCCTGCTGACACAAATAATTTTATCTGATTTGGTTTGGAATTTCATTATGTGTTCAGGCCGGCCAGGAGAAGGGATGCTACTTTGTTGGATGAAGGATACGTGTAACCACGTTTGGTTTTGTGCCAAAATGACAACTATGATGATTTCTTTGTACGTACTACATGAAAAATCATTTATGATGCTACATGATACACTCTCCAAGATAGTGCTAAATGAATGCTGGCTAATGGAAGTTGAGAAGTACCCGAGCTTTAGGTAAATGAGCGTGGATTGTACATGTTTATTTTAATGTTCAAAAGTGTTAAACAGATCAGTCATTTAGAGAGCGGCGCCCCCTCCTGACAAGTCTCTAAAATACAGATAATTGTACATAATACAATACTTGATCACATACCATTTTTATTTTTTTGCTGTACAGAACTGATATATTCAATCAAGATGTTTTTCCCCCTTTTAGATTCATGACAATATGAAAGAGCTAATAGTGAGCTTTCCCCGGTTTTGGTCTACTGATGTATGCCAGCAAGAGATTCAGCTTCACCCCACCTGTGTATTCAGCTCGCACCCTACTTGCCGGTGTGGATTACAATCATCATGTCAGTCGACCAGTGCAGAGAAAAGCAGATGGCTCCGTTGAGTAAGTGCTTAAAAGACAGTTCAGCCAAAAATGAAAAATAAATATTACAATATATAGAGATGTCAGTTTTCTCTCAAGTACAATGGATTAGGGTTAATGTCACGAGTCCTGTGGTCCTCAAAGCACCGAAAAAAATGAAAAATTCAAAACCAATGTCTCTTAACAAAAATCACAACCTGGTTACTCAAGAAAATCCTCAGACCTTGTTAGCAGTTTGATGTAAGAAATATTCTATTCATTCTATGTTACTATTTCTAGTAAAAACAAAGTAATTCTGGTAGACTCTACTGCAGAAATAAAGTACTTCCTACATGACATTGCTCACAACAAGGTCTGTGGATTATTTTGAGGAGCAAGGTCATGATTTCTGAAAAGAGACACTGATTTAGACTTTTTCACACGTATTGTTTTGGTGTTTAGTGCAAAACAGGACTTGTGCCATTTAGTCCCAATATCAAATATATTGGGACTAAATATATTTGAGAGGAGGCAGAAATCTTGATGGTCAATATCTCCAAAACTTGCTAGCTCACATTAAAACAGTCAGGATGGACAAATAACACCACAGCCCAGATATATTTTCAAACATTTTGAAGTGAACAGTCACTTAAAAAAAACATAAACCTACTAAGATGTAGGTGTATGAGTTTTGTACAAGCTGAAAATGATAGATGTTGCAGGCTGTGTTGACTGTATGAAGCACATTTGTTACATTTTAGCAGTTTTCTGAATTGATTGTTGCGGTAGCCATCTTTTCCCCATTTTGGTCAAATTCTTACTTTTCATCAAGTCAAATACAGGAAGCTGTTCAACCAGAAGTTGAAGTGGAGAAGAAGAAGTGGAGCCTGTATGCCATGAAGGTCCAGAAGTACTACAGCTACATTCCTGACCTACAGAGGGCCATCCTCCAAAGCCAGACCACAGCAGACAGAGGCCTGATTACCCACGACAGTATGGTGGGCACAAAATAAAATAAAATAAAAAAAAAAAGGTCTTTCAATTGACCTCTTTCCATACTTTTTCTGAAACTCAGTCCAAACATTTTCATCCCAAAGCTGACATACACCACCTGTCAGTCATTTTCATCTTGGGACAAAATGCAGAGCACTTTTTTTTTGAAATTACACTTCTTGACCATTAAGATTATATAAAATTTTTACCAAACTAAGTTTAAAATTCGTATTTACCTTTTGTTATGATGCAGACTTTGAACAATGTTTGAGTGGGTCAAGGAGTTGTGGGATAAAGGTTGTAGCCTTCATAAAATAGAGAGAGGTTGCCTATAGATTTTATTGATTACAAACATTTTTTGACACCCATAGAGATGTATTATGATTGGTATAATGAAATAGTAACACAGCCATATGGACACTTGCGTGTAGAAACTGCATGGACTGATCATGGCACTACATAAGAGGAGAGGTTCCATCATTTCTTTCAACTAAAGAAACACCAGCAGAGTTGTATCTAAAGAAATTGTTGTCAGCCCATGACAGTCAATACTTAGAATGATCGGGCTTCATCTGAAGTAAGACTTATTCTTACTAAATCATATATTACATAATGGCAGCTTTTTAAAAAATAATAATGAAAAAGTGCAAAACATTGTAGCTTAGGGGATTTGTGTTAGGAATTATACAGTAGTTAAAAGTTTTAAATGTAATTAAATGCAAAACTCTAACATGCTGGTCTTTTTTCATTTGCCAGGCTGAGGACACCCAGCAATACCGGAAAAATACTGACCAGAGGTTGGACATATTCAGCAGGCTCTGACCCTCACAGAGATGGTGTTTTTGTTTTTATTGTAAAAATTGTTCTCATGCTTGTAAATATGTTTGTGTATAATGGTATTACTTTTGAAAGCAATAAAAGTGTAACCCAAGTCAGCTGTGGATTTCTTTATAGTATATGACACTGTGACTGATATGTGAACAAAAGAAGCAATTGTTCGTCCTTCAGTGGATTTATAAAAAAAAAATGCCATCAACCTGTGAACAACAAAATAAAATGTAATAAATAATAATAATAAATTAGTATCCAAGAACCACACAACTAAAACGTAAACATTTACACACGTAGACGATTTACAATTTTGTTTCTGATTATGTAGAGGGATCCGTCAGACACAACAGCTTGGAATAAATTGACATTCCTGAAGGGCCAACGATTGAATTCTGGCCTGGAAGGACAGTAGAACAATGAAATATGATTATTTATTATTAAACCTATGTAATGATATCTTTGTGATATACAGTCATGTTATATGTTCAGTCCCCAGCCGGCGTGCTCTAATGTCCTGGATTCTCTTCACATCATTATTGCCCAGAGGGGCATCAGTTTGAGGCTCTCCCCTGCCCCTGCCAGTCCCTCTGCCACAGCCATGTCCCCGTCCATGGCCCCGGGCTCACCTCCTCCCTCTACTCCGTCCACTGGGTTCTTGCTGCTGCTCTGGGACATAAACATCCCCGGAATCTGCGCTGCTCTGTTAGTAATATATGTAACAAGTGTGAGGTAACATGTTTTCAGATTATGACAAACATCTGCGTGGCCTTATAGAAGGCCATTTCTCATATACATTGAGCGATTGCTTTCGCCAGCACTACTTTAGCTTTTGTATTCCACAGTCTATCAGTATTTAACACTAGGTTAAAAAGTATTTGCTGTTTGTTCATATGCTCAAAGTTATTCACAGTAGGTTTTTGTGGATTGTGAAATACGTTTTTCTTACCTGTGACTCAGACATAAATGAAAATTGTGCAAAACGGACTGGTGAATTCCAGTAGCGGCTCACTAGCAATTGTGTCAGGAAAATGCTGTGTGTGCGTGCTCATCTGGTAGGAGGGGCCCGGGGTGGAGAACAACAAAACCTTACTCAGATGAGACTCAAAAATCAACCGTTTTCAGGCTTTCTACCTACTGCAGCTTTAAGGGGCATTTGAAAACATTAAACACATTCTTCACTAACCAAATCATATTGTGAGGGCAGCTGAAATGTGTGGCACCTTGAGTATTATGAATAGTGTACATTATCCTACAATACATGACAACAACTCATTAAATACATTAGCTTTTTTAAGACTGAGCAGAATCACAGTGTCTGTGGAAAAACAACACTATTTACCCAGAGCTGACTTAAGCTCCCAGCCTGCCACACAGTGTGGCTAATATTAGCAAAGCATTAGCAAGTGAGCACCAGCTGGCCGCTCCCTGTGCAGGTTAATGTCCACATGCCTGTATTGAATGTATTTACATGTTGCTCCGATCAGGTTGTTATGTGCCAATTTGTTTCTGACAGAGCCTAAATACAAATTTATTTTCATTTTCTAGAACAAAACACTGTCAAATTGTGCGTTTTTTTTATTAGATTTTTCCTGTCCCACTTTTTTCCCACGCTGATATCAACATCCAGGCCATCTGGTCATGTGTGAGGGGAGAGAGAGTCAGCCGTCCCTGACTAGTGGCACACAGCCGCATAACAGCTTAGAGGGAACCATTAAATGGTATTCTACATAAATATAATAAGAATAATTAAAACTTCCTAGTATGCCTGGTACTGACTAACAAAGGTGACAGATTTAATTAACTAGGCGACTATCAGCCCTGACTATGCACATCACTACAGTCTATCCAATCTTTGATGATAAAATGTATGATACATGTAGACTATAAATTTTAAGTGATGGATGTGGATCCAGAAGGACATTGAACAATTTTAGGTACCGCCAGTGTGACCTGAGCCATAGAGCTTTCTCTCCGCCATGGAGACCTGAATTAGAACAGGGTACACAGAAAGAAAGAAAGGAGAGAGCTAGACAGAGAAGGGAAGAGAGACAGCTTCGAGAGATGCTGGACTAGAAACAAAAAGAGAGGGTATCTTGTTTTGAAAAAAAGAAATGGAGGAGTTGTTGGAAAGTTTTCAGTTTTATTCTTGTTGACAGGACAAATATAGACTTAAGTAGAGGATAAGCAGTAATTTAAAGTTAAGATGAACAAACGAGTTTTAAATTTTGATTAAAAAACCTCAGTGGAGTTTGTTTGATATCAACAGGGTGGCAATTAGACAGGACAGTGTTGGGCAAGTTACTCAGGAAGTGTGTTGCTTACTTTTTACTTACATACACTCTAAAGTTGGACTGCTGATCCAGTGAATGTTAACGCCCAAAGAACTTTTGTTGTTAGCTGTAAAGTTGTTGGCTGTGGTAGAAACAACGTCAGCCTCTCTGTTATGGCAACCTCAAGAGCGTAACTATGAGTTTCTTGGATTAGTAACTGTAATATTTTAAATGTTTTGGAAATTGCAATCCCTTACATTACTTGTTACTGGAAAAAAGTAATAATAGTACAGTAAAATATTACTGAGTAGTATATTACTGATCAACTCTACCTGTGTACTGGAGGATGATAGGAAAATGCCCTGCAGCCAGCTGACTCATTTTTAACTGGGGAGTTAAAAGAAGTGACATGAATAGTGACCCAATCAAGTGAAACTAAGACTGGTGTAATATGTTTCCATGTTCTAGTTTTAGCTAAGATTCTAGCTGCAGTATTTTGAACCATTTGAAGATTTTTTTTTTACTTTGCTTTTTTAATTGTGTTAATGTATTTCATTAATCTCCACAGATATTCAGTTATTGTTGGCATGTAAAGAGGAGGACCCACCAAAGCTGCCACACATTAAAGAGGAACAGGAGGAGTTCTGGGCCAGTCAGGAGGGAGAGCAGCTTCAAGGGCTGGAGAAGGCTAATATCACCAAGTTCAAAATCACACCTGTTTCTATTAAGAGAGAAGAAGAAGATGATGAAGAGACACCTCAGTATACATGGCTTCATCAAAACCAAACAGAAGAGAACAGAGAGACAGATCATTTGAAGACAGAAGCTGATGGAGAGGACTGTGGAGGATCAGAACCAACCAGGAACTTTAATCCAGGTTTTAATCCAGTTCTTCAAGACAAGACATCACAATCCTCTGAAGCGGAGACTGATGACAGTTTTGATTGGGAAGAGACCAAGGAACCTAAATCAGATTTAACTTCTCTGCAAAACAATGAAGTACCTGAAAATAATATAGAATGTAACACACATTCATCAGTTAGCTCATCTGAATGTGCTACAAGCTTTGGCCACAAGGGGCTTCTGCAGAAACACAATGGCATACAAATGGGAGTGAAACCATTTAGTTGCTCAGTTTGTGGTAAAAGATGTTCCCGAAAGAACTCCTTGATGACTCATATGAGACTTCATTCAGAAGGAAAATGTTTCAGCTGCTCAGTTTGTAAAAAAACTTTTCAACAGAGAGGACATGTTGTGGAGCACATGAGAATCCACACAGGAGAGAAACCCTTCAGTTGCTCCTTCTGTGGTAGAGGATTTGCACAGAGCTCAACTTTGACCTCACACTTAAGAGTTCACACAGGAGAAAAACCTTTCACATGCACAGTTTGTAAATCAAGTTTCAGTGACAGTAGCACTTTGGCAAAACACATGAGAATACATACTGGGGAGAAACCATTCAGTTGTTCAGTTTGTGGTAAAAGATTTGCACAACATGGACATCTGAGAAGGCACCTGAGTGTCCACACGGGGGAAAAACCATTTGGTTGCGGTGTTTGTGATAAAAAATTTACTCGGCTCGCTAATGTCAAAAAACACAAGTGTACTGGTGAGAGCAGCAGAAATAAATAAAGCTGCGGTGTTTGTGTTTGTGGAGTCAGTGTCTTCCAACAGGATACAAGTACTGAGGGTAAGACTTTGGTACACACTGATCAATTCAAAACTGTGATTCAGACATAAATAGTGCTCAATTTTTTCCGTTGAAGATGAAACATCAGGGTTATTTTTATGCTGTTTCTGTTTCTGTCTACATTATCTTGTTGTTTCCTGACATTTTCTGTATTAGTTGGTATTTCATGTATTTATTCATGTCACCTATACAGTACAGTTGGGTGATATGTTAAAATTTTCCAAATGATCATTGTCAGCCCATCCATCAGTGATTGGCAAAATCATCGTGTGTGTGTCCCTGTCTGCAGAGCAGAGGCTGTCGCTCTGCAGACTATTACATTAGCAAAACAAAATGACAAAATCAGCCAAAAAAAGCAATCAGTGATGGATACATATGTCCAATCGCCCAACCCTACCGTACAGCACTATGGTCTAGTCTATGGTTTGTTGTTTTAAAATGTGATTTATAAATGAAATTTCTTGACTTGCCCCCAAATAACACAATTGGTTTTTAATTTAATAGAGTCTCCTGATCTTGAATTGATCTCTCAATATGTGTGAACACATGAACAGCTAAATCTTAAACTGATTTTACGGTATTTGTGTTATTTCGGTCAAATCAGAAGTCTTAAGACAAATTTTGACATCACAAAATTTGACACCTGACAGCCTTTAAAGCATAGATTTTCCAAGCCTGTTTTCATTATAATACTCAGATGCCATATGTATGTTGACAGAGTTGTTGGTTGCTGTAATCATTCTTCAACTGGGTATCTTCATCCTAGGAATTTTGTGTATGTTTTATATTTGGTTGTGACTGCAAAGATGTATCCTTCTGGGCCAGCTCAGCAAGAAAAGACCTGTGGAAACAAAAAAGACTTGACTGCTGAACTTCCCCTGAACTTCAGAATGCATTTTTAACATGTTACTATCAGGTCTATTTGCATCAGGTAATGAAATTTATTTATGCATGTCCAGTTTGAGGAGGTTTACCTGAGGTCTGTTTTGGGGGTCCAAACATTAAGACATATGGAGACTTCTCCAGACTCTCTTCAGCCAGCAGCAACAGTTAATGTGTGCTCATCTGTAAAATATCACAAAGATAAATGTAAAATTGTGTTGCTCTCTACCACTCACAAATATATAATTGATTCAAACTTGTGGCTGCAGCTTTATCTTGTAACCCCATGGATCACTTGCTCATATGTCTGTCTTTATGATTGACCAGGAGGCTTTCATGTCCATCACAGTCTGAGTCTTCGTGTCTCTTTAGTTGTGTACTTGTCTCAAAGCCTAATTTCAGCTCTAGTAAATATTTTACTTAAATGATCAGCTGTTTAGTCATTTGTAAGTCATAAGTTGAGGCTTATATTTAGCAAATAGGCTTCTCTGCAAAACATCTCTTTGCAACCAGGCCATTTTTTTATATATATATATATTTTGCCTTTAATCACAGTGACAGCTAAAGACATGACAGGAAAGGGGTGTGAAGAGAGAGGGGATGATATGCAGCAAGGAGTTGAATCAGCGGCTGTTGGAGAGGACTAACAGCCCCCATCCAGGCCATTTTTGTTTATGAAACAGTCTTTTAAGTTTTATTTTTTCAAAACTCTACTAGTGAATAATGAACATTTCGACTTATTTCAGGTATTTTCTAAAATCAAGTGTAATTTTTACTGATTTCAGCATTTTACTGATTTCATATGCCTTCTTCTATCTTGTTTTAGAATATGTTTCATATTTATACCATTTTTGAATGTTTTTACTGGAAACTGGTTAAACATTTTTATTTGTTTTAATGAAATGTTTTTAAAAGCTCACACAGACATAAATGTGTAAATATATATATTTTAAATGATTAATTTTCTATATTAATAATTTTAATACAGAATCTATTAAAATGATTAATAAAAATGTTAATCCATTGTAAACTCTTTCTAAGAACTTACTAATCAGAATCTGTAATACTTTAATTACTATTATTTATCTTTTGAAAGAAACAAACAATAAAGGAACATTAAGTCTCGTATACATTAATGTATAGCATTGATTTTACTACCCCAATTCCAAAAAAGTTGGGCCACACAAATGTAAATTTATTCCGTACAAAACAACATCCATGATTTCCAATCTGAAATGTGTTCTCAGACAACAGCACACTTTCCCGCAGTCCTTCTCAGATGAGCTCAGGCCCAGAGGGGATGCAGTGTTTTTGGCTGTTTTTGATATATGGCTTTCACTTTGGTGGTAGCAAGGTCTTAAGCTGCATTTGAAGAACTCTATTGTGATACTGTACTGTTACAAACATGGGATTTGAACCCACAACCTTCTTGTCAGCTACTCTTCCATCCACTTTTCTCCCTGGTCCAGCTATTCCTGCCCATGATCCAAGTCCTATGTGTCCAGCCACACTTTTTTTTTTACTCCAAGTCCAATTTGTGTACTTTTAAATAAAGAGTGCCTATTGATCACAACAGCAAGGGAGGAGAGACGACCTGCAGAGAGGAGGTAGGGGGAGTGAGTGTGTGAAGTGCTGACTGATATAAAAACTTTATTGATGATGACTCCAGATGTTACTGTACAGTTCTGTGGTTTAAACACTACAGATTAAATTATAACACATATACAACAAGATATGACATTATGTTTATTGCACGTTGTTACTGTTTGATCCAGAGAAATGCAGCTGTTATATTAGATGTATATAAACTGGGTGATACAATTTTTGGTAGACTAACATTATCACTTTTTGGCATGACACAAGTCAGCATCAGCAAAATGTTTTCCACTAGTAGTTTACAGTACAGTAGTAGCACAAGTAGTAGTATTGACAGGTTATTGACAGGTTATTGACGTGTTGGCAAGCTAACAAACCTTAACTTTAGCTTAGTGTATTTCTGTGTATTTCAGCAAACAGTGGTTTGTCCTTATACCTGTTTCTTTAAGTTGGATGTTGAGTCGCTGGATGATGACAGTATTTCGACAAATGGGAGGCATAATTTGATGTTGATCCCCTTCTCTGATTTAAAAGGTCATTTGGTTTGTCATTTGATGAGTAGTCTGAGAATAACATGTAATCTCAGAGTAACATGAGTCATCATTACCTGGGACATTACTGCATGATAATAAATACTGCAGAAGAACTGCATCATGCAGTACATGTTACTCTTAGCAACTCTGAGCAGCCTGTACATCATAAAGTGCAGTGATGTTAGCATATTACCAAGATAATATCAAACATCTCATTAACCTTGAATGTATTTTTCCTGTGTATTATTTCTTCAGAGACTTGTTGAAGACCCTGGAGGAGCACAGGCAGCTCACCACTCAGCTCCTGAGGAGGCAGCAGGACTGTTTGATGCCCTGATGATGCATCAGCTCAGACATGGTGCCCCACTTTTTACTGGAGTACCAGGGTATCATGGTGTACTTGTGGTAACTGTAGGAAAATGCTGAGGGGGCCTGGGGTTGACAACAGGGAGTACTGTTACGCAGCTTATAGGCATTTTATTTTTTGGCTACATGGCTCTTTAGTGCAGGGAAACCGACTTATCATCCCCAGCTGCTGCGTTTGGAGCATCAGGGACAAGTTCTCTGATCCCAGTGGACATCAGACAAGTTTCATACCCAGAATCTGAGTTTCCTTCCAGGCCCTCTGGAGTGTCAATACTTGACCACAAGTACTCACTAACCTGTATATATATCATCAAGGAATCAACCAAAAGTTTTATTTGTTCTAGATTATATGGATTCTTTATTTCTGTATTGCAAAGTATGTTCCATTTTTTTATATTTTTCTGCTAATATAACATATATAGTTTTATTATATAGATTATATATAGAGTTATTTATTCAGTCCATTGTTTATTATTCAATGTTAAATTGAATTTGCAGTTAACAAAAGATGATAATTAGATAAACCTGTTTTCTTTATTGCAATTATATACATACAGTTTTGTACAAAGATGAATCTAAAAAAAAACAACGCTGACAATAATGACACTGGTGTGAGGTTGGGGACCTCAGGAACACACTGGTTTGGGTAGGACAACTATGGACAAAATTATTCCGGCCAGAGAATCAGGTCTGAGAGGATACTTTAATTTCCAGTGCAGGAGATTACAACAGAGATTGAGTGTGGTTCTGAAATAAAACAAAGGAAAAATATCTCACAGCTCACTTCACCAAACTATATGGATTCACAATTCTACAACTCAAAGCTCACAACAAATCTGCTCAAACAGTCATCCATGCAGACGTTTTGACTTGAACTCAGAATCAATTAAGGGAACACATGGTATGACACAGCAATAAATTACAAATACAAACAGAAAATATACAAAGAAGGGCAGGGTATCACCAAAACCAGGGTTGGAAGTAATTAATTATAAATACTCAAATTACTGTAATTAAGTAGCTTTTTGGGGTACTTGTACTTTGATGAGTAGATTTTCAAGTCTGTACTTTTACTTGTACTTAAGTATTCATTATGGCATGTAATCTACTTAGTTACTTTTAAAATCATAGTTAAGTACTGAGTACAATTTGAATTAAAGCTGCAAGCAGCGTTGAACAGGCCCTCGCACCCCCGTGCCACTCGGGGGGCTGGCCACTGGACCCGTCCCGGGCGGAGAGGCTCCGCGTCGTCGCGACCGTCAGACGGTGCCCCAAAGCCACAGTACACCCTGAAACAAAATGTCGCTCTATACCCACTCACCTCTGTGCTGATGCGAGGACGGGCGTAGACTTCAGTGCACTATACACTACCGGAGCTTCAGCGGAAAACAGCTGCGCAGCCAAATCCAGTACATTTGAAGTGAAAGGTGAGCAGTTTTTAAATTTTAAAAAAAGAACACAGAAAACTCAGAAGATGGCTCCATACTGCTCGTGTGGTGTGATTCAAGTGTCTGTAAGAGGTAAAAGTAAAATGTTACTCAAAAAGATGCATCATATAAATATTTTTAAAAAGTTGATCATCAGATGTACATGATTTATTTTTTGCAGTGATCTACATATAAATATACTTACAATTATACAGTAATCATGACAATACTTCCCTGCAATGTCTGTAAATGTTCATTTCTACTTCAGGTTACACTGATGTGTATAATCCTTACAGAGGACAGCTGTACCTCACAGTTTGGAATGAAAAGTTGAATATAAAAAAGAACACTTTGCTTTGTGTTGAGAATAGAAAGAGAAATGTTGGTGTACAATCATAACTTGCAGCTTTTAGTGGACAAACAAACATTTTGACAACTTATTCTGTCCTCATCAGAGTTGACTTGGATAAAGACAGAAGAAGCTGTTGAGACATTTGTCTGTTTGAACACTGAGGGCCCTATCTTACGCTGATCTAAAGCGCAAGTGGCAAGCGCAAGGCGCAATGGATTTAATTTATTCAAGGTGTGTCCAAATCCAACTTTGCTGTCTTGTGCCAGGGGCGGGAGTGATATTTTGCCCTGCCCCGCCCTTTGCGCCACCAGCACAAAGCGGGATACACCTATCAGATGTGCCCATGTGCCCTCATTAATTCACAGGCGAGTTTAGGCCGAACATGCAATAAACCAATCAGAAAGTCAGCTCTCATCACCTTTGAGAGGCAGGTGCGCCAGCAGCACAAGTGGAGGCAGCATGACGACAGATTTACCAGGAGGAAACAAAGAGAAAAGATTTTTAAAGTGAGGAGACAGATCTCCTGGTACGAGAAGTGAAAACTCGATATATGGAGACAGCAGGACGTCTCCAAAACAGCTTCACACTGAAATAGTTTACAGTATGTTATATTTCATAATTAATTATTATCATCATCATCATTATTAACTCTGCTGGCTGAGGAGCGAGGAGAGAGATGGTGCAGTAGAGAGGGGAGGCGAACGGATCCAGTCCAGCTGTGAAGCTTCCCGGTTCCTCTGGCCCACCTGAGCCAGGTGGAGGAGCAGATACACATCTGTCTGTGCTCCTTCTTCTTCTCCTCCCATCTTCGCTCGTCTGACCTGCTACGAAATAATCAGAGAGAGTTTCTTAAGTATGAAGTGCGCAAAATTACGCACAGATATATCCAACCAGCTCTGATAGAAGCACACAGACCTTTTTCTCTCAGGTTGGGCCGGACTTGTGCGGTCAAATATAGTGTCTTGTATATTTTATATGTTATAGATCATAATTGTTCTGGATCATAACAAACACGCAGACATAAACACTACAGCTGCTCCAGCTGTCATGCTGACTCATCTGATAAAGACGATCAGACAGCTGTGATCCTGTTTGCAGGTCTGCTGAGATTTATTGGGCTTTATAATTATAATAATAGTACTGTTGTACTTATTAGTGAGATTAACTTCAAAGACAAACACGGGCGTGCACGACTTTTAAACATAAATGAAAGGTGTTTGGTGATTGTGGAAATGAGTGTGCGCACCTCAGCCAAGGGCAACACACACACATACCTGCACTATTAACTTCAATATTTACACTTTATTGCTGGTGGATATGTTCAAAGGACACTTCACTAATCGACACTCCTGTGGAGAATAAAGACTAATGTAAACAGGTGTGGAAAAAAATTAAAATGTCGGACAGGGTCCGTGTACGTCGCGGCCATCCGTTTTTTGTTTTGAAATGACAAAATAAAAATAGAAAAATAATAACTAAAAGGAAAAAGACAAGTGATAGTGTACGTCATGTATGTAACGTTATGGCAGTTGTTTTTAGTGCAAACACTTGATATGATTTATTTTAATTTTATTTTTTGTGGTTTCTTAAACAGTATTTTAAGCCTGTGCCTTTTTGTATAAGACTCTGGTCTACAATGATGACAACTGTGCCTTTTTCTTCTACCCTTTGTTTTTTATGTTGAATGAAGTGGACTTGTAAACTTTGTACTTTTTTTGTGGAAATCGTAAGAGAATCATTGAACATTACCAAAGTAGCCACAGACATTACGGAAGAAACTGTCCACTACCCTGTGTATACAAAGACTGTGCACAGTATTTCAGATCAAAAAAATCCTTGCAGGTCCACTTGAGAGATCATGGGCTCATAGAACAGAGTATTGGACTTGTTGGCTTTAAAGTAAAATGC
Source organism: Lutjanus erythropterus (assembly GCF_056507025.1). Lineage (NCBI taxonomy): Eukaryota > Metazoa > Chordata > Actinopteri > Lutjaniformes > Lutjanidae > Lutjanus > Lutjanus erythropterus. The sequence continues at coordinate 906,410 of NC_139340.1, read as the reverse complement.
TTGCTGTGTGACTTTGAAGATGCTGTCAGCCTAAAACAATATACTGCTCATCTTGGGAAGCACCTGAGGAATACGGAGACTGTCACCTGTCCTTTTAATCACTGTCTTTTCAAATCAGACATTTTCTCTACTTTTACATCACATAAATCTCGTTGTCACCCACATTGTATGTATACAACATGCAAAGAAGCTACATGTAATGGTTATTTTAACTATGACTGAATCCAAGTTGAAATACTCCAGAAGATTAGATTAGATTTAGAAATTTTTGTCACAAAGTTTAAGTGCCAGGTGCACTACAACCCACACTGTCCCCGTCTGGATTGTTCCACAGTATGGCATAAAACTTATCTATCTCCATGGAGACAATCAGGTGATGCCAACAGGCCAAGTTACAGGTCAGATCTGTGGAGAGGTGAGCCCCCTCACATCAAGAATGCACGTTTGTTAAGTTTTTTTTTTTTTTTTTGCAATAATAACATTCCTGCAAAGAAAGAACATCATGAAACAAGCAGGTGGTGGACCCTCTACCAGAAAAAGTAGGGTTTACCATAAAACACATTGTGGATTTAACAAAGTGAAAACACTACCTCTTCTCAAACAAACAGCCAGAGTCCACAGAAAGAGTCCATACTTAGGCTTAACGCCACTCGCGATTGGAGAGTTCCTGCATTAGGGTGAGGACTCGTGGGTTCACGTTTAGACGACGCTTGGAGTTTTTATTCTCTTCTTTGGTTCCTTTTTCTGGGTTTATCGAGAAGAAACACCTGTAGAATAAAAGCACAGCATATTAAGCATTTTCTTCTTAATTCCTTGCACAAAATCAAAGTCTTTTGCACTGGGAAGACTGCTTGTCTCACTGTTAGTATTCCTTCTGTCATTACTTTGATAGTTTGAGAGCTAAATATGCTTGTTCTGCATGTATGTTTGCGTGGGCTGTGCAACGCCATGAAGGTCAATGTGAAAGGTTGAGGTGGACGGTACTCAGTAATAGTGACAGATAAAAACAACCAGTCACATACAAAAACATTACCAGACTTTAGATTTTGATTGGTTAGGTTTTAGTAAAGCATATTTCGTTTGGTTAAGTTTCATTACTACAACGCCTTCGTTCTTGGAGGAACAATATTTGAACAAACCTGCACCAAAGGGTTACAACTGAGACCTTGGAGCCAGACTCCAGGTCCCAGAGTCCCAGGTCCAAGTCTGAAAAATAAGTAAGCCATGTTTACTCACCTTTGAAGAAACTCCAGAGTTGAAGCCAGCTCAGATGGATAGTGGATGTTGAAACAGTAGTAGCTCCCGAACACGAGGCACAATGCAGAAATGAAGGAGGAGATGTTTGTGTTGGTAAGGTTCCGATCCAGGCTCAGCATGTACCTTGTTGAGGAATAGCAGGACTGCCTATTAACAAAAAAACAGGTTATATTAATAAGCGCTGCACACACGACAAATTCTATAAACAGTGCAATTTAAAAAAAAAAAAAAAATTGAGAGATGAAACTGACTTATCACAGACAGCAGGTGTCAGAGGCACTTGCTCCAGTTGGACCTCTTCTGCCAGACATGTATCTTTGACATGGAAGAACATGGACTACTCCTTCTCATCGAAGTAGCTGAGCAGAAGCAGGAGCATCTCTACCACATCATCTGATCAGCCACTCTGCGATCCCCGTATCCTCTGAAGCCTTACATAATTCTGTAGTTGAGAAGCCTTTTTACCTTCAAATCCAAATTTCGTGTGAATGTCTCTTTGAGGTCAATCCCAGTGAGCTCCTTGAAGTGGACTGACATGCCAAGTTCATCAAACCAAAACGGCCACTCCTCTCTAAGGCATTTGATACTTTTTCCCTGGTTGACATGTTGGCGCTGCGTGTAAAAAGTGGACTTCATTAGCTGTTTTACCTCCTCTGGATTGGCATCAGAGTGTTGGTACATCACCTTGAGTTTTTCCATCTTTTGCTGCTGGCTCTCTTGAGTTTCTTCAAGAGGCAGAAATTTCACATTCCATTGAATGCATCCGTACGTGTCCTGCATTGCTGCTCTCTCTTCTAATGGGCCCTCATCTGTGTGGTCTGAGTCAGTCTGATGTCTTCTTTTTCTTATTTTGGGTGTTGAAGTGCGCCTCACATTTTCAGTTCTGTTTTGCAACTGTTTGACAAGGGAATGGTAGCCTGTTCCAACAATATCGCCCTCTATGACATCTTGAAAAGATTTGGGATATTTTGACACAAATTTTTTTGCAACATCAGTTGAATGCTTTTTACCTACATGAGGGCATTTTTCCATCATCTCACTCACAACAATCCGGACCATTTGCCTCCTCAGCCTTTTTCCCCTCTCCAAAGAATGCATCACTTCCTCAGGAAATTTACTCCATGGTATTTCAAAGTTGTCTTCCCACTGTGTGTCAAGTCTTGGGCTGCTGGAGGAGGCTGACGATGAACTTTGGGCTGAAACAAAGAGCGATGACAGCAATTTGGTAGGTGAGGCTTCCACAGATGATAGTGAGCTGTTCTCAGGAGTTTGGTCTTTAAATGACAACAAAAAAAAAGATTATGATTCACACAGTACAAAATAATATAGTTGTGTGTGTGTGTGTGTATATATATATATATATATGAGTATAATAGTGTGTGTAAGTGAGAGTATAGTAGTGTGCGTGTATGAGTATAGTAGTGTGTGTATATGAGTACAGTAGTGTGTGTGTATGAGTATAGTGGTGTGTGTTAGAGAGTATAGTAGTGTGTGTGTATATGAGTATAATAGTGTGTGTTAGAGAGTATAGTAGTGTGTGTATGTGTATGAGTATAGAAGTGTGTGTGAGAGCAGATATGAATTATTTCCCGAACAGCCTCTCAATGTCTATATCTGCTTTTGATTTTGAAAAGTTGTGTGTTGTGTGGTGGTGTTTTTACTTACATTTCTGTTTCCAACTGGAAAGAAGCTTTCTGGCTTGTATAGGTCTTTAATGCTGTCATCAAATCAGCCTCCGTTATGAAGCGTAGATCTTCATAAGTCTCGACTCCGATGGACTGCAAGTGCTCTTCCAGGATGTTTTTGTTTACGCTGGAAGTTCTGGTAGGACTTCCATGATGGCGACATCTAGAAAGGTTCGCTCTGAGTCACTCATATTTGCACTGATGAAGAAATGCCAACTTCAAAGAGAACAGAAAAAATATACAGTACACTACACTAGTACAACAGAGCAAGGACATGCATCAGTTAACACTTTAATTGGCCTTTATTTTGCCACAATTGTCACAGCTCCATTCTTCCAGTTTCCCTCCTGTCCCTCTGCCTCAGTATAATTCCACTCTACCTGCCAGCCACTTCCACCTCGTCAGCCCAACTCCATTCACCTGCAAACACACCTGCAGCTCATTCCTAATCAGCCCTGCATATAACCTCTCCAGCACTCTCACTCCTTGCCAGATTGTTCTACTGCATTCATGCGAGACTTTCCAGCGTTCTTTTCCTGCCTGACCTCCCGTTGCCAACCCTGCCTGCCTCTGACCAGCCTACCTTGCCTGTCTCCCGGAAAACTTGCCAGCCTTCTGTCCCCGACGACGAGTTCTGCCTCGGCGTCTCCTGTTTCTGTCAGCTCTGCCGGCTCCAACTCCTCCGCCTGGTCCCGATTTCCCCTCTGCACGCTCCTCGTCTGCTCCTCTGCCTCGTCGGACAGCTCTCCTGGTTTTGGATTCCTCGCCTTGTCGACTTTGCCTCCAGTAAGCCTCTCTCTATCGCTCCTGCCTGCTGGTGAACGGAACTGTACGGGTCCGGGGGCTCACGGCTTCTCCCTCCGTCCTGTGTCCAGGTTTGGCTCCGCCCATTCCTCACGTCAGACATCCAGAGACTGTGTGTGGGCTCCAGGTCCGAAGAAAGAACTTTTACCTGTGTTTCTGTGTCA